>NC_134859.1:98881250-99235625 GCF_049852395.1 Peromyscus maniculatus bairdii | reverse complement strand
GTTTTCAAATGATTCTGCCATATGCACGAGGTACGTGATACACTGGATGCTTCCTTCTGGCTTGAGTACCTTCCAATAGTTATTAAAAATGACCTTAGGCTGATTTCTTAAATCCATACTCTAATCCTAAACTCCCTAAAAAAAAGAGTGGTAATATTACCACGCTCTCAGGAGAGTGATATAAATGGTGCAGTGTGACAGAGTAAATGTGTAATACGTGTCTGTAGTTATTAGCCTTGCAAGAGACTCTGAGTCAAAGATAGTAGAAGGTCCCACTTGACTCTCAGGGTAGTTTATTCAGAAATTCCCTGTCAGTGAGCTGGGGAGAGGAAGGTGCACTCCATAAAGTGATGGCTGCAGAAGCTTGAAGACCTGAGTGAGTATGAGTCCCAGCACTGGGGTGAAAGGAGCGTGGAATGTGCCAGTTTCTAGAACTCTCTTGAAGTCAGTCTAGTGAAATCAATGAACTTCAGGTTCAGTGAGAGACCCTTCCTCAAAACATAAGTCAAGAGTGATTGAAGATGACATCAGATGTTGACCTCTGTCCTCCATTCACACAAGCAGGCATGTATACACACACAAACACACACACACACACACACACACACACACACACACACACACACACACAGAACTTACATTGATGCATTAGTCAACCCTTGAAAGGGATAAATATTACACTGTTCTTCTTACTTCATCTGTATATTTAAATGTCCCCTGAGTATTTGATCCTCAGGAAGCCAGCAAATGATTTTATGAGTTTACTGAGAGCAAGTCTTTAGCAAGAGAAAGGCAAATCCTAATAGCTCTTCCTCCTGGCAAAGATGAAGGCTCAGAGATCAAAGTACCATAGTGAGGCACCCAGTTCCTGCCAACAGCCTGATTACTGCCCTGCTGATAAAGCAGCTCAAGTGAGCTTACACCTGTGTCCTCCTTATAGTTCCTGCCCTGATTCTCTGTTGACAAGGGAAGACTTTGAAGTAAGTGTCTGTGCCTAATTTTGTGACACCAAGAGCCATTGTTTTCTTAGTGACTCAATTTTACAGGTTATTCCTTTTTTCATTTTTCTTTCTTCTTTCTCATCTTCCCCTTCTTCCTCCACTTCCTCCTCTTCCTCCTTCCCCTCTGCTTTAAAATGTTCAATTAAGAAACATTAACAAACACTGTAAGCTCATTTATATGTTGAATTTGAGAAGGTTGCTATTGCAGAAGGAGAATGGTTACTACCAAAAGCTAGGCAGGTGAGCAGGAGACTTGAGGATGTGTTAATCAAAGAACACAAAAGCATAGTTAAATATGGTAAATAAATCCAGGTCTATTGTGAGGCATAGAGTCTATAGTTAATGATGATGCCTGCCCATTTTAAGAAGTATTGAGTAGGTAAATATTTGCATTGCAAAAATGAGAACTATCTGAGGTCATTATTAGATGTAGCCACCCATAATACACACACACACACACACACACACACACACACACACACACACACACACACACTTCTAAAGATTTGTCATGGACAATAAATATACGTGTAATTTTATCTCTTACATTTAAATAAGTAAATTTGGTGGAAAATAGAGACTTGGGAAGTCAAATACGTGCACTTCATTTAAGGAGCTCAAAGCCCCCTGGTGGCAAGAGAGTAGGCCAAGAGTGAAGGTAAAATATGCACACATATAAGACACCAAAGGGAGAGAGGCTGAAATATTCCCATCAAGGATGCCGGTAACAGGCAAGGCATGTGCAGAGATAGTGTATTCTATAACCTCACCTCCAAAGCTAGCAAACCATTGAGATCAGGCACCATTGTGTGTGCACCATTCTCCTAGCTCCAGCCTTCTCCTTCCTTGGATATGCCCTCTCGTGTGTGTGTGTGTGTGTGTGTGTGTGTGTGTGTGTGTGTGTGTGTGTGTGTGCGCGCGCGCGCGTGCGCGCGCACGCGCCATCTAATTCTTTTTTTTTTCATTTGTTTTCTAATTTTTTTAAAAAGAAATTTTCTATTTGTTTTACATATCAACCACGGATTTCCCTGTCCTCCCTCCTCTCACCCCCCAGCCTTGTCCCCCAACCCACCCCCCCATTCCCACTTCTTCCAAGGCAAGGTCTCCCCTGGGGAGTCAGCAGAGCCTGCTACCTTCAGTTTAGGCAGGTCCAAGCCCCTTCTCCCTGTACCAAGGCTGAGCAAAGTGTCTCAGCATAGGTACTAGGTTCCAAAGAGCCGGCTCATGCACTAAAGACAGGTTATGGTCTCACTGCCTGGGGGCCCCCTAAACAGTTCAAGCTAAACAACTGTCTCACTTTTCCAGAGGGCCTAGTCCAGTACCATGTGGGCTCCTCAGCTATTGGTTCATGTGTCTCTACTAGTTTGGCCTGTTGTCTCCGTACTTTTTCCAATCATGGTCTCGATTATCTCTTGCTCATATAATCCCTCCTCCCTCTTGTGGATTGGACTCCTGGAACTCCACCTAGGACTTGGCTGTGGATCTCTGCATCTGCTTCCATCAGTCACTGGATGAGGGTTCTATCATGACAGTTAGGGTGTTTGGCCATCCGATCACCAGAGTAGGTCTGCTCAGACACCCTCTCAACCATTGCCAGTAGTCTTAGTTGAGGTATCTTTGTGGGTTCCTGGAGACCTCTCTTGCACTCTGCTTCTTCCTATTCCCATGGTGTCTTCATTTATCATGGTATCTCTTTCCTTGTTCTCACACTCTATTCCTAATCCAGCTAGGACCTCACGCTCCCCTAAGCTCTCTTTCCCCCAACCCTTGCCCTCCATTACTCCCCTCACCCCCAGTTTGCTCATGTAGATCTCATCCATTTCTCTGTCTCTGGGTGATCCCTGTGTCTTTCCTAGGGTCTTCTTTACTAACTAGTCTCCCTGGAACTGTGAATTGAAGTCTGGTTATCCTTTGTTTTACATTTAGTATCCACTTATGAGTGAGTACATACCATGTTTGTCTTTCTGAGTCTGGGGTACCTCACTCAGGATGATATTTTCTAGTTCCATCCATTTTCCTGCAAACCTCATGATGCCATTGCTTTTCTCTGCTGAGTAGTATTCCATTGTGTATATGTGCCACAATTTATTTATCCATTCTTCAGTTGAAGGGGGATATGCCCTCTTTCTTAACAGACTGTTAGGATTTCTACCACTACCATGTGCCATGAGGCCACACCCTTCTTTGTTTGAACAGGCTTATGTCCTTATCAGGTCCTAGTATCCTAGACTCAAAGCCAGAAAGTGTTTTACAATTTTGAAATATGCAACATAAAAAAAAAGCATTTTGTGTTTTCTGAGAAACAGTGTTTTGTTGTTCTCCATTGTTAATCTGGCTAAAGTTAATGTTCATAGTACACAGACATGGTGAGTGGGTTACAAGTCATTCTTTGCACATCATGACTTTGCTGGAGAAGCTGTAGCATAATTGACTGGCACCCTTTTGTCTGTGACACTTCCTAAGTCTTCTCTTACCAGGATTTAACTTTGAAAGTATAAGGACTTATGTAGATATTTATTAATTTAGTTTCTTAATATATAACAAGCATACCATGGACAAGCAAGATGGTTATTTTTGTAAAACGCTTGCTGAGAAAGTCTGAAGACCTTCATTTGAGCCTCAGAATTCACATAAAGGTGGAAGGAAAGAACTGACTCCACAAAGTTATTTTCTAAACTCCTCACATATGTTGTATTGTGGTACACAAGGTCTGTGACACATGCTCATATCCTTCTATCACAAAACATACAGTAATCACAATGAATTAAACTTAAAAACTAACTGGGAGATAACATAAAAGGTAATGTTAAAATATTAAATTATCAGAAACAAAAAGACTGCAAATATGCATCATTTAATGTTTTTAAATTTCTTAATAGGTTGTTACCTATCTTAATTATGTTTATGCAATGAATATGTTTGTTTAAGTGTTCTGATTATCATTCCCTTCATGAAGACATAGGGAAAATGATTTTTAATAATGTTTTGTTTAGACTATTATATTTTTTTAAAATCTCTTACAGATGTAATCAATGGAAAAATCATTAGTCAACTATTTTTCATGATCGTTTTTATTAAGTCTTCTGATCTGTTTTGTATTTTAAAATAACGATCTTAAGCTTTTTCACTTTGGACAAGCTATACCACAAGTGTACAGTGGCCACATTTGACAATGTGGTGGCTGTGTTGGTCACTGGAGAGGTAAAGAGCGATATAAGAACAATTAACAAAACCAGTAAAAGAATGACTTAAATATGTCAAAAATCACAGCAATGTTATGACCATTCAAATAAATGTCTGTGTAGATCAATAAATATCTGTATACAAGTATAGTCATAGGTTGTGAACTAATTTAATTATATTTCCAAGTCTCAAAGAACAAAGTTAGAAATACAATGCACTCATGTACGGATAGAGATTGGCACATTTATCTATAAATCATAATTACTTGAATTGCTAAAAGGTACATATTTATTATCTATTATACACAATTGAAATACATCATCTTCCTTGTAATCATTACATAGCTTGAATAATATGTCTAATTGAAAGGGCAACTTAGAATATAACAGCCAGTGTTATAGTAGATAAAATGTTGGTTTCTTCATCATCTATAAAGGGTCTTGTCTTGATTTCTTCACCTGTACACCTTAAAAGTCTATAGTAAAACAAATAGATGAAGCATATTGCTCTTCATCATTAATAACAGGAAGACTATAGACGGTGGATCTATTTGTCAGGATTCTTTAGAGTAATTACTTTCTGTCTTGAAATATTTTTGAAGAGTTAGTTTCTGACAGGGTGAAATGTCCATTTGCTAGTTTATATATCACATTTTAATAAACAACTATGTATTGGTTTAATGGATAGATACTAAAAATATGCATTTTTTCTTAATAAATTTATATTAACAGATATACATAGTGTTAACAATTCATGCTGTCTGGGACACAAGGCGATAGGTTTAAAAAGATGTCTTGGACCACAAGATCATACTCCATTGTGAAACACAGCAGTTTTACACAAAAGAAAACTACTTATTTTTGAGATCTAATCTCACATATCTGAGACTGACTTGAAAACAGAGAGTTTGAACATGGACTCTACACTCAGACAGAGTGTCATTAAAGAGATGACACTCGGCACTATTGAAAGCCTCTGGGTCGGGGATACAGCCATGCCTGAAAGTGGCTGCTATCTTTGGATGTTTTAGTATTTCAATGCAATAATTTTCCCCACTTCTTTTAACTCGGAGGGATTTTCTGCCATATTGGATTAAAAGACCTCTACCTGATATAACAAATAAGAATTTCAACCTTCCAGATACATCAAGAAAGAAGATTATACAAAAATAACAGAATGGCAAAGATTGAAAGTATGTTGTCTGCTGAGCACAGGAATGATTCATGGCCCAAAGACACAGTGGGTCCTTCCTTGCAGTTTTCCTTCACATGAGTGTTCTCACATATGGACATGACTTGGCGAAGTAATCTTAAGATATTTCACAAGCATGGCTCTATGTCTTTACTAATATAATTATCAGAAGAGATGGATTGTTTAAAAACAAGTGAAATGCTTGCTGTGAGAACAGATGCATCCATTCCTCATGGCATTTCTTCTGGACACTGCAGTTGATCATCTCAAATCTAATAAAAACACTTTGTTTTCAACTCTTTAAACTGCCTGTACCCATCCTTTGCCTTGGGTTAAGCACCAGTGTGCTTAAGAACTGAAATTTGGATGGCTGGAAAGATGGCTGAGTGGGTAAGAGCACTTGTTGCTTATGTAGAGGACCAGGGTTTTGGTTCAGCACCAACATGGTAGCTTACAACCCTTGGACACTCCATCTCCGGTGTATCTGGTACCCTCTTCCAACCTCCTTAGGCACTGCTCTACATTGTCCATGTACATTCATGCAGGCAAATACTCATACATATAGAGTAAAAAAAAATCTAGATTTCTTTAAATAGTTGAAACTCGGACTTGTAACAAGGTAATTATAGAATAGAATAAAAATAATATTATTTCTCTCATCTAGGTGTGTAACACAAAGTATGATACATTTTTACCATAAAGGAATGCTTTCATTTCATTATTACATTGAATTGTTTGTAGACATTATGCTTTTCTCTAGGACTGGATTTAAACTGTGGGCCTCACAAAGGATAGGCAAGTGCTCTACGACTTAACCATCTCTCCAACCTTTGAAATACCTTCTAGTTGTTAAGATTATGATTACTGAGAGCTATGTAAAGTTTTCATCTCTAGAGAGAATAGTAAATGAATCCTAAAAACAACTCACAAAAATATACAAAAGTCAGTCTCTTTTCCTATGTAATCCATACCTATGGAAATAATTTGAGAATCATTTGTTCTTCATTAAGAGTTGAATTGTTTCATTTCCTATGTCCTTTCATGGAATCACTGGGGGCTTACATGGGGGAAGTTCTGGAAAATTTAAGTTCAGATCAATAACTTTGTCATTTATAAGAAAATTGAGTATTTCATTTATAAGTGCATTCCATTTAATTTTAATTTTCTTACTTTGGGGCAGGAAATAATTGTAAGAACAACTTTTGAGGGCTCTGTAGTAGTTATGTAAGTGAACACATGCAAAGCAGTTAAAACCCACATGGGATTCTGGGAAGATGCAATACAAGCAACAAAGATTATTCCTTATCCGTGCCACAGGTATCAAGTCCCAGCTGTATTTTTGGTGAACTTTGTGAGTGATAGGGACATATGGGTAAACCAAACAGAACATACACGGTTCGTCTCAAGGAGAATATTTAGAAGACTATGTTAACACTGTGTGCTAAGTGGTCTGAAAGGAGGAGTCGAGTGGCTACTGGGACACTCTCGGGGAGCGACAAAAAGCTCTCTGAGTTGCCTCAGAATGGCTTCAAACAGAATATATAGGCAGATTTAAATTAAGGAGTAATGAGCTAGACAACAGGAAGAGATGAAACATATGAAAGCCTGGGTCAGAGAGTTAGCTCTGTTGGTAAGGTACCTGCTATGCAAACATGAGAATCAGAGTTCAGATCTCCAGCACCATATAGAAGGCAGCTGTGGGGGAGGTGCAAATTTATAGCCCTAACATTGGGGAGACAGATACAAGTGGTTTCTCAGAGCTTGCTGGTCAATCAGTGCAGCCAATTAGTTATTGGGATTAAGGAAATTAAATGAGGACCCCATAAGCTTAGCAAATGGCAAAAAGAGACAGTAGAACATCATCAAAGTGCTAGGAGGTGTTCTATGGAATTGTGGTTACTCTGGGAAGCAGTAAGAGAATGGATGACTGAGACAAGATGGAAGTTCTACACACTAACTACCATAGAGATAAGCCAAATTCTAATAAATAGCATGCTAAGTGTCTTAGTTAGGATTTCTATTAATATGAAGAAAGATCATGACCAATGCAATTCTTTTTTTTTTACATTTTTATTATTAAGAAAATTTCTATTCGTTTTACATACCAACCATAGATCCTCCCTGCTCCCTCTTCCCACCCCCCCAGCCTTCCCTCCCAGCCCTTCCCCCATTCTCACCTCATCCAAGTCAAGGTGTCCCATGGGGAGTCAGCAGAGCCTGGTACATTCAGGTGAGGCAGGTTCAAGCCCCTCCCCGCTGCAACAAGCCTGCACAAGGTGTCACACCTTAGGCACTGGACTACAATGGATCCCAGTTCCCCTGCCTGCAGGTTCCCTCAAACAGTATAAAAGTATTTCATTGGGAACTTGTTCATAGTTTCAGAGACTTAGTCCATTATTATCATGGTGGGGAGCATGGTGCTGCTGCAGTAGTTGGGAGAGAGAGAGAGAGAGAGAGAGAGAGAGAGAGAGAGAGAGAGAGAGAGAGAGAGAGAGAGAGAGAGAGAGAGAGAGAGAGACTGGGCCTGGCATGGTTTTTTTTTAACCTGAAAGCCCACTCCCAGCAACATGCTACCAAAGGAACACACCTGCTCTGAGAAGACCACATCTTCTAATCCTTCTAATACTCAAACAGGTCACCTACTGGGAACTAAGCATTCAAATATATGAGCCTAGGGGTACCCTTCTCATTTAAACCATCACTAAGTGATGTTTCTGTATTAGGGGAAATCTGCAGATGCATCATTGAATCTGAAGTGAATCACTCAACCATCTTGTGCAAAGCATTTTATTCCTCCAAACAGAGAAAAAGAGATCAGAATGGAAAAAAAAGAAATTGAGAATTTGAAAAAGTAATGGAAAACACTAAAAACAAATCAGCACACATACACACACACACAAACACAAACAGACACACACACACACACTCCTCAACAATGTGGAAAAGGAAAGGAGGAAAAATAAATTGGAAAACTGAGATAGATGAAATGACCTCACCTCCAAGAAAAGTCAGAGAAGAGAAAAGAAATACCAAAGAAATTAACAAAATGTGTAGAAAAGTTTTATGTAGAATTGAAAATGATCTTCTAGGTTTAAAAAACATCATTTTACACTCAGCATTCTTCTTTAAAAAATTATATGCATATACATATATGAAAGTCTACAACCTTGGAAGGCCAGGAGGTGCACAAAATTTCTGATATGAGCAAGAAAAAAAAGTGCTGGGCAGTGGTGGCACACACCTTTAATCCCAGAACTTCAGAGGCTAGTGGATCTCTGTGAGTTTAAGGCCAGCCTGGTTTACAGAGTAAATTGCAGGACATCCAGAGCTTTACACAGAAAAAGCAGGTCCTGAAAAAATCAATCAATCAATGAAATTAAAAATAATTAAGAAAACATACTACAATGCTTTCAAAAATCACATAGCAAGCCACATACAAAGAGGGCTTGCGACTGAGGCACCTAGGAGCTACATTACAACAGAAATATGACTTGAGGTTTCTCAAAGAAAAAATAATTCCAAACCTGTAAGTAAAATAATAATTAAACTGCCAAGAGTTGTGGTAGTAGAGTCAAGATATTTTCATATCTGTCAACTCTCAGGGAAACGACCAAATTTATCTCTTTTTCCAGGTGGCTCTTGGCATCACACAAAGTCAGTCATTCATAACAGAGGAATATATGGGATGGATGAAGTATACATGTGAAAAGAATTCCCAGGATGGTGGCAAGCAAAAGGCTGAGAAAACTGGTTGCTGTTGTGCTGTAGACCTAACCTCAATACAGGCTGAGGCAGCAGGAAGGATTCTGGAATAGCCCTAGCTGTCCTGGAACTAGCTCTGTAGACCAGCCTGGCATTGCATTGAACTCACAGAGCTCCTCCTCCCTCTGCCTCCCAAGTACTGATTAAAGGCTTGAGCCACTACCACCTGGCAGCAGGAAAAGGATTCTAAGAAACACAGAGAGAGAGAGTGAGAAAGAGAGAGAGAGAGAGAGAGAGAGAGAGAGAGAGAGAGAGAGAGAGAGAGAGAGAGAGAGAGAGAGAGAACAAATCCAAACTGGTTACTAAGAGATTGTACTCTAAGAGAAGTGATACAGTTCTCTTTGGAGCCAAGTAAGCGATGTTTCCACAGTAGAAAATATAAAGCAAAACAAAACAGGATGACTACTTTTATCTAAAAAGGTACAACACAAGGAACCTGCTATTCTGAAGGATTCACTTCCACTATAGAATTCCTGGGTGGCTTGACCATGAATCCAAATATGCTTAGTCATTCAAAGTAGGTGCTGAGTACTGTTTTAGCCAAACATCCTTGGAGCAGGCATGATACACCCACTGAGGAATACCCGAGCTCCTTCCTACTCAGCTACAGAAGACAGGACATGTGTAAGATCTGAAATTTCAAAGCTAAGAAAAAATAAAGTACATAGCATTGTCTTTAGAGAGTCCAAGTACAAGTTCTATGTAAAACAGCTGTAGTAGCTGTGTATGTAGAGTTTGAGTTCCAGGTGAGTGTAGGGTAGGCTGGGAACAGCTGTTTTTCATTATATACTACCATTCTTCAACTTCTAAAAGATATTTGGAGCAATTTATAACATACATATAAAAGTTGTATGAAACACATGTGGAAAGCTTAACAATATAATGAACATCTGTATAGCTACCACCAGAATCAAGGACTAGGACATCACTAGTCTCTAGAAGCACCTTTGCCTATCAAGGACCCTTGCAGAGTTTCCTCCTCTCAACCTCTGAAGGCCACACCAACCTGATCCTTGTTATACTAAATGATGCATTAATTGATGTTCTACCACTCAAGCATACATCTGACAACAGTAACATACAGCTTCCAGTGGGTTTCATTAGATGTTAAAGTCATGTGTAGTATAGTTAAATGAAATTTGAATTTTTTTAAAAAGCAGTATTTTCCCTGTGCAAATAAAAGACTTCATTTACACGTCCTCCATTATAAAGAATTGTTGGCGAGGACTGGGGAGTTTTAGCTCAGTGTGTGAAGTGCTTGCCATTCAAGCATAAGGACCTGAGCTTGAGCCCCAAAATCCATGGGGAAAGTCAAGCATGTAGTCTGTGTTTGTAATCCTAGTGCTGGGAAGGGAAATACAAGCAGAAGCCTGGGCTCATTGGCCAGTCAACCTAACCAAATAGCTCCCAGGCTATAGAGAGACCCTGTCTCAAAAGAGTAAGGTAGATAGTCCCTGAAAAACAACTGTGGAGGATAAGTTCTGGCCTACACACACACACACACACACACACACACACACACACACACACACACACACACGTACATATGCTCCCATACTCATGGGCATGCTCCCCACAAGTCCATATACACACAAGAATTATTAAGAACATTATGCTTTCTACTTTGATATTTTCATAACTAAAACATTATTATGCATTTCTTCCAAATGCTTGCAAAAATACCTTTGTTGCAAAAATACCTTTGTCTGGTATAGTCAGAATCATATATAAGGAGTATTTCTTGTTCTGGTCCATGAGTGGTCAGCTTTACTTTAATCTCATTCTCTAAGATTTGTACTTAAAAATAGATTTCCCAATAATTATAGTGAGTCATACACAATTAAAAGTAAAAAAAATATATATGTAAGAGACTTCAGAACATAAAAGAAGAATATGGTAAAGATAAGTCACTTTTAAAACAAAAGAACATTGAATTCTTCAGTCTAGACCACAAATCTGGTCATTAAAAGTAGTGGTTTTTACCCAAGGCAAATATCAATGTTCACTCTGGAATTTTAGAATTATTCCAGTAAATACCAGCCAGATTAACTTATAGATAAATTATAGGGATGAGCATTTGGTAACGGCTTGTGTGTTTTAATAATGAACAATTTCTAAGGTAAAAAAGAACCTCTTTATTTCTTATCTTGATATGTCTTATTAACAAAGAAAATGGTATTCCCCACATCCCATGGTTTCATGGTCCCTTCTCCTATGTTTTCCTAAATTGCTGAGTGTCGGGCTATGTGGGTGATTCCCATTTCAGCAACGTTGGGCTCTGCCATTGCTCTGAGCCTCCCTGACCCTGTATTTTAAGTTGAATCACCTCAGTGCTACCATTTCTCCACTTTAGCCAGAATGTATTCATTGGCACTTATCCTGGGCTGTGGAACAAAATGTAACAGGACATGGCTCTGCCATTAGTGGAAGCCAGAGACGTGGAGAATGGGCCAGCTTGGCTTCAGTGAGCATGACCCCTCCCTCTGTTGCTAGGGAGGAGCTTTGTCTGGTGGTCAGAGCCCAGGATGGGAGCCATGACTCACAGAGCCTGTTCCCACTCCTTACTGACTCAACTTCATGACCTCAGGCAAATCTTACCTTTGTGGGTTTGACTCACTCTATCTTATCCCATTCTGCATGTCTACCTGAGAATTCAGAAGTTTGCATTTTTATACTTAAACTCTGTGAAAAACTGATTTCAGAAGAAAGATTGGCTCTGGGGCTCATGGAAGTTGCCGCATCAGGCTTTAGAAATGAATGTAAGAAGTCACTGTTGATCTACGTGTGTTATTTTCTTCCCTTTCTCCATCTGAGTCTTAAGGCTAGTTGGAGACTATTAAATTGCTGTTGTTGTTGTTTTGTTTAATTTTGCCTACATCATACTTAGAAACCTCTATTAATGGCCCATTGTTTATCAAAAAAGAATCAAGTCAGAATTCCAGGCAGCTGGATCTACAAGCAAATCTCAAACTGTTCTCTCTGGTTTTACATCCCTCTTCCTCTTTCACAGTTTTTCATGTTTCAGATGCGCTGATCTTCCTTTTTTTTTTTTTTTTTTTTTTCAAATCAATACTGGCTTCCAAAGGGAAAGATTTTGTTATCCTTGATCTCATAATGAAGTAGAATAAGGTAGAAAAGACCATGTATTAAGCACTGAATTGCTGGTTTGCTTAGTGGTGTTCTTAAAGCAGTGCTTGCCCTGCTGATTTGCCAAGCATCACTTCACTTGCCAGCTGGACCAGAATGACCTAGAGAAATAGTTGAAACAATAGGTGGTTGCCCTTAACAACCTGATGACTGCTTTGTATGTGTCTATAAAACCTGGCTTGCTTGCCTGCAAGTTTTAGATTATTAAATAAGAATACAAACTGGATGCCGGGCGTTGGTGGTGCACGCCTTTAATCCCAGCACTCAGGAGGCAGAGCCAGGCGGATCTCTGTGAGTTCGAGGCCAGCCTGGGCTACCAAGTGAGCTCCAGGAAAGGCGCAAAGCTACACAGAGAAACCCTGTCTCGAAAAACCAAAAAAAAAAAAAAAAAAAAAAGAATACAAACTGGACCCGATATTGAACCCTTTCAGGAGCTATTCTGACTTTGGTCTACTCCTGATGTCTCCTCTCTTCCACTCTCCTTGTTGTCAGAGTGCTTAATCCAGAGAGATTCCATAACAGTAATTCAGAGTAAACTAGAACATCTCACACGTTGTCAATTGAGTGGCTGAGAACATAAACAAGTGAGTGAAGAAATGAAGGCTTTCTCACATTCACCAAAATGGCTTGAAAGTAAAAATATTACTCATATTTTATGGCCCACCTCAGATGAAGCATCCTACGCAAATTCTTCTGCTTTCTCTTTTTTTAATTAATTAAATTTGTTCATTTATTTTATATCCTGACAACAGTTTCCCCTTCCTCCTTTCTTCCCATTTCTGCCCCCCCATCTCTCCCCTACATCCACTCCTCCTCTGCTTCTGTTCAGAAAGGTGCAGGCCTTCCCTGGATCTCAAAAATTGCTTTCTTTTAAATATTTTATTAGTTATTTCAAAATTTCATGCAGTATATTTTGATCATATTCACCTCTTCTCCCAACTCCTTAACCATCCAAGTTCCTGTACTTTTTTTCCAATAGACTCCAATTTGTGCTATCCATATGTTCTTGGATGTGTGTGGCCTTCCACTGGAACATGATTGACCTATCAGTGGAAATACTGCTAAAGAAAGCTGACTCTCCATCTTAAAGAATAAATCAATGCCAATTTCTCTCTGGCAAAAATGGGACTTTCTGCCCATCTTTCCTCTCCATGTTGGGATTTGGTCTGGTTGGGGTTTCATGGGTCTTGTGCATGCTATGCTGTCCCAGCTGCTATGAGTTTGGGCAATAGAACAATATTTTGCCTGGCCAACAGTTTCATTGCAGCTATTTACTGCCTCTATAGGAAGCCTTTCTTGACTCTCCCTGTAGGAATAACCTCCCTTCCATCTTTACAGGATTCTATCCGCTCTGATTACATAATTCCATGTATTAAATTTACATAAACACAGACAAACATACATATATACACATGCCACAACATCCTTCCAGGGAACCTGCTTGTAAGAAGACAAAAAAAGACAAAGTAGTTTTCAGTTTTGTACCTTTATGCACTAACATTTTTAGAAATAGTCTTTGAGTCATGTATGTGTGAATCCATATGTACTTATTCACTCCAATGGTTACTCTTTCTGATAATAAATCTTCAGATCTCAGTTACCCTGAATCTTAAGCCAGGAGTTTTCTGTCAAATGCTGAACTGGACTGAAGGACCAGCATTTCCACAACTTGGGGATAAGGCAGCATTTCTGAGTCATGAATGCAAGCATGAGGATCAGAGTTTAGACCCTTAGAACTCATAAAAGAAGCTGTATAGACTTTGTGTCCTTCCTATAATCCTAGCCGTTGAGAAGCACACATAGGACAAGATAGCTAGCTACATTATTTGAACTGGCAAGCTCTGGGTTCAGCAAGAGACACTACTTCAGTAAATAGCTTGGATAACTGTTAAGGAAAACATCTGATTTCAACCTCTGACCTACACAGACATAAGCAAATGTATGCATTCCTGTGCAGGTGTGTATGTGCATGTGCATGCACACACACACACACACACACACACACACAAAATGCACTCATACTATATGCTCATTATACACACATAAAGAAATGTGTTATCCTCTTTGGGAACCATATTTTTTTTGATAAGTCATTAAGGAATTTTATTTTCATGGATCTTACCTTTATCAGTTCTCATTTGCTAATTTTTAAATATCTTAAACCTCCTAACTAATTTAGTAATAAAAATCATATACCATATAGAGAGACACAGAGGTTATATAGTTTGGCATCCTCCTCCCCCTTAATTTAGTGTGACTGAGAAGAAAATTCTAGGATAGAAATTAACTCATTGGATCTAGTAGCTAAGACTCTCACTCACCTGCTTAAACAAGAACAGCAAACCCCAAGAGTCATGAACTAACTTCTTCTTAATGGTGTGCAGTTTATCTTTTCTCATTTCCAGTTTTTATTATTTTGTTAATGTGGAAGGAATTTTAAAAAAAAATCTTTTGATTTCAGCAATGACCCTGTGAGTATCTAAAGCAAGCACAAGACCCAGTGTCTTAGAGCTGCCCCCACTGGGTACATAAGCACTAAGAAAAACATGGCAGAAGACACAGAATCCATCCTAATTCCAGCTAATACCCCAGAAGTCAACAAGAAAAGCACCAGGTGGAGTTCTGAGGTTCCTGGGAAGCTCCCCACATCTCCAGATAGTCCTGCATCTTTTGTAACTCTTAGAGGGAATTCCCTGAAGACATATATTTTCTTTCTCTGACAAATGTCTCAAATTAAAGAGCAACAAAGGAAAATGGTTGAAGCATCAAGGGTGTGATATTTTAAGAGACTTAACTCAGTCTTGGGCTCTCTTGAGCTGAATAGGTCATAGTTCTCTACTGGGAGAACATTTGTTGATCTATTTGTAGCACATTAGGGCTCCAAGGGCAATGTGAGCAGGGTCATTCATTTATTTGAGGTTTAGCAATGAAATAGATGGATCTTTTTCTCCCCAGCCTTACTAATTTTTTTTTTTTTTTATAAAACATTCCAGCTATCTTTTATCGTTCCCCATGGTAGGCGATCCTCTTAAGGGAAGTTTAGCAGAGAAGGTAGACGCCCCTGGCATTGACATATGCTCCCATTAATCAAGTCCAGGAAAGATAAAGAATCTTGTAGGCAATTCATACAGTAAAGAGAAACAGTCAAATGGCATGCTTATCCAGCCTCAAGGCTATGCATTGGCAGAGAGTTTCTCTTTTCCCTCCCAAATAAGGAGCATTCATATTCTTACTTACGGCTATAATATACTCGGGCATGAGCCGAAGTTGATGCATTTGAAATAAAAAAAAAATCCTTAAAAGCACCATCTATAAAAGGTCTCTTTGTCTACACAAGCAAGAACAGTGATGTATTTCCTTGAAGCTGGCCTTCTCGGTATTCCGTTGCTCACTTTTTTGCAAGAGCTAAAAAGATGCTGCATCTGAATGCAAACAAGTTTTAAAGTACAAATTGGACTGCTTTTAAAGATGTGACAGGAGGTAGAGTGTAAGTTTTTAAAACTTGATGAATACTGTGACTAGTCTGATATCAGGCATTGTAATGAATTATCTAAATTCTGACTTGTGCTTTGTTCTGAACCTTTGCTTTTACATGATGTAGGGACTTTATTTATTTGTCTTTGTTTGGTCAGCAAATTTAATGAAGGTCCACTACCTTCTGGGTAGGTTTTTGATTTAATGTTTATTACTCATGTGGACTTTCACAAGTCCTAGTTTAGAGAATATCTCTCATGGTTTAAGAAGCAGCCATGCTAACTTCCAAAGGAGGAAAGTAATCAATAGTCCTATCCTGCTGTAATGGTAATTAACCATAGCAATGACCAACAAGATAGTTCAATAGATTCAACAATGGCACTTATATCAATGACTGTAACCAAGAATCACCTAGTTGGACATAAGGCCCACTCAATAAATGTAAATTTATGGCTAGCACTGTACGTTTTAGCCATCTACCCATGGTTGGTGAGGTCATGGACTCTAGAGGAGAACCTACTACCACTGTTTTCCTAAACCAGTAAAACCTTTAACTATATCCTGAATACTTATCCGTATATCCACTGGTAAGTATAGGCCTCACCCTTCATCAAAGACAGCAGATGGAGATCATTAGAAAAAGTCACAACTGGTCAAATGCAGAGATCAACCCACCACAGGTGCCCATTCCCAATTATCACATTTATAACACAAAACAACTCTTAAAGCTCAGGGAAAATCAGGAAAAGGTTGTAAGACCTAGAGGACCAAGACAGCGGCCAGAGATAGTCTTCCAAACAACAACAACAGAAAAGAAGACATGAAGGTGGGGAGGAAGAAGTGGTGGATCTGGAAGGAGTTGTGAGAAGGAATGGGGAGGAGTAAAATGTTGCTGGAGGGCTTCTCTCCAGGTTCCCCAACCCCCTAGTCCCACAATCTACTTATAAAATAATCACTCAGACGCTTATATCACTTATAAACTGTATGGCCGTGGCAGGCTTCTTGCTAACTGTTCTTTTATCTTAAATTAACCCATTTTTATACATCTATACCTTGCCACGTGGCTGGTGGCTTACCAGCGTCTTCACATGCTGCTTGTCCTGGCGGTGGCTGTAGTGTCTCCTCCTCAGCCTTCCTCTTCCCAGAATTCTCCTCTCTCCTTGTCCCACCTACTTCCTGCCTGGCCACCTACTTCCTGCCTGATCACTGGCCATCAGTGTTTTATTTATATAGAATGATATCCACAGCATTTCCCCTTTTTTTCTTTTTTTAAAAAGTAAGGTTTTAACTTTAACATGGTAAAATTACATATAACAAAACAATTATCGAGCAAGAATTACAGTTACAATATTAAAAAAGATGTCCTATCTATCTTATATTTGTGAGTTTAAGGTTTTATATCTAACTTATCTTTTGTCATAACTGAGGAAATTACAACTATCTAGTTTTCAACCACATCAAAGACCTGAGAAGGAACATAATGGTACCTGAGAAATGGTAGATGGATGCAAGCAACTTTCGGGAATCTTGCAAAAGTAGACCAAGACAGCTGGCAGCCTGGACAGTCACCTAATGTTTCTCAGCATTGTTGGTGCATTCAAATTGGCTACAGGCCTAGAGTATCTGACAGACCATTTTTAGAAGCAGGAATTCTGAGAGACCATCTTACCCTGTCTTGGCAGAGTACAGTGGTCGCTTTCCTTGTGTCCCGCTTGTCCAGAAAGGACAGCATTGCATTTGTACTGTCAGCCATCAAGGCAAGGGCAGTTCTTTGCCCAGTAGGCCATTTTGTGCCAAAAAGACAAACTTCCAAATGGAAATGTCTTAGAAGCCCAACATTCTCTCGGGATCAATTGGTGCAGCCAGGAGCAATTGTGTCTCATGTCAACAGAATTCTAAGTTATTTAAATGCCATATTTTCTAGGTCTATGAAGTGTTTGAAGATTACCTATCTATCTGAAATATATCTATGTATACCTAGAAGACTTAACTAACATGGCTACAAATATGATTATCATAGATGACTAATTATTAATCTATTTTTAATTATCCATTACAATTTTAAATGAGTTACATAAACATAATACCTCAAACAAGAATAGAAATATACATATACAGTATAACAAAATTAACTTCAAGTTTGTATCAATAAACTAAAATTTATACCAATGTAAAACATTTTAAACATAAACTAAAATCTATACCAATGTAAAACATTTTAAACATAAACTAAAATCTATACCAATGTAAAACATTTTAAGCAAGTTGTTCTTTAAAAGTAGGTTGATTAATCTATCCTTTTATCTTATCATCTCTATATCCTCCTATATATCTATATCAAATCCCCTTTTCTTTTTTAGAAAGAGATCACATTTATAATCAACCTGTTTTAAATAAAAATATTGGTTTTTCTCTCATGAAAGAGGTGTCCCATACCAGAGGGCTCTTCTGATTTGGGACACAAGAATCTCTTAACCATTTTTTTTAAAACAATATGTCTGGGTTTAGAGGGGGAGTGAGCCAATTCCACCTCTAAAGCCAGCTTGGTATATTTGGGAATTGGGGCGTAGCATCTCTTACTACTTCCTGCTGGAGGGGGGCGCTGTGTCTTATGGGGACGCAAAGAAAATTTTAGGCCTATGGGGTAGTCCTTGAGGCTGAATTGTGTGAACCAGTTGCCTTGAAACTGTTCTGGATGTTGGATCATCTGGGCCATGGTGTCATTGGAGATCTTTCAGGGGGTCTTGGCTGGTCAAACCTGATGTATCTTAATCTGGAACAAATCCATAGCCTCTGGCTTTCTGTGGAAACAAAAGCAGAACCTCTTTTCCAAAGTAACATTTCCTTATATCCAAATTTTGAAGTCAAGGTACCTTTAAAATATTCATTTCGGCATAACTCAACAGCTTTTGTAATCAAATGTTTTTCTTTAGTTACGAATATCAAAGAGAACATAATCCAGATTCTCTGTGTGGTAGCCATCTTTACGTGGCTTATGTTTTATATTACCTTGAGCCTATTGCTTTAAACTGCACCATTGTAAGACTGAAACAGGCTGTGGCTACTGGCTCCGCCCACTTTAGCTTCCCAACATGGCAGTGGTAAGTTTTCCGCCAGCTCTGGGAGTCATCAAGTCTCAGAAATAGTGGGTCTAAGCTTTTATCAAAGCAGCCTGTAGCCCAGAAACCTTTTTTTTTTTTTTTAAATACTAGTAAAGACTAAATTTACTACACAGCGTAATGTGCCACTGGCAGACGCCTCGTTTCCGCCATACTGCTGGTCAAACGCACACGCCAGGAACCTGCCAGTGTTCAAACCTGTGTTTTGCGGAGTCTAGCTGCCCATATGAGACAAGAAGCAGGAACCTGTTTTTGGCTCTGTTTAGAATTGGTTATTAAATATTCTCAGGTTTAAGGTGGAAACTCGAGCCGTTGGGCGCCATTTGTTGCTGGAGGGCTTCTCTCCAGGTTCCCCAAGCCCCGCAGTCCCACAATCTACTTATAAAATAATCACTCAGACGCTTATATCACTTATAAACTGTATGGCCGTGGCAGGCTTCTTGCTAACTGTTCTTTTATCTTAAATTAACCCATTTTTATACATCTATACCTTGCCACGTGGCTGGTGGCTTACCAGCGTCTTCACATGCTGCTTGTCCTGGCGGTGGCTGTAGTGTCTCCTCCTCAGCCTTCCTCTTCCCAGAATTCTCCTCTCTCCTTGTCCCACCTACTTCCTGCCTGGCTACCTACTTCCTGCCTGGTCACTGGCCATAAGTGTTTTATTTATATAGAATGATATCCACAACAGTAAAATGCCATAAGAATTAATAAAATATTATAGAAAAGATGATCTCATTCAAATAAGGCTACTCATTGATCTTAACATGCTGAATACATCTTGATATAAGTGCAACTATCATAACTTTCTGTCTCCTGCATCGTCTCTCTTTCTCCCTGCTTCCTTTAAAAGTAGTTCAATTTGTATTTAAAGCACCAAAGCCAAAAAAGCAAAGAAATAATGATAAATAATGTGTTGTAGATTATTCAAAATTTTTCTTACCTTGAAGTCTGATGATTCTCACACTTCCATGACCTTATTATGCTGTGGTCCTCTTGCAATAATTGATGCAAGTAAGAGAGGTCAAATAATTCAGTGCAGATAATAAGACACAGGCCAATCAAATACTTTGCCCAAGGTTGAAGAAATAATAAAGGTAATAGCTAGGACTGAACCTAGGACTGAACCCAGACTCTGGGCATCCTTCAGTTATCTTAACAAAGCATTCTACAGAAGGTGAGTCTAACCTGTGGTCTGTAAGTTGCATGGAGCCCCAGTGTGTCTGTGAATGCAGTCAGATACAAGAATCACAATCCTTAAATATCCTGAGATTTTTGTATGTGGTCGGGATGAAAGTGTGTGTGTGTGTGTGTGTGTGTGTGTGTGTGTGTGTGTGTGTGTGTGTGTGTGTTTTAACTTGAAATATGTTGCTCTTGAATGTGAACTTTGTAGATCGCAGTATCATGCCCCAATATGCCTGCTTGTAGTGGAAAAAAAATCTGTTGGCTGGAGATAATAATTTGGGCATTTCATTATCCAGTTATGAATACATCATTTATAATAATCATTGCATTCTTATGAATAAAGAGAGCATAATCATGTTGTATACCATGGATATTAGACTACAATTGAGGGTATTTTAAAATTTATTTTAACTGACAGTTCTTTTTTTTAACTGACACTTCTTGACAGTTGAGGGAAAGATTCTGTAATGAGCAAGAATAATAACAAATCATGAGGAAATCCTGAAGCAGAAAAAGCAAAGTCCAATAGTAGAAGCAGAATGTAAGAACGTAAGATATGTATCATATATTCCTGTAGTCTCTGGTAATACTCAGATCATTTTCCTCAAAAAAAAAATCCACCAACTTATATAACATACCCTTTAATAACTGGAAGCTTTATACTGAGTCATGCTTATAACACTTGCTTTCTAAGAACCTAGTTAGAGCTACTTTTGCAAAAGGGAATTGAAGAAACAGTAGTTTGGAACAGACTCTATGATATCTCCTCTGGACCCCAAACTTCAAATGTTCTACTATTTAAAATGATAATAAATCAACCCAGACTGAGAAGAATATTTATTATATTTGGAATTAACAATAATAAAACTAAATATTGCCTTCTGCAATATTCAGAGTGGAATTTAATGGAAATAAAATGATCCAGTGAAGTCTGATTTTTCTACTTCTTACACTGTCATATTTTTGGAACCAGGATCCCTCTCAGATTATATTACTTGAAAAGTTGAAATAACTACATTCAAGTGTAAATCAGACTATTTTTCCTGGAGTTAATATCACCACTGTGGCCTAGTTTTACCTCTGTAGTCTTTTTTTTAATGCACTTAGGGCAGTCTGCTTAAATTAAAGAAAGAAAAAAAGAAATTTCTTCTTTCTTCTAGGATGTGAAAACAAGCTCCCTTGCAATAATAAAGGAGTTTGCACGTTACAAATTTCCTTTATACAGGGAGATTGTTTTTTTACATCAAATTCACTCTTTAGTTAAAAACTAAATACAGTACAGCTGTTGATCAATGGACAGCTTTTTCTCTTCATGATACTCTTCTAAATTAAGGAATGAAGTCTTTGTCTCTCCATTATAATTTTTGTGGGTGTCTTTTAAAAATGAAACATAGATCATGAGTGTGAAGGAGAGCCTTAATTCCCTCTGATTTTCAGGAGTCCCCATGCAATCGAGGGTATTTATTGTGTAGCTTACAGACATGTTACTCTGAAAAATTGGACCAAGTGATGGACTTCAAAAAGGAGTCACCAACCACCAACCACAAGAACTACATACCTGGGCTATATTTGGAAATGTCTGTGTAGACAAAGCAACATGCTCTTGGAAGGGAAGTCGTAATGAGTGGTGCAGCAGACAATATCTGGTTTCACTGTCTATACTGATCACATTTACCAAGTAATTGCCCATTATTTTCTTTGCAGCCTAGAGCCTCAAGGCCAATGTATTTTCTTTCAAAGTGAAATGAAGAGTTGAGGCATAGGCAGCATTCCGATGCTTTTGTTCCTTATCCTTCTTCCTTCCAAGTTGTTTTAGCACCCCGAATGAGGTTTCCTTGAGTGAGAGCTCTGGGTAGACAGCAAACTGAGTTTCTCCACTTCATTTCTTGTGTAATTTTAAGCAGTTCTGCGGGTCAGTAGAGCATCATATAAGATGTGCCTAGGATACAGATGTGTGTGTGGGTATTTGGGTGTGGGTGTGTGTGCATGCGCATGTGCACGTGCAACCATATGTGCATGTATCATGCATGTATGAGTGTGAGTGTATATATGGGTATATATATATATATATATATATATATATATATATATACTTATAATGGCATGGTAGGATGGGGATATTTTGATGTGCACAAATGAACAAAACAGTTTAATTTTCGATTTGTATTTGAAGTAATTTATGGACTTTAAAGCTCAGATGTTCTTCAAATGTTTGTCCTCTCAATCTCACTGTCAGAGTTCAAGAGAAGTCCTTGGCCTCAGACATTCAGCACAATGAGGCAATTGGCTCCCTAGTTCCCAGTTTGTCTCATTCAGTCCTTTCAACATCCCCTCACAAACTCTTGCTGTGCCCTTCCTCTACTTAGAAACTGCATCACCATCCTACCCACAGGGGGAAAGTTGCAGACTTAGAAGTGGACTTCTCTCACTGTGCCCCACTCCCAGTGGTCTCCTTTGACCATCACCACCCTTGAAGTCACAGCAAGTCACTTATAAATTGGCCAAATTAGGCATTCTGGCATGTTCCAATCTTTTGCCGTGCACTGCTCTGATTATTTGATATATAAAAACCTTCTATTCTCTCTCTCCCCTCCTAAGCTCTCTATTGACACTTGACAAAGTTTCATTAAAGGCTATTAACAAGTTGTTGCAAGGAAGATTTTCTGACTGGAGATGTCAGTCATATGTAATTCCCTAACACTGTGTGCTTGTAATAGATTGAAATCACTAAATATATGTGCACATTATTGTATATAACAATTATATTTCATATACACACATATGCACACACAAGTACATAGATAGATAGATAGATAGATAGATAGATAGATAGATAGATAGATAGATAGATAGATAGATAGATAGAGATAGATAGATCATATGTAGCTTGTAGCCCTGGAACTCTTCTCAAGGGTCTATTAGCTGGTATATCAAAGATATTGTTTAGCTGTCTGAAAGAGCTTTTGTACCAGGAAAAAAACTCATTTTTTTTTACACTTGGCTGGACACTCTACTTTGTGCATATTCTATGCCAGATGTGTCTTCAGGGACCACTTAAGATTTACTTTTGCTTTAGGTTAAAAACAATATGTATGAGAAAAAATAATAACATGACTTCTACCCTTGAAATTTTCATTTGGTTAATTTTTATAGTTTCCAGACTGTTTTGGATGTCTGGAATGGCGACTAAGGCAATGTACAATTTTATACAATATTTGAGATGATTGAAAAGAAAAAAATATCTATACTAAATAATGAATAAGGTTGGGTGAAAAGTAGAATAAAAACTAACACTCACAGCATGAAGATCAATTATCAAATTCATGAGTCAGTTCAACTACAGTTGAAATGCTTGTCTCTTTATAGACTGTCCTCTCCAGAAGGGAACTGTTATGATTCTGATTCTAATGAACTCTTGAAGGACGATCATTTATTATTTTAAGTAAGACCTTATGCCTAGAGGATAGTTCAGGACATGAAAATGCTGACTTAGTCTAGTTCCCTGCTGTAAAAGGCAAAATAAGTGAAATTCAAGTGTGAAGTCACCATATTATTCAAAGTACGATCACTTAGATTAAAGCAAAGAGATAAAAATTAGTCTCCACAGCATAGTAATAAATAAGCCCATGTTAAAGAATTGGCTGAAAATAGGAACGTGGGTAGGCTCACAATTAAAACATGTTTGTGAGTCTCACCTGGAACTTGAGCAATGTTGTTTATTTCATAAGTTTTAAGAAAATGTGAGCTTTGTGTCAAATGACCTGCAAGGTTTTTGTATTTTTGATTGTGAGCCTAGCCTTTAACAGCTGAGCCATCTCTCCAACACATCTGCTGGGTAATTTGAATAAGGATGTGGAAGTTCTAGGCTGGTGATGACCTGAATTCAGTACCTGGTAGCCACACAGTAGAAAGAGAGATTCAAATCCTGCAAGTTGTCATGTGACTTCTACACTGCTCTTTGGCTGGCATTCTACTCTCCTCATATGCAACATATAGCTAAAGTTGTAGGCTGAGGAATTTATATATAAGTGGAAAGGCAAATGATCCATTAGTGGTTACAATGGGAAGTCAGCACAATGAAAATATAAAATGTAATAGGAAAAGTACTTATTGAAGAAAAAATCAACAAGGGGCTAAGAATTTAACTCAGATGGGAAGTGCTTGCATAGTGTGTAGTCCACAGTAGGTCCCTCTAGGTTTAGTTTTCATTATTGTATAAACAAACAAATAAACAAATAACAAAGAGAAAGTCAGTCCAAAGATGGCAAAATGGCTCTTTGTAAGAGATATGTCTGCATTTGAATCCAAAACCTTTGAAAACTAAATTATTTGTCCAAACATACACACACACACACACACACACACACACATACACACACACACATACACATGCTTAATGAGTCTTCTTGCTGGTAATAAAGTTGTGTATCCAAGGTGGTGGATATGGTGGTGGTGGAGAAGGATATGATGGCTACAATGAAGGAGGAAAGTTTGGTGGAGGTAACTATGGTGGTGGTGGGAACTATACTGACTTTGGAAATTATAGTGGACAACAGCAGTCAAATTATGGGCCCATAAATGGGGGCAGTTTTGGTGGAAGAAGCTCAGGCAGTCCCCATGGTAGTGGCTATGGATCTGGTGGTGGAAGTCGTGGATATGGTAGCAGAAGGTTAAAAAAAAAAGCAGAAAGGGGCTCCAGTTCTTAGCAGGAGAGAGAGAACGAGGAGTTGTCAGGAAAACTGCAGGTTACTTTGAGACAGTTGTCTAAACGCATTAGAGGAACTATAAAAATCTGCTACATAAGGAGTGATGATCCAAAGTCAGAAAAGTTGCTGCAGCTTAAACAGGAAACCCTTCTTGTTCAGGATTGTCATAGCCACAGTTTGCAAAAGGTGCAGCTATTGATTAATGCAATGTAGTGTCAATTAGATGTACATTCCTGAGGTCTTTTATCTGTTGTAGCTTTGTCTTTTTCTTTTTCTTTTCATTACATCAGGTATATTGGCCTGTAAATTGTGGTAGTGGTAACAGGAATAAAAAATTAAGGAATTTTTAACTTTAAAAAAAAAGAAAAAAAAGAAATAGGACACATCTCTTTCTCATTTACAATAATCACACCTCATTATTAAAGGTGTCAAATAATCTGCTTCAGATAGTCTGATCAAGAAAGTCCCTCCCAGCAGTGCCCAGGAGTTTGTGATTAAGTTCATTTCAAACACAATCAAGCAGGCAGCCATAACAAATAGCTATCCTGATACCTGACAAAGTAGAATTCAAATTACAACTAGACGAAAGAGACAGAAAAGGCAATATGTTATTACCAGCAGGAAGACTCAAAAGACAAATACAACCTCAGTCCAACATGATGGTCTGACTTCAATCTTCTAGACCCACAGGACAGAAGTTGAGAATCAGTTTTTAAAAGTTGTCCGCTGACCTCAATATACACACCGTAGCATGTGTATGCCCACACACATACACGTGTGTGTGTGTGTGTATATAAATCTAAATAAAAATTGCATCATACTACTATTACAAAAACTAATGCAGTTCCCATTATTTTCTCAGCTGCAATTCTCTTGTTTCCTAGCAACAGTAATGTCAAAGCTGGTAAAATATACATCTGTCTATCATTTGACATCTGTCAACACCCATGACTTCACCCGAATCTCAAACTGTGAACAATTCAATATTCTAGCCATCCAAATGATTAGGTTTCTTGAATGTACCAAGGGCATGTTGTCAAGAATCTCACCACTGTGTGTTGTATTTGCATTGTTTCTTTCTGGAACATTCTTCCATAGTCTCTATACAACTCATTTTTTTGTTTGTTTGTTTAATTTAGTTTTCAAAGGTTTTGGATTCAAATGCAGACATATCTCTTACAAAGAGCCATTTTGCCATCTTTGGACTGACTTTCTCTTTCTAGACTCAGTCTCTCCTACAAGGCATTCTTTATTATTATTTTATTTTTTAGTTAAAATATAATTTCATAATTCTACTTCTCTTTCTTCCTTCTTCTTACTTCCTCTTATGCACTCCCATTTCTCCCTCTTGAAATCATATATATATATATATATATATATATAATATGTATGGATACATATTTTATATATACTAATATATCTTATATAGTTATATATTTAAAACACACACACACACACACACACACACACACACACACACACACATATAATTACAACCAGTGAAAAGCAATGAAGAAGGTAACTTTATTACCAGCAAGAAGACTCATTAAGCATGTGTGTGTGTGTGTGTGTGTGTGTATGCATATACATGCCTTTGATCCCAGCATGTGAGAGAAACATGCCTTTGGTCCCAGAACATGGGAAGCTCATGCCTTTAAACCCAGTACAATTGGTAGGTGGGGAGAGAAATATAAGGCAGGTGGAGACAGGATCTCAGCCATTCATTCATCTTAGGATTCGTAGAGACAGAACTCTCCCCCCCCCCATTCAGTTTGAGGATTCATAGGGGTAAGAAATGACTGTGGCTGCTCTGCTTCTCTGATCTTTGACCTTTCACCCTTGACATCTGACTCTGGGTTTTTATTGTTAAGACTAATTAGAATCATAATATAGGGATTTTGTATATTTCAACATCATTTGAATCCATTACTATGGAATTGCCATATTTTGTAAGAGCAATGTTGCCTTGATTTTTTTCATATATTTTATACTTTTACATTGGGACTCCTCATTTGGTTGGATTGTTCTTAGTGTGGGTATTCATGACAGGGTTGAGGTATAGGTTTTTCCCATTAGATTGGGAAAATAGCTCTGAGCTAAGCACTGAGCCAATATACTCAGGTCATGGAGCCTAATCTACTCTGAGAGCAGAAGACTAAGTAGGCAGAATTGTAGATTCTGACTGTCTGCTATCTAGCTTTTCCATCCACACAGTTGTGTTTCAAGTGTAAGCCAATCAGTCTACAATAAAGGCTAATATAAAATATTTGGTGTGTACTTGAATCCAAAGCAAGGATCATGTGAAAAACATGCACCAGTGAAAAAATGTACCAGTGTTAATACTCTTTTTCTTTGAAGACCAGTGGAAGATTGTATGTGCATCCTCCAGATGTTCAAATTCTAATCTCCTGCTCTTTATTGGCAAAATTCCAAAAGGAGAACCAATACATTCAGATGCTTTGGGGTTGTCATGTTCTAGTCACACCTAGAAAGTGTATAATCTTGAGTATAACATTGACATTTGTTGTCCATAAATTACCCTACAAGTATGTGTGCATTCAGTTATCCATTCACAACCAAGAAACAGCTCCTGTGATGAAAGATATTATTGCTGTCAAGCTGGAGGGGGGAGACAGACAATAGTATGTTGTGTGCTTGGTTTTCCCAATACACCAAAAATCCAGCAGTGAATTTCACTGACCACAAAGAAGGACTAAGCCATCTAGAAACTGAGAAGAATAAGCCAAGAAAACCGTTGAGCAATGCTGGGTAAGGGAACTGAAGAGGTATCAAAGGAAGCATATTTTCTCTGTATTTCACAATTGACAGAAAAATTAAGACTGGATTCAAGCTATATTTCTAAACATTTATCATCCTAAGGATTTGGCTCTATTGTGCCTCATTTTCTCTCTCTCTCTCTCTCTCTCTCTCTCTCTATATATATATATATATATATATATATATATATATAAATTATGTTATATACATAATTTCATATATATGAAATTCGTTCTAGTTATTTTCAGCTTTTTATTTAGAATATATCCATATGTGTGTGTGTGTGTGTGTGTATGTGTGTGTATGTTCAAGCATATATTTAAATATCAGTTAGATATGTTTAAAGGATACTTCTTCAAGCTAGGTATGTACCTCTACAAGCAGAATATGTAACTATGTACAGATATTGCATTTTGTTTATCTCAATTGATCCAACACAATCATCAGATACAAAAGCTCATGCCACTAGTGTGATGTTCAGAGCCTAGTAACATGCAGGGCATACATTAGTTTGAAAAAAAGTCAATGATTTAAATATGCACATACCTCACATTCTCTTTCTTTGGGTTTTCCTACACTTAAAGATCATTACCATTGCCAGCATCAACCTGTCCCTCAGGTCAACTTGATAGTTGCAATGATTTTAGGTAAATGTCTTGAACCTTTTCTACTTGTTGGAAGCTATTGCTGTGTGTTCCTCAGGTGTTTTCCAGCCTCTGTGTTCTGTGATCTGGGATTTTGACTTTTGAGGAAAACACCACCCAGGACTCCCTTGTTTATTACATTCTGTTGACTACAGCCAGTGACAGTCAGCAAAATCTAATTGAGAAGAACAGAATATTAGCCCTTTCTTCTCCTGAGTAATCACTTAGGAGGCAGAGGCCTTCTCTGTATAACTGCTGAGGTGCAAGTTCCCATAATTCCTTGGGTTTCTGATCTTTCCTGTTTTTGATAACTATATCTTCTCTCTATGTCCTTTGAGGTATCAAGACTTCTGCAATTTCTAAGTCTCTGTACACTTTGAATTCCCTTATGTCTTTAATCTACTGTAACTTCACTTGGCTTCTGTCTGTGAACTCTGCTTTCTTACAGCAACCTTAGTGATTCAAACAGATAGAAAATAATCATATAAACATAATACAAATGCTTAATAAATAAAATAGTACTAAATGTATGGTCATATATGTATAATTATTTAACCCTAATGCATTTTAGATTGAACATTTTAATTATAAAGGAAATTTATATGTAAAAATGTTAAGCAGAAGTCAAACAAGAATATATTTGGTAATGTCACTAATCAATATCTTCAGTTAGACTTCTGTTAACCCCAAGGAGTCTCAATCCATACATATTCTACTACAAGGATACTCTGTGTTCAATATTGCTAACACTTACCACTTACATTTTGAATACATCCTTGGCTCACTTCCATTCCATCCTCCTTAGTATATCCTAATGGTCACTCAGGAGTGAGCAGAATGCTACACTTTCATAAGACTTTGTGAACTTTCAGGGTTTAGTAAACAAGATCTTTCCTAAATAGATACTAGGTTAGTTGCTGTTAGTGAATATAAACTATTAGTCTGTTGTTTAAAAGTTGGCAAACTCAATCTTTGTTTCTAATCTAACTAGGCAGGTCTGACTATACCGTTGAAGTTTTTTGATTTTTAATTTTTTTTTCTTTCAGCTGCTCCTCATTGCTCAGTGCACATGGGTTTGGCATTTGTTTTTCCTCTCAGTGGGAACACTCAGAGCTGTGGGTGGCCTCTCTTGAAACCTCCTGTTTGAAATGAAGTTGAGGAGGAAGCATGGTGCTTTCTCAAATAGAGAGGGACCATCTGTTCTCTTCCATAGAGAATAAAGCAAGAGTGAAGATGGACCCAGGGAGATTTCATTTGTCCCTTCTCCTCCCCCACTCACCAAGCCCATTTTTCCCTCATCTAATGGTCCCTTAGCAGACAAAGAGGCAGACCCTCTGCTTTAAATCATGTGCTCTTCCTGCCAGATGGAGACATTGGGACACGATACCATCAATTACTTGCCAGGGAAATTGTGTTTCTTTGCTGTTTGGGATTTCCAAAGGAAATAAGAAACAATTCCATTTAGTTACCTGTCTTTCTATCTATCCTCCCTTCTCCAAGAAAGGGCTCTTCTGTCCAAATTGAATTTATCTTGCGGTGCTCTGTGTCACTTTTCTCCTTATACTTCTGTCCCTCCAGATAATTTTTTTGGGGAAGATGCTACACACACACACACACACACACACACACACACACACACACACACAAACACACAAACACACACCTCTACACCCCCCCCAGAAAAGCAACCCACAACAGACCAAAGTAATAATTATACCCAAGTCCAACTAAGTGAACAATGAGATTCTATTGAGGTTTCACGCTGGAGTGTGACTGAGGAGTTACCTACAGGAGCAGGGATTATTTGACAGTAGCTACATCACCAAATAGACCACTACCATATTAGTGACAACACACAAAATCTGAATTCGTGGAGCACTCTTCACAACTTTGCAGGCTGTTTGACAGGTCTGGGGAACCTCCTGTCTGCTTCTCATCTAGTTAGAGTCTTCTCTAGCAGCTGATTCCTGCTTCTAGAACCGACACAGAAGTCCGCTGAATCCTTCTAGCTTCCATATTACCAGACTGGTGATGTTCTGTTTGTCTCCTGAGTCTCATGTGCCTCAAGTTCCCTCCTGGAAGGAGTATTTCAATTCTAAAACCCCCACTGTACATCAACTTCTTTCTGGCATTTTGCCTCAGTCTTACAAACAATAGCCACCAGCATTTCCTTCAAAACATAAAAAAATGTAAATATACCCCATGCATAAGGAGACACACACACACACACACACACACACACACACACACACACACACACTGTCCTATTGGCTTCCTTTTCTTCCGTCTTAAAAATCTCTGGGTGAGTGTCACTCATGAGGACACCCTCCAGTTCGATCATAACTTAGATTATCTGTGTGATTTTCCAGACCTGACCCCAGCCTTGAAATTCAGTCTTCCCTTGAGTTCTATGGCCCTCTCATTCAGGATCTATTTCAAAATGTCTGTGGTCATCCTTAGCCTTCTCCAGGAACCACTCTCCACACCCATGTGTTAAATAACAACCTTGAGTGTTCTCCTGAGGGTGGTTAGCACTGGCTCTGCAGAGGCTCAGCAGCTAGCCTGACACTTGAAAGACGCTGCAAACTAAACATAGTCTGAACACACTGAGCATAGCATATGTCCTGAGTAAGCACACATTGCTCCTCTTGCATCCAACCCTTCCTCAGTGAATCAGTCCATCCTGACTTCAAGTGCATGAGAGAGAAAACCTGAGCCATGGAATAACCTCCTTTATCTTCACTGTCATACACAAATTAGCTTTAGGTTCATAACTGGGTATTGTAAATGCCCTGAAATCCATCTCTGGGTCTAGGGAAATGATTCGGTGGCAATAGAGCTTGTCATGCAAGATTAATGGCTCAAGTTGGAATCCATCCATGGGTGTTGGAACATACTGGCTTAATCTTGTGCAGGTCTTACGCAGACAGCATCAACTATTGAGAATTCATAGGTACAGTGGTTGTATCATGTCTAGAGGATACTCTAATATAGCTGTCCTGCCCATCCTCTGACTTTTAGTCTTTCTGCCTTGTTGGTATGGGGTGTGACATAAATGTATCATTGAGTACTCAATTTTGTCTGTCCTTTGACAAGTTGTGGATCTCTGTATGGCTCTCATCAATTGAAAACAGAAGTTTCTTTGGTGCTGAGAACTGCATTAATCTGTGAGTATAAGAATAAGTATTTAGATACTTGATACTATATGTTTGATTATATGTTCATTTAGGAACATAAGAGCAGTGATTTCTCTCCTTAAGACTATGGTCTTCCATCTAGAGATGCTTGGCCAGGTTTGCAGTCTTGTACTGGTTAGTTTTGGTCAACTTTCCACAAACTAAAATCACCTTGGAAGAGGAAACCTTATCTGAGGAATTGTCTTCATCAAAGTGACTCATGATCACATTTGTAAACACGCTCACATTTAAATATTTATGTGGGAGGCCCTGCCCATTGAGGGTGGTGCTATCCCTTCACAGAAGTTCCTGAGCTGTACAAGAGAGCAAGCTGAGAAAGCCATTGAAATCAGCCAATAAGCAGTGTTCCTCCATGGTCTGTGCTCCAGTTTCTACCCTGATTTTTCTTGGTGATGGATTATTTCCTGGAAGTGTAAGGTGAAATAAATCTTTTCCTCCATAATTATATTTCCTCTATTGCTTTTTGACACTGTTTTATCATAGCAATCAGGACTGCCCCAACTTGAGGTGAACAAGGATGGCACCAGTGGACATGCCAAAGTGGGCAGGGAAAAAGCCACAAGGCCTCAACCCTAGACAAAGAATTACAGAAAAATGAGGAAAGTTGAGAATAGAAGAGATGGCCTTCCCCAGGGAAGAGCACACCAATTGGTTATTCAGTGTCAAATGGTAAGCCCTGAAAATACACATCCAAATAAAATTATATAGAATGAACAGTTATATTTATGAATGTGTGTGTATGTGTTTGTGTGTGTGTGTGTGTGTGTGTGTGTGTGTGTGTGTGTGTGTGTGAGAGAGAGAGAGAGAGAGAGAGAGAGAGAGAGAGAGAGAGAGAGAGAGAGAGACCACGGAGGGTTTGTAGGTATTAAAGGGAAGGGAGAAATGTTGTAATTAAATTATAATCTCAAAAATAAAATTAAAAAATCAAGCAAGCTAAGTACCAAGCCAAAGGTTTAAATATTTGATGAACTGTAATTTTTTTCCCTTTGTCACTGTGGTTGTATTGTCTTACTCGAGAAGACTTTGTCTAACCATGTGTATCCTGTATTTTGTCCCAAAAATTGTATAGTTTTAGCCTTTCCATTCCAATCTGTGATGGAGTTAGAGTTATTTTTTGTTGTAGACCCTATTTTTTTTCTTAAATTGAATTGGTTAGGCACTGGTATTAAAAATCAGTTGACCAGGGTTCCAAGTACATACTGCAGAATACTTAGTTCTTTGTTATTGATCTTTATGTATATTCTTAAGATAGAAAGACAAATGGCCCCTTTCTTCAATGTTATAATTAGTTTTAATTTAGGAGACAGGAGTTCTTCTACCACCATCTTTTACTAAATTGTTTCAGATCCTATGTAACACTTGAACTTCTCTGTGGATTTAGGGATGGGTAGTCAACTTCAAAAAAATTAACATAATGCAAAAGCTTGCTAGGAATTTTTATCTGAATTATATTACATCAGTAGATCAACATGGCACTTACCATGCTCTTAGGAAATATGAAGTCTGCTGACAGTACCAGGAAAACCAAGGTTCCCTTTTGAGGGGAATTTCTTAGTCTCACTAATAAAATAATTTAGAAACTGACTCTAGAGGAAGCTCAAGGAAAATTGTCTTAGAGTAAGAGAAAACTAACAGGGCAGATGAGCTGTAAATCTTCTAGGCTCCAGGACAAAGGAGTTGGAGAAGAAAGAGACAGAACTCCAGTTTGTAGTGGAGATCAACAAGAGAAGATTGTAGCTTCAGAGAAAGAGTGAAAAGCTCAGGGTGCCAGAGAAAGAATGCCTGGTCTTTGGCTAGTATCCACAAAAGGGACCAAGAAAAATAGAACAAAGAGCTCTGCTTTTCTGAGTTCTGAATCAAATAGCAGACAGGCCAGTGCCCTCATGCTCTATGCAAAAGGGCTGTGAACTGTTGGGAGGCCCTGCTGGTTAGAGGTTACCATCTACCATGGCCTGGCAGCTCTCTCCAAGCTGAACAACATGGAAGACATCCCACTACCCACCTTATGTCTCTGCCCCCCATCCTTTTTACCTTCCTATCCTCCCATCCCCCAGGTGGAGGGCTTCCTGCTCCCTACCTGACTTTATTTGGAGAATGTCTCTAGGCCCAGATGCCTGACTTATCTCTAGTGTGACCCTTGACACAGTTCCCTGCAGAATCTTTCCCTCTGGTGCCTATATGGTAATAAGATAATATGTTAGGAGCTTTGCTATAGGACTCTGATTTCACATAGGGAGCCTTATGATAAGAGCATGATGTCGAATGCAAATTAGGTGGTGCATGAGCCACTATCCCCAGCCTTTATATCTCCTCTCACTCTGGAGTAAGGCTGAGCTGGAACACTGAAGCAGACTCCTGGAAGGCTATTTCCATTGTACCACAGGCTAGACAAGGCCCTGCTTGTCATTTCTGCCCTCTTTGTTTTTGTGACCCAGTGGCCAATCAACCACAAAGAAAGAAGGAACCCACGGTGAATATCTTCTCTGAGAGGAGGTTTCTAGGAAGAAAATACCATGATCTTGGTATAGGGATAATTATTCTTCTTGGTTCTTCTTGTGTAGATTGGAATGCCAGGGCTGAAGAAGGAACTTAGAACAAAGCCCATATACCTTCTCTTTTTCTGAATGGTAGTTTGGATTTCTAGAAATGGGAAGACTGATGTTTATATCTCTAGTGTCACTGAGGAAATGGGAGGTGTCGTCCAAATCTTCAATACTTTAGCATTGATCCATGAAACACTGAGTGTTTTCTTTGTTTCTTTTGTTATTGTTGTTGTTTGTTTAAATCTATGAAGTGGGATCCTAATTAGTCTTGACAATAAAACCCAGAGTCAGATATTAAGGTAAAAGCTGAAAGACCAGAGAAGGAGAGAAGCCAGCCACTGAAGACTTCTTATCTCTACAAAATCTCAGACAGCATGGAGCAGATCCTGTTTCCACCTGCCTTATATTCCTGTCTCCACCTGTGCTGGGATTAAAGGTGCCAAGTGCTAGGAGCAAAGGCATGAGATTCCAAGTGCTTGAATTAAAGGTTTGCACCCACTACAGCCCAGTTCTGTTTCTCTTTTAGATTTGATTCAATCTCCTGTACCCTAGGGTGGCCTTGAACTCCTGATCCTCTTGCTTCCTCCTCCCAAGTGTTAGGATTAAGAGTGTGTGTCACCACTGCCTCTATGGTTTATTAGTGGCTAGTTCTTCCCTCTGATCTCCAGGCAAGCTTTATTTGTCATAACACAAACAAAATATCATACAACAAACCTATTTGAGTTTCGTTAATTAGTGTTTGATAACTTACATAGTATAATTTTGCAATACTTCTGTTTATTGTATTTCTAAATATTTTATTCTTCTCTATACTCCCACAAATAAAATTTTTGTCATTTTCATATTAGATATTTATTGCAAATATGTAAAAATAAAATTGGTTTTTGCATATCAACCTTATATTATACAAATTTACTAAACATGTTTCTTGGTTCTAACCAAGCTAGCATTTGGTGCAGTAAGAAATGAAATAAGTGAGCAATAAGTGTCTTTCGATGGACAGTTAGACACAAGTCAAAAGGTGGAAAGATGCATCATTTGTAACAGAAGTGAATAAATATCCTTCCTCTTAGAATTCAGGTAATCTTAGTGTTATTGGGCCAGTGACACAAACCAATGCCTCTTCTAATAAGCACTTTGTTGTATTAAACAAATTTATATATATATATATATATATATATATATATATATATATATATATATAGTTAGATAGATAGATAGATAGATAGAGATAATTTTTTCATTTATTCAATGAAATGATGTATTAGGGCATAAGACTTAAAAAATACCAACAAAATATAGCCTTCTCTTAAAGAGCAGATAGTCGAGTGATATATATGTAATGAACATCAGAACAATCAAACAGTGGTACCCATATCAGCTGTATGGGTACAATTCATGTTTGTAACCCTAGCACTCTGGAGGCTGAGGCAAGCAAATCACCTGCCTGGTATACAGACTAAGATCCTCTGTCTCAAAACACACAGGTATACTCATTCCTATTTATATTACTTACATTGATATAATGTGAAATGGTTACAAAGAGGCTCCAGAACAGAACATGAATTTTCTCTTGGAAGATACTTTCCTTTCTTCCCCCTTTCAGTGTTATTTTCCACAAGGCAAGTATACTTGGGATTAGTAGGGAGGAACTCTACAGCCCTGTGTGGCTTCAGTGGTTGAAATATGACATAAAGCGAAAACCCTAAGTTCAAATTGTCTGGCTGTTTACAGGAATCCCACCTCCAGAGAGAGAACTGGCATGAGAGTGTGAGGTTAAGCATCTGTATTAACTCTGGGGATAAATGCTTGCTTGCTAAGTGTAACACAGGCTATACATTTCCTCATGAAATTGTTCTCAAAGTGAAATGGAATATCTGAGCTGGGGTTTATAAGATATATTTAGAAAGGGACAAATTACATCAGAGGCAGCTTCACAACTTGTGCTGAGAACTCTGCAGCAGAGACATAGGTTGACATGATGGCATCTTCCTGAATCCCTGCTGGGTAGGAGAGCACGGTGATTCTGTGTGGGATCCCTTTGTCTCTGTCTCTGTAACTCCATTCAACTGAGCTATTTCTGCAATGATTTCTTACTGAACACATTAATTCAAGCCCAGTGATGGGCTTTTTGTTTACACAATTTTGAAGCCTATTTTGGCATCACTGGCAGAGCAAGGAAATGAGTGCCCACCTAAGATGTGTGAGAAAAACCACAAGAAGAGAAGAAGGCAAGTCTTACTGAGGGACCCCCGGATAATAATGATTTATTAGATAGAAGACTGGAGAAGGCTTCCGAAGGACTGCCACAGCCAACCCTCTGCCTCCTTTCATTGTAGTGGACACAAAGGAGACATTTTCTTTCAATACCTATTTGCCACAGTTTCCTAAAAATTAAACCATATTCCTGGAATTAGAAGAGCCACCTACCCATTAAATTTATTAGCAGAGGCTTTTCTGAGATACTGTATTAAATGACTTGGAGGAGTACCAAAACTTAGGAAGAGAAAGAAAAGAAAGAAGGAAGGAAGACGAAGAGAAAGAAATGAAAGGGGTAGAGGGAGAGGAGAGAGAACTGAGGAAAGGAAGGAAAACGGGAAAAATAACTTTTTTCCTGAAATAGATAATTCTGATAGGATTATAGGGAAAAAAATTCCTCAAAATAAATAAGCAGCCGCATATTCCCATTTTATGACTGAGTAAACTTGCCATAGTGGAAGACCAAAGACACAAAAAGACATTTTCTGTGCCCGTAGACAAGTTAATGATGTTGGGAAAGACTCCGAGTTTAACAGGACCACTGGCATAATAAGAAGGTTAAATTGTTATTTAAGCAACAACTCTTTTCTAAGTGTGAACGCTAGTAAAAGCAGGGCCTTTGCTTTTATGGATATAAAGAGGGACAAATGGCTAGTTATAGCTGCACTGTCCCCTTGCCAGGATGGATACTGCTAAGCTTTAGCTCAGCTGAGGACCTTAATGTGTTTGGATATGCACAGTTGGATCTGGAAACAAAAATGAGATTATGAGCTCAGAGGTTACAGAATGTTGGGGCAAGTTTTTGCTTTCCTTGGGCTTGAAGTTGACTGTGTGCCCAATGGTATATAAATCCTGAGGAGTGGGGAAGACTTAGCTTCGTACTTGGAGGCTTTTAGGAAAAACACAGACTTGTCCAACCCTCAAGACTCAGTGGATTTGTGTATTCTGTGAAGCCTTTTGCTGCACGATCTAGAATAGCAATCTATTCTGGGCCTCAACATCATCTTGCACACATTACATTAAAATTAAACTGTGTAAACAAGAAAGCATACGAAATTGACTTTTGTTGTACATGTTGTACACAAAGAGTTCATTCTTGTGTCTCAACTGCCTCCTCTATTAAAGAAAATCTAACAAGCTTAAGATACTGAAAATGGAAGTTTCCTTATTGAGGGATGGAGACTACATTTATCTATGTGCATCAGGACAGAGCTTTAGAATGTTGCCAGGATGAATACATCTGCAAAATAACTCCTGTACCTAAGGTTCAGGAAACATTGTAGAAGAGGGAGTGGAAAGATGGTAAGAGTCAGAGGTTCAGAGAGTGTTCTGTGAGATGGTGTCTCCTAAGAATGTCAGAAGCTACACCCATAAAGTCTCACCAATATGATCAACATGATTGCCTAAACAAGAACTGAAAAAGGACATCAGCAACAGAAATGATAATGTGGAAAGGGGAAAGCTCAGGAGGCTTCAACCCTACACACACACACACACACACACACACACACACACACACACACACACACAAAGAACCTACAGGCAACTAGGGAATGCTGAGAGTGGGAGAAATAGTTTTCTCTGGAGAATACACCTGTTGATTACAAGTGTGTGTGGGGGGGGAGGGGGTGCGCACATGCGTGCATGTGTGTATATAGCAACAATTAATGGAAGAGAAAGGCTATGAATTTTAAAGAGAACAGGGGTAGTTATATGGGCTATTTGGGGGGATGAAAGGGAAGGAAGAAATGCTATAATTTTATTATAATCTCAAAAATTAAAGACCTCTTACAATTGCCAGACCAGTCAAGTATATATCTGGAGCATAACTGCTTCCCATGACTCATGGAGACATAGAAGTCTTGTGGAGCTCAGGGCTGACCCAGCAACAGGCACAGCTCATGTGTGGGGACCCAGGAGAGGGAGGGGCATTTGCTCATAAGCCAAGCTCAGATGGGACTGCTAAGTTTCAGATGAAGCACAGACTGACCACAGTTAATAGCTGTCTTCATGACATCAGTGCTTTGTGTACTCTCTTAGTGATTACTCACATTTGCCCAGAAATAATTAAAAGGTAGCACACAGCTCCACTATTCACAACATCTATAAACCCACTTATCCTGAGAGCATCAACTTTAATTTTTCTCATCTGAGATTCCCATCACTAAAGTCAGGCTGATAAAGAGAGAGAGAGAGAGAGAGAGAGAGAGAGAGAGAGAGAGAGAGAGAGAGAGAGAGAGAGAGAGAGAGAGAGAGAGAGAAAGCTTAATCCATGTGTGTAGTTCTTGTCTCAGAAACTTTCATTTCTCTCTCTAGTACCTTCCACCATGAACCCAAATTCTGTATTTCCAGGTAAGTTCACTCTGTCTAGCAAAACTCAGTGTTCTTGACTTTTCCAAGGTCACGAATCCTTGTCTCCAATACATTTTATACAAACATTTTATTTTTGTTTATTCTTATCATACCCTCCATACTTTTTGTATGCAAGAAGATTCTGGACAATTTTCAAATACAATTTATTTTCTTATTAGGAATTATCAGCAAAAAAATTAATCCTATCAGCACTGTTGTTTATAAATTTAGAGACAAATTTCATTTTCTTATAAGAGTAAAAAGAAGTTTAAGGAGCAGGGAACAAAATAAACCCTTCCATGAATAGCCTAGGAAAAGGGTAGCCATCCCCTCACTCATTAGTGCCAAGCAAAAGACAGGTTAACAAAAGAAAGCTTAACAGATTTGTCTAATCCAAGTTTATGTAATCAGGGAACTTTCAGAAATTGAGACCCAGAGTCCCTGGGAACATTGTTTTTCTTTGTTTGTATGTTTTTTCTGTTCATGTTTGAGGAAGAATGGACAGCTATATAGAAATGTAATATGGTTTGATTTTATTGTTACAAAGACTGGAGGAATCCCAACAAAACCTGATGGCTTAAATCCTTCTTGGTCTCTCCTCATAGGACTCCCTCCCCTCAGGCATAAAACTGAGTATCCAAAAGATACACAGACTCTATGGTTATTCATCCAACTTAAACCAATCTCTCTCTCTCTCTCTCTCTCTCTCTCTCTCTCTCTCTCTCTCTCTCTCCCTCCCTTCCTCCCCCCTCTCTTTCTATGTGTGTATGTCAATAATTTCTTCTGTTTCATTTTTATACCCCTGTATTTGAACCTACAGAAAATATTACTTTCCATATTTTTGACATATTATGGAATATTTTGAAATAAATGCTACTGTTCAGATAACTTTATGTAAAAATATTTTTAAAATAACACCATATAAAATTGATCAAATGATTATATAGTCACAAATATGCATGCATTTTATTAATTTCTTCCAGTTTACTTGAGTACATAATAAAAACTTCTTGAACAGTTGCATAGTTTCAATGTGTGTCTATGTGATATAATCAAAGATAATTTAAATTTCTACAACATGACATATGTGAATATCTCACTCTTTATTCTTTCACCTGACCATGAATATGGGAAAAAACTCACAAAGAAAAAGACTATGCAAATACCCAAATATATGAAACTTAAAGACAAGTTGCTTACTTCAGGTTTTTAAAATTCAGTCATCTATAGCAGCAATAAGATTATTTTACTTCCCCAAAGGATACTGTCTTCATCTTTTCCCTGAAAGATATGATATTGGTAAACTTACTACATTTTCCTTGCAACATTCTCAGCATTACTTTTTTAAATTAAACTTAATTTTATGATGAGTGTTTTTCTTGTAAGTATGTCTGTTTACCACTTGGATGCCTGGTGGATATGGATGATCTTGTTGGATCCTCTGGAACTGGAGTTAGAGATGGTTGTGAGTCACAATGTGAGTGCTGGAAATTGAAACTGAGTCTTCTGGATGAGAAGCCAGTGCTCTTAATCATTGAGGTATCTCTCCAGAACCTCATCTTTATTTTTTACAACTCCTTAGAAATCTGATTTCATTCTGAGTCTGACTAATTTATATCCCCTTATATTAATATTGCCTCTTTTACCATCAAAGAAAATAATTAGATCATTGGTTCTCTAAATTTAGGTATGGGAAATAATTTGATAGAAAATATTTTTCAAACTTCAGGGGAACCAGTTTGTATCTAAATCACAGGTATTTTCCCTGGGTTTGAAATAAAACCATGTATACACAAAAATCTAAAAATTATTATAGAAAAACCTATCATTTCTCTTTTCTACAGTGGCAATTGGCTCAGAGTAAATATTTGTTTATTCAGTAATTTATTTAAAATACCCTAAAAAAGGAACTTGGGTTTTAGAGCAAGCTTTTGGTTTGCTAAGCAAACTCTCACTTGGCCACAAAGTTCTTTGTAGCTACATGAATACATTCCCTAAAAAGGATGAAAAATAAAACTTGTTTTCGTAAAGCTTTCCATTTAGGCAGGATTTAATGTAACTAAACTAAAATGTTAAAATTCTGTTTTGGGAAAGCTGTTCTTTTTTTTTTTTTTTTTTCTGTGACAGATTCTATCCCACTAAGTGTTTTGTCACTGATGCAATTCTGAGGAAGTTGTACTGTGGTCCAGATGAGGATGGTATGTGGTCCCTTTATTAACCATCCTCTAATGACATCTCAGATTTGTACCATACATGAGGGTACAGACTCTACATTTCTGGCTACCTTGGAGATTCTTAAACTAGTCAAAAAATGTTTTTGTTATCAGGCAAAAGACACTGAAGATTTATTTACTGAGATGTGAGGTTTCCCCATGATTGTAGGGAAGACACACACACACACACACACACACACACACACACACATACACACACATGCAGAGGGAGGGAGGGAGAAAGAGAGAGAGAGAGACTCAATCCATCCATATCACTAATAACATTACTGATACACACAGACACACATACTATAAAATGAGAACTGATTTGAAAATTTGATATTCTAATAGAATATCTTTCTCTTCCATTTGACCATAACTTAACCTTGGCCTGCCTGGAACAAAAGTCCAAAAATCACGAGACCTTATTGAGTAAATGTGAAAACATTTTTTGAAATTAAAATCTGGCTGCATCATTTTCTCTTTTCCACTATCCACCCCAAATCCCTCTAATGCACTCCCTTTCATGCTTTCTCTCAAATTTATGACCTCTTTTGCTTTAATACAGATTAGAGAGTATTATATATATTACATGAATATAATGTTCTTAAATATACATTAATTTTGTATATATAAAATAATACATTAAAGAAAAAGAATAAACACATACACACATATAGATAGATAGATAGATAGATAGATAGATAGATAGATAGATAGATAGATAGATAGATAGATAGATAGATAGATACTGCTCAGTCTGTGAAATGTTACTTGTATGCACATGATTTATACTGACCTAATTCCTTTTTGTTGTTTTGGTTTGGTTTGATTTCATTTGTATCTGTATGTGTTTAGTTGGTTGCTTGGTTTTGTTTGGTTTTAGAGATGACTTTCATATAGTCCAGTTTGGACTCAAACAGTACATATCTGATCATAATATGTATCATGAAATATTTGTTATCCTGTCCCTGCCTCTCAAGTGCTGGGATTACATTTCACACCAAGCTGGTAGATCTTGTTTGTGTTGTTGTTGCTGATTTATTAACCATGCCATGCCTCACAAGCTTTAAGGCATGCCAACAACAGTCACAAATTTTCAACACAATTTGAAGCTATTCAGTAGTTTCAGGACCAGACCTGAGATTCTGTTTTACAAAGCTTCCTAAAGTTGATTCTGCTGCTGCTCACTGGGACACACTTTAAATAGGTGGCTTCAGAACAATTAAAATAAAACACCAAATAGAGGATGCACTAAAACACTGATCCCGAGGGAAAAGTTGTTCTTTTGCCCATGGTGGATTTGTTTTAAATCAGATACTCTGTGATGTCTTCTTTTAAGATGCAGGCTGGAGAAGCACACCTTTTCTTTTTTTCAATAGGCAGTTTTATCATTTCCATTCCTTAACTCTGATGGCTTTCTTCATCTGGCTTCCAATGTGATTGTGGAGTTTTGACGATCAATTTACCCACATGCCAAAGCACAAAAGCAAAAGCAACATCAGCCTTTCTGCATGAACCTGGGTAGAAAAGATACTTGCTTTTCAAATCTGGATGACTCTGGCAACACGTCTTCTTCACTTGGACGAATTTAATATTTACATGCAATAGAAAATGTAATAAGGCAAAGCATGGGAAAAGAATAATCGTTCAAATGCAGTGGAGATCTCTTTGGGACTGAAGCGATGGCCTACATGAGAAAAGCTTGGTTTGCAAACATGAGGCTTGTTCACAATTCCAGATCCCATGTAAAAGGTGTGTGATCTCAGTAGCTCACCTAATCCTAGCTCTGGAGGTGGAGACAGGGAATGCCTGAGCCAACTGGCTGTGGAGATTAGAGCTCCTATCTCAATACACAGCTGGAGAGTCATTGAAGAAAACACTAGGATGCCAATTTGGGGCCTCCACATGCATTCATATAAATGTGTGTGTGTGTGTGCACTGCACACACATATGCCAGCGTACATGTGAGCGTGAATATATATGAACCCCTCACATCTCCATTTCCTTCACAGCTCATTCTCAACTCCTTCTCAAAATTAAGTCATATGTAATTCGAGCCATTTAGATCTGCTTCTTGGAACAGGAAGAATCTTAAGATGGAGACGAAATCACGTGACACCCACACCAGTCTTTCCGGTGCCTGCCATGTCTACAAATGGCCTGTCAGGGGGGTCTGTCTCTTGCTGACCCAATTCCACAGAAGTCTGGTGGAATTCTGTGGGAAGGTAGTGGAAGGGAGTAGAAAGGCTGATTAAGACATCGTTTATATTGATTTAGTGCCCAGCAGTTTGATCTGATGCTTTATCAAGTCTAAAATTCAAACCCTGGCTGGAAACCGAGTTATCCATCAAGAAGGATTACAGAAGGAAAATGATCCATAAATTTAACAGACTGATTCTTGTTATCTCCAGAGATTTCCCTGTCACTTAAAAATGATGTCTAGAGTACAATTTGCATCTAAAATGGCCTTGGAAAGAGGCAAAAGGCCAGCACTTCAAATTAATGAATCGTCGGGTTACAGAGGAATGCTCCCAGCAAAATAAAACAACCCACGTTGTGCCAAATTCCAATCCAATCAATAATAACCTTGCTAAGAACTGGTGCTTCTTTCTTCCAAAGTAGCAGTACTATTTTTCCACACTTTTCACACTCATATTTGAGTTAAAGTAAGGGTAGTCTATAGAGAACAGAAAGATCAGATGGTATACGGAAGAAACTTGGGTGCTAATGTGGGCTAAGCCATCACTTACGACGATAGTGGCCAAGACACAGCCTTCCAAGGTCCTATTTCATCATTTGTAAAATTGAAGATCAAGGATCTTTCTGGACTGTTATTGGATAAGACTGCAACAATTTGGGATTTTATAGGTACAAAAACAAGTAAAGCTGGTTTCTTTTTAAATGAATCACCACATTCCATCTCCTTTCATATAGAAGAAAGGGGACTTTACATGTTAATTTTCTTAAAAAATGTATTTAAAAATGTGTGTATGTTTATGTGCATGTATCTGTGGGGGCTGCTATTTGCAAAAGAAGGTCCTCTCTTTCTGCCATGTGAGTCCCAGGGGTCCAACTTAGGTCATCAGGCTTGGAGGTAAATGTTTTTACCTGCTAAGCCATTTCACTGGTCCCACATATTTGCTTTTAAATGGGATTTCTGTATACATTACCATCACAGAATATTCACAGGTTATGTCAGTATGTGATTGCATCATGTGAATCATCTGCTATGTGTTTGTATCTGTGTGTTTATGTATCTATGTATGTTTCTGTGTTTTCCTTATAAGGCCTTCTCATTTGTGCTTTTAAAAGAAAAAAAATGTTTTATTCATTTGCTGTTATTATTTGTCTAATATGATATAATATGCTTAAACTAAATGTGAGACCAAGGTTGTATATCAGATCAAATGAGAACTTATAAAATTTATTTATTTATTTATTGGTTCATTTATTTATTTAAATTATGGGTATAATTTAAATTATACCTGATTGTGGTTTTGTGCACATGAATTCAGTGCCTAAAGAGGACAGAAGAAGTTATCAGATCACCTGGATCTGGAGTTACAGGAAGTTTTGAGCTACTCACAATTTATCTTGGGTGCTCTGCAGAAACAGCATGTGCTTTTAAGTACTAAGCCACCACTGTGGCCCCAAATGAGTGCTTCTTTTCACTGAGAAGCATGACAAATTTTGTCTTTCATGGATTGATGAGAAATGCCTCAACCTTGGTGCATTTTTAATATGTGAATAAATAAAACAATTAAACAATATATATAAAATAGCACATCATTAAAGTATAAAACTTTTATGTATAAAACACTTTAAATAGATTGTTTCTTCAAAGGTATGTTTTATGAGTTACAATACAATTTTTATTGATTCCATGACTTCATTTTCACTATAATTATTACTTTAGGGATTCCTACAAAAATGTCAAATCTTATTATATGTAAGTATAACAGTGAATGAGATATTTATAATAGGGAGATTGCCTTTTGAGGCCATTTTTAAGTAAGATATGTCATTAGCACTATCAAATGGCAAATACAATCAAATCCAGGATAAACACTGGCTTTTATAAAATGGAAATGGAAACTTTAGATAACTTTAGTAGATTTTCTTCTGCAATCCCATAGTGATTTGCAACATATTATTGTCATGATCTATGTTTTGCTTGTTTGTTTCAGAACCTACTAACCATAAAAACCAATGTTCCTGCATGGCTCCTTTTTAAAAGCCAGTATCTATAAGAATTACAGAGTCAATAATTTTGACCTTTTGTGCCTAACCCAACATAGATTAAATATTTTTAATTGTCCCAATAAAAGACTCCTGTGTATGTATATGTTTAGAAGTGTTTTTATCTATCCAGTTATGTGCTAAAAATACCTGTTGTTTAACCAGCAAGAAGGTTGTAGTAACTATTTTCAGAAAAGCAATGCTATTTCCCATGTCTCCTCTTTATAGAATGGGTGCTATTTTCCACTTATTTCAAATAAAGATCTGACAATATCCAGCTCAGTGAACTCAGCATGTTTGACTTCTCACTACGATTTCACCCTGAAGTGAGAATAGGGTCGAACATCTTTGTAGGCAGTGGGTTCTTGAGTGAAATGTAGATGAAATTTTTAAGAAGCCTGGAACTGTTAGTCCAGAGAAAAGCTTCATTAGAGGAATGCTCAGGGGTCAGTGGTCTCATTCTTTTACTGTAGAACCTCACCCAGAACACAGATGGCTTGAAGGAAGGCTGATTGGGGCAATCTCGGAGTTTTTAGCCTGTGCTGTTTTCACTTTTCCTGGAAGAAAGAATGATTCCAGTGATGAAAGTGCAGACCAGATAAGGACAGGGAGTCAATGTCTCACAGTATTTCCTTGAATTCCAATGTGTAAACAGTCATTTGGTCTACCTACCTTCCTGTTATTCTACAATGTTGTTCTAAGATATGACAGTACCCTGCAGGAGAGTTGGTTTGGGGGCTGGGAATGTCGCATTCTGCCACTCTTAGTCCACCTATTTATGATAAATCGTCTGAAAGTCAATGCATTTTAAATCCATAGAAGGAAATTTTTGCACTGTCTAGAATCTATATTTAAAAAGCAAACACACAGAAACTCCAACAGAGCCCCAAACTTAAAGCAGGTTCATAACTTGTCGCTCTGTAATAATACCCTAAACTTAACACGTACCTTCAAAATCTCCCATGCTGCTTTATCTCCATTAGAAAAGAATTACAAAAATTACCTTTCATGGTTCCCTAATACTGTGTCCAAATTACTGGTGCATTGTTTTTTGGATTGCATACTGCATTATTATTACAGTATTACTTATTTATTTTTGGCTATCATTATTAACAAGGCCTGAGTTAACTAGATTAGGAATCTTTTAGTAAATATTCTCACCTGTACTTATTCAGAGATTAGTTCTTTTTGGTTTTGTTTTGGTTTTGGCTTTGTTTTTATTCTCACACGTCATTCATCTGGAGGGAAAAGACATTTAAAGTATAATGCACTTAACATCATAATACATGTTACTTTGTAGCCATGTATTTACATTTTCTTAAAAGAATATGTGTTTTTCTTTAATGTATAAATTCATTACTTTCCCACAAGCGGTCTGCTGCAGACAGCTGTTCCCCCAGTATACATACTAAAGGAACAGGGCTAGGACACAACAGATAATTATAAATATTTCTCGAATGATGTTCAGGAAATGAAAATAAATAATTAAGGGGCTTTAAACCAAAAACCTCATTCTTATCCTTAAGTTTTTTCCCCTCTTTTCTAATTCGAATCCTTTTCTCTTTTCTCAGTTTCATTGGCCTCAATGTTGGGGTCTCTTGCGTTAGTGCCCTGCTCAGTGTCCACCTAATATGATCAACCAGCGTTCACAGAGGGATTACCACTTTGTTCAATTAGGGTTTTTTGAATCAAACCTATTGATGTTATTGTCCTCGCTGCACTTTGATATGAAAAGAAAGTGTCTAGTGACCAATGTAAATTCTGCTGGGTATTTCATGGCTACCACATAACCCCGAACATTTTCTCTCTGACCATTTCTCTGCTCCAAAGCAGATCATTAAATTGCTCCCAGGCAGAAAGCACAGGACCAGAACAGCAGGGCACTTTTGTAATAAGACCTTGTAAATTGAAAGCCCTGGATCCCTTTCCCACTGTGAGAACCTGCTGTGACTGGTTCCTTTTAACATTGCATTAATAGGCCCTTCAGACCTAGTTAATTAAAGACAGTATATCTAGGCAGACTTTCATTGCTTACAGGGATTCCATGCATGGTGACCCTTAAAATGCAGTTCCTATCCTAACACATCTTTCTGCAATCGAACTTCGCAATCTTCATCATATGCGGCAAATGATTCTCACTTTGTCGGAAATGCATTTTCTAACTAATATCTTATGCTAGATGTGGAGTGGCCTGAGTTAAGAAACCCATCATGCTCTTATATGTATACATGTGTTTCCATCAAGTCAGATCTGAGGACCATCTAGCAGTGATTAACCAAGTCCATTTGTTAAATCCCTGCTGGTTAAAGGAAAGGCTTATAATTGCAAATATCATGGTCATACAGTTACAAACTGGAGGCCTGCTGGGAAATGCAGACCTCAATGTGGAGGTGTCATTAAAACCTCTAAGTGAGCCAGGGTAGTTAATCACTCAATTAGACTCTCATTATCATCTGCCCCAAATCAAAAAGGCCTCCCGCAGTCCAGAAGGGGTTGTAACCAGTCACTTTGACGGGTGATCCCCTCCTCACATACAATGGCCACAATGGGCCTTGGAGGGGTTATCAGCATGACGTGGCCTGTATCTCAGCCTAAGCAGACGCCCAGGGAGTTTAGACAGCCAGTACTGAGGAGATCAAAGGCAGAGAAACAGCTGATTCCAGACTGGCTGGTGTCAGCCTGGAGTTTCCTCTGTCAAAGGCAGAGGGAGAACTATCTTATTGATTGCTGGCCTTGGTGCTCAGTCTGCAATTAAAGACCTGTCCTCTGGGTAGGGCTTGGAGGAATGTCTGGCCTTTGGAGGCTTCAGCAGTCAAGACATTAAGTGTAGGCTTTTCCTCAGCTCAGAAAATCCTGTTTGAGAAGATCGGGGTATAAAATGGTCACCTTCCAACCGCACAGTGGCAGAGCAAGAACTAAATACAAGCCAGCGGCTGGTGCTGCAGAAGGAATTATCCCCACGCAGTGAAGTACATTTAAGTTACCAGCCAGCTTTTGTAGGGTAGAGCTTCCCGGGTGTCCACCCAGTATTGCTACCCTGGATTTAGTTGTCGCCAGGTTCCTCTTGGCTATAGTAGTTTCTCAGACATGTTTTCCATGACCTACATAGCTTTGACTGTTACATGTCAGTGTTTCATAGAGTGCCCTTCAATTCAAATCTGTCTGAATTTTTGTTTGCTTTTCATTTATTACTATTATTTTATTATTTTTATTATTAGACTAAGATTGTCCCAAGTTTTTGGAAAGAAAGAAAACCATACACAGACCTTCCAACAAGCCCTAAACCTTCTGGGGAGTGTTGCTGTTCACATATTCAGTGCCACTGTGTCAGCTACATGAACAGATCTATGGATTCTTCCGTTAGTTTCTGGCCTCCTTGGCTAACTCATCTCACCATATTAACAGCAGTTTCTGAAAGCATTGCTTATCATTGTTGATGTTAGCTTTAACCACCAGAGGTAGTCTGTGCTATCTAATTTTTCTATGGTGAAGTCCTCTCTTTCCTCTCTGTCTCTATTGTAACCTACAGAAATAAAAAAGAAAACAAAAACCAACAAGCAAATAAACAACAACAACAACAAAACCCCCACAAAGGGAGGATAGTCACAGCCCATGATCTCAAGAACAAAGCTGCATCTTTGACATCTGACATATAGTATCCTCTTGAATTTGTTTAGTAAATAATTTAGTTTAGTTTAGTTTACACTCATGACCTTTCCTTTGAACTTTGTGATGCAGTCTGACATATCCAGCTACTTTCAAGGCTTTCTGTTACCTTGCCAAAGGCCTATAGGTTCAACCTATTTTCTTTTTTTCTTTTTTTTTTTTTGTTTGTTTGTTTGTTTTTTCGAGACAGGGTTTCTCTGTGTAGCTTTGCGCCTTTCCTGGGACTCACTTGGTAGCCCAGGCTGGCCTTGAACTCACAGAGATCCACCTGGCTCTGCCCCCCGAGTGCTGGGATTAAAGGCGTGCGCCACCACCACCCGGCTTCAACCTATTTTCAAAGTTATTTAAATCAGCAACTTTTTTCTTCGACTCCTCAATCAACATTGCTTCATAATGGCTGCTACTGTTAGGTACAACCTGTATTCTACAACCTCCTAAGGTACTTTTCAAAAGTTTTTTATTTGTCTTGAGAACTCAAGAGATTTGACAATGTTTAGTATGTGTATTAAGCAAGTGAAACAGAAACTATAGAATGTGTGTATATATATATATATATATATACACACATGTATATATACACATATACACAATATGTTATATATATGTATACACACAAGTATTTATATACTAAGACACATATGAATACATATATCATATATCATATTATTTAAAGGAATATATATTTAAATGCATACATACATATATTTAAAGGAGATATACTAGGTTAGATTTCACCATAGAGGCTGAAATAACCCAACAATTGCTACCTACTATCTCTGAAAGGGCAAAATCCTCAGTAGCTACTCAGGCCATTAAGCTGGATGGCTTGTCAGCACCAATCAGGTTTAAAAGCAGGAAGGCTTATAGGATTGCTGCTGGCATTGAGTCCACATTGGGGGACTGAAGCAGCTGGAATCAGCTATGAGTGAATGATGGTGGCAGTGGCAGCGATGGTGGACACCCTTACTGAGGAAGAAGAAGTGAAGGCAGGTGGGTACAACCTGTTCTGCTCAGGGGCCTCTCTCCTATCTGGACCACACATTGGAAAGTGAAGCCCGGTTTGAGGGCAAATCTTTTTCCTTCAGTTTATCTTATCTGCAACTAGCCTCAGAAACCCTTGTGGAAGAGTGCCTAATTGTTAGAAGCAATCTAAGTGGTGTTTGGAAGGCTCCTGTGGAAGAGTTAAAATCTGTATTTAATCCTAATGTTTGAATAGGATCTGAGTAATTAAAGTACAGATAGAAAGTGCTTAGAAACATATATTAACCATATTGACAAAAGCAAACCATGGGTTTAACAGTAACCCAAAAAAACAGGAAATGATTTAAGACAGTTGACTAAATTTTTGTAAACTATAATTTGACAATAGTGGGCAGAATTAAATTTTGGAGATATTCAATAGTATTCACTGTAAAACTCTTAATCATTCTTGACTTAGTAGGAAAAATCCATATGCTAGTCTGGTACAGAAACCTTTTGAATGCAGTAATTATTGAAAATATGGGTATGAGTTTTAAATATTTTAATCCGCTGAATGAATATGAGAACAGAAGGCCTTCTCTACTCTTCTTAATATCGGTAAAACATTCAGGTAGTTTTAAAAAGTTGTTAAATTTTCTTTTCATAATAATTCAAAAATAAGTATTTAGTAGTTTGTAATTAAAATTTTGGTATAATATTTTTTGTCAAGTTTTTTAAATTATGGGTTTAGAATAATAACCATACGAATAAAGAATAGCCCATTATTTATCAAATGAATCTGCTAAGTTATTCCCTGATTCAGTCATTCTTTTCCTTAAATATTTTTGGGTTTAGTGTAAATAACTTCAAATTAAATATATTTCTTATGAAAAATATTTTAAATAATGCGATCATGGGGTGATATTGAAAGATTGTACTGACTTTATGTCTAAGGAAGAAGGGCATACAAATCTTTTATTTATACATTTATTTTGAAACTTTATTTTTTTCTTTCATTTTTGTGTATGTGTGTGTCTGTGAGTACATACAATGTACGAGCAGATGTCTGTGGAGGCTGGGAAAGTGCTTGGATCCTCTGGAGCTAGAGTTACAGGCAGCTGTGAGCCGCAAGTGTTCTTTCCTATTGAACCTCGTCTCCACTCCTAATCATACATATCTTACATAAATTGGAAACTAAAATATTACAGTTACTTAAAGTAGTGAAATTACCAATGGTGCAGGGGAAGTCTTTGTACCATTACTCCCAATTCAGCTTGTGTGCTGTAAGAAACTTTTGTTAGAGACACTCCGATTCCCATCATCTTTTTTATAGTATGTGTGATGGCTTATACACTCTAATAATTAGTGAATTTTTTCTACTTTTTTTCATTGTCACTCTTCCCCCCTCCTCCTCATCCCCTCCTTCTCTCCCCCTCCTCCTCTTCCCCTCCTTCTCTTCCCCCCCTCCTCTTCCTCTCTTCCTCTCTTCCTCTTCCTCTCCTTCTCTTCCTCCTTCTCTCTTCCTCTCCCTCCACCTCTTCCATATTCTTTCCTTCTTGGTATAGAAATATTTGTTCTGTTATTCTTTTAATTCTAAAAAAAAATTATAAAAAGATAACTCCCAGTACACACACAGAACCACACAGCCTTGCTTTTTTATTGGAACAAGAGGGTCTCTATTCTGACACAATAGCATTTATATAGATTTCTTTAAGTGCGTTACGTGACATTTCATCTTTTCTATAAAAATGACTTGGTTACCTTTTGAATTTTCAGTTTGTAGCTGTCCTCTTATTGGGCCTTCCCTCACTATCCTCTTTTCAAGTGAAAACAAATTTTTAATCATCTTTCCATGCATTTATTTGAAACAAAAGGAAAGAGAGCAATGCCCTGTTGAGGCTAGAACATCAAAAACTCTAATAATGTCCTGATATGCACCAGAGAATTTGAGTTATCACTAATAGTAGTAATCAATAACATACATTATGATTATTAAATAGGATGTATGGACCATATCTGAATATTGAGTTGGTCTTGGGAGTCAACATGTCACTTGATGCCTCTACCTATGACCAGAACCAACAAAGATTATGTAAGGAACTGAGAGGGAAGGCTTCCAATCTCAGCTTCCTTGGCCTAGCCCCTGCTTCTTCTGACTTATCTGGGTGAAAATGAGAAATAAGCCTTTCTGTGCCACATTTCCCTCATTTTAAAAATAAGCAAGAATATCATCCCTCTTACAGGACTCATGGATTTAATAGTTAAAACACGCAAAACCTTCAGAAGAATGTCTGGGAAAGGGCGACTTCTCATAGTCCTGATATATTCTGAAACCATGCATGCACTTTCCAACCATTATCATCATTGGTGGGCCTCAGAGCATTGAAAGTCTGAAGATACCCCACCAGAATTTGCTACTAACCATTATTTTTCATTTCTCCTACAAACAGTAAGAAACACACTGGCACAGTGAAGCCTATGGGAGTGCAAGAACATGGAGCTTGTTTTGAGTCAGGGCTCCCTGCAGGAGTGTGCAGGACAGGCTCAGATTGGGGCAGCTGTCCAGGCAGTGATGTATGACAAATGACTTGTTGCTGCAATGGATCATCAGAGCCCGGCTACACTGGTGACATGTCACAAGCATACATCATCAGAGCAGTGCCCGGCAGGAGCAGCAGCCTGGAAACCACTCTGCTCCATAAATTTTAATACAGCCAAATAAAAGAGCTGTAATTTTCTTTTCTTCTAAATTAAAGATTGACACTCGGGAAAGGCGGCACAGAAGGGTCTTTCATATGACCCAGTTGCTTGCCAAAGATCCCAGGAGTACTGTAGTCCTCTATGCATAGGCACTATCAGCAGTAGCCATACAAATGAAGGAAACCCTGGTACCCAATTTTGATAGTTTCTTAACCAGACTGTTCAGTGTGTGACCTCCTGGTACAGACTACTACATGAGGTGGATATAGCCTGTATTGCTCTGTGGATGTAATGGTGGTTTTCTTATTGGCCATTAGTCTATGATCAGAAGGTAGCAGACTTTAAGGTTTGCTATCATTTGCTAAGATTGTTCACAAGTTATATCTTCATTGAGGTGAAACTGGTGAAGGGGAACAAATTTAGTTTATTTTTAACTAGAATGGCAATTTCCCACCAGGTTTAGGGATGCAATAGAGAATATTATGGATCATTCCAGTAGCTCGCACTTCAGTTGGACTAGAAGGGGGTACTAAGAATTGGTACTCATGAATGAGATAATTCTATTAATAAGAGAGTTAAAGAAGAGTGAAGGCATGGAAATAAGATGAAGAATAGACTGGCTAAGTTGGTCAGGAAGAGCTTTACTAAGGAGGTTCCCATGACCTCAATGAAGAGAAGCAAACAAGAAAATCTGAAGGACTAAAGTGCCCTTTGCAGACAGAATGAGAAATTGATGATCTGAAACAAAATAGACACAGCAAGGAAGAACAAGTCAGAAGTGAGATCTTGCAGTACCCACAATCGGGAACTTGGAACTCGAAACGAATGGAGAAGAGGAAGCTAAGATAAGTTGATAAGTTGTAGTTCATATGATGTTTCGACTCTGCTGAGAGATTTGGAGAAGTGTGTGTGTGTGTGTGTGTGTGTGTGTGTGTGTGTGTGTGTGTGTGTGTGTGTGACACATGAAGGGAAGGTAGAAGGAGGGAGAGAGACAGAGACAGACAGACAGGCAGGCAGACAGACAGAGAAATGGGAAATCCAACAAGATTGACTTTAGTGTTGAAATATTTTGGAAAGCAGAGTTCCAAGAGACAAGAGCAGACCTGCTCTCTCATTGGATGTTGAAGGGTGGTTTCCAATGAGGCAGACTTCAGCATCAGCTGTCAGAAGATGCTCACTTTAGTATGAGAAAATCCTATGACATGAACTTCTTTTAATTCAATTCTTGAGAGTTTTATACATGAGCCCTGCACCTATATCACTCCCTCCACCCTTCAACTCCTCCCATGACTCCTCTCCAAAATACATATCTTCTTGAATAATTATTACTATATATAAACACAAAAAATACTGTGTCCTTTTAATACTGTTTATGTGTAGATGAGTCCAGGTTTGATCACTTGGGATTGGGTAGTCTATGTAGGGACTTGCTCTTAGAAGAATATTATCCCCCCTCTCTCAGCAGCCATGGGTTTCCTGTGCCTCTTCATGTAGGGGTGGTACTTTCTGACATTTTTTTTTTTTCTGTCTACACTGAGAACTCTTGCCTGTTGGTGCCAAAGCGATCAGATAAGAAAAATAATCATGTAACATAGATGTGAGGCCTTCAGGATTCTCTTAAAGATGGTCATATTGAAGCAAATTCAAATACTGATTGGAATTTACACCAAGAATGAGAGAGGTGGGTTAAAGAGGAGAAGAGAGAAGACAATGGAGGAAATGAGGTCCCACTGAAGCATGGGGTAACCTACCCAGCATGCAAAATTGGCAAAACATATTTATAGATCTTATAATAAGAGAAATGAACAGAAATTATACAGCTCAGCTAGCCAGGTAGATTAGATGTGGGAATAGTTCAAAATTCTTCCCTTATGAACAATTCTATCTTGTTATGCAACATCTGTGTTCTTCATCTACGTACTTTACACCTTTTTCTGTATAATTCCAGACATTATAAACCAGCTCTTCACTGAATTCCTATTCCCTTAAAAAGTCAATCCTAATAGAATCAGCATTATTAAATATTTTCTTTAAATGCTAAGTGGGAACAAGACAGATGTTCAGGAGCCCATCTTGAAATGTGCATATTTCTGTAGCTTGTTTATCAGAAATGCACTGCTTCTGAGATGTAAATGCTACTAGACTGAATATAAAGAGGGACAAGTAGAAGGCAGGGGGTGACAAAAGTAGACAGAGGTCACAAGGCCCTATTGTTAGGAAATTGTCTCTGAAACCCTGGGAGAAATCCATACACTGTGGACGCTATGCCAAACATCTCTTGGCTTGTGCGAAAAATGTGAACATATTCCACTGACTGGCTGGAAAACACTCTGGGGCCATCACTGTTTTTCCTGCGGCTGTACCTGTGTGGTTTCATTGAAGACTCACTTCAGCAGACGGTGTTGGCAATTCAAGGCCAAGGCGCCAAGGGTTTCTTAGAAATGTATTTCATGGTACAGTATCAAGGAGTAACATTTATCTTGGAAGTGCTTCCAGGGGAGAATCGGGATGCTGTGGGGGTAATTTTGTTGTTTTCCCATATAAGGTTAATGGTCCTAAATTAATTATAAACCAACAGTTCCACGGAAATACCTTCATGTTTCTCTTTTACTTTTCAAAATTGTAGGCAACTTGGCTCTGAACAAGCTCTACTCTCTACCTATCAAAGGAGCCAGTGTGTGCTCTGTTAGTCACCCAAATGTGGATTTTTTTTTTCCTTTTTCTTTCCTTTCTCTGTCTGAACTGTCCTAAAGAAATATTGCAAAAAGAACGTGGACTGGGTTCAAGAAATCTACAAAATAAATGAATCTGAAAATACTTCTTCAGTATTCAGTGAATTGAGGCAATATGTAAGGGGGGAGGAAAGACCTCTACCCACTTTGGTTCACCTCACAAGAAGCAAATTAAATATCTAAAGTCTTATGTACTGTCCAAAGTGTCTCTTGTCATAAACTGGAAGGAAGGAATCCTGTCTCCTTCATCATTGCTCATTATATTGTGCCCATGATTGGTTATGCACCAAGGGCAGGGTGGTCCTGAACTACACCCCCTAGAACGTCACACAGTCTACTTTCAGACACTTGGCACCAATGAACAGAAGAAAGGAGGGGTTATGGTACTGAGGACATAGCTTGGTGTAGAAAGAATCATATTGTGTAAATAAGTCTATTTGGGTTTGGGAGGTATATATTATGATATGTTTATGAGAATTTTTTTTAGGTCTTCAAATGGTCAAATGATTTGCATAATAAAGTTTAATGAATAAAAGGTACTTTCTTTTTCACTTTTAGCTTTTCTTTGTTTATTTCTGTAAAAGGAATTATTTACACCACTTTTGATAGTGTTTGCTCCAATCCACAAATGTAAAGAAAAGCAGTCTCCTACCAATCATGATCTCTCACACTACCTTTCATTAGGACCCAAGATACTTACTTTGGCTTTTAAAACATTTCCACTCTCGAGTCTGGCCTTAAGTAAATACTGGTGTGGTTAGCCAAAATGCATAATTATCTGAACCAGTGAAAATGTTAACGTGCATTTGAAAGCAAAGTGCCCACGGATGATCTTTATTTCCAATGACCCACCCTAGATCATTAAGGATTCCTTCATCATTCTTAATTAAGGAGTGGGCCTTGCATCTTGTACACAGAGACCTTCAAAGCGAGTCTCATAGTCAAGGGGAGTACAGAAAACTGAAGCAGGAGATGGATTGTTTCCATGTAAGGAAAGACAAATGGAGAGGTGTATTTAGTCTAGAAGGCAGGAAAACTGTGAGGCTATGATTGCTTATTTGCTCGAGAATGCTATGAGTGAGTGGAAATGGAAACGTTCCTTGGTCTTCCAGAGCTTGCTAAATATGCCCTACCTTGTTTCTCCTAGAAAAGTCTGCCTTACGGAGTAAAACTGTGAATGAATTAGTTAATACCCTGGGGCTCAGCCCAATACTAGACATTGCTAATAATCATGAGGATATTAGATCAACCCAAATGAACTACTTTTTGAGGTATATAATATCTACACATATGCTCTTAGAACTTGTCATTCCACAATGGACAGGATATAGGAAGAAATTTGGAAAATAGAGCCCCCATTAGTAAGCATCTCCTGTTTTAATTCTTAACTATTACAATGACAGAAGTTCACATTTGTTGAATATTGTGTCATACATTTAGCCTGTTATGCATTTTATACATCTATATCTTTATACATTAAAAAAATAGAGAAGACTACTGAGTATCCACAGTGTTGGCCTTTAAATCCAGGACCACCAACCTCTTTATAGGACTGAACATTTTCCTTTATAAGCCTCGTGACTCCTCATTAGTCCCAGTTAAAGATGCCTGGGACTCTTTCATTTTCTGACTTTTTTTTTAAAGATGAATTTTGATGTGACAATTTGATGTTGGTTATATATGGTAAGAAGTAGAGCTTTGATAGTTTTATTCCTTACTATAATTATTTACTCTTACTACCTTAATGTCCTGCTTTATACCACTGAGTTCGATCTAAACGAAGTCAACACTAGTAGTCTTCTGTCTATGCTCAGGCAGTTTGACAACAGATTAGGGCTCATGATTCTTTCTCACAATTAGAAAGAAAGATGTTCGAATAGGGAGCCAGGTTTCCAAATGCTGGGCTATTTGGACAGATGGGGCCTCACAAATTTTCCTATATACAGTGTGGTAACACTTTTAGATTTCTTTTTAGCTTATTTTAATATTTTTTTTAATTATGAGTGTTTGCCTGCATGTGTATTTGCATTACATGTGCATCTGGTGCACTCAGAAGACAGAAGAAGGTGCAGATCCCCTGAAACTGGAGTTAGAAATGGTTGTGAGGGGCTATGTGGGTGCTGGGAACTGAACCTGCATCCTCTGTAAGAGCGGCAAGTGCTGTTGAGCCATCTCTCCAGCCATGTAGTCACATTTTTTTCCTTTTAAATTATTCTCTTGGTTTTACTCTCCCCAGTGCCATTTTGCTATAATTAATAAATTTAAAATAATAAGTTATACAAATATTCTTTTAAAAATGCATGTAGATTGTTTACCCTCATTCCAGGCAGCGCAACACGAACTGCGACAGGCCATTTTGAAAGGCCATCCCTCCCTCCCCACTGTCGCAGGGCTCTCCCACAGTGATAGATAGCATTCCTTCTTGCTGGCAAGCCCATTGGCATACTGTAAGGAGAGCAAAAGAAGTTCACCCTAGGGGCAATGAGACAATATGAGGATCAAGAGATCACCAGAGTTCTGGAGGTACTGTGAACAGAGTGCTTCTCTCAGAAGCTGCACAAGGTTGCTACTTCCAGATGTTAAACAAGGAGCAGTCACAAATAATGGGGATGGTTGACCACACGTGGCTTTCCAGATATTGATGCTTCATAGCTAAAACGATCCATAGCACTTTACAAACAAACCAGCATCAGCATATGAAGATGATGAGGACCTGTTCATGAAGGATAAAGTAAACAAAGTAGTGATGTTAAGAGAATTCATAATATTCATCGAAAGCCTCCCAACTATTTACTTCATATCACAGCCCCTATTCTAGGTTGCACATGTTTAAGAAGCCATAGCAATAATGTATGTGACATGCTCACAAATACTATAAAATATGCCAACCAAAATTTTGGGTTTTCCAGAACTCATGTAAAAATCCAGCTAGGCATGATGGTACATGCTTGTGATCCCATTGCTAGGCAACCAGAGATGGGTAGACCCATGAGGCACAATCGCTAGTCACAGAGAGACCCTGCCTCTAGAAGAAGGTAGAAAAGACCTGAGCAATTATACCTGAAGATCTCCTCTGGCCTCCACATACACACATGATCTCCCCAGAGATACGCTATATGCATATACATACACATACATAAACATACTCACAAAAGCTGATAATGTAGCTCAAGCAATAAAATGAACACTGGTACCTTTTCCTGTATTGGTTTATCATTGTAAGATGCAAAAGAAAGATACATGATAGATTAAAAATTTTTTTAAAGGGACCTTTCATGACACCATATCTAGCCATTCAAAACTTCTCTTACCACAGGAGAGTTCAGTAAATATAGTCAGTGGATCACATGGAGATGCCTTCCCATGTTAGCCATGCTACCCAACCTCTTCCAGCCTCAGGTGGCTCCATTCCACTTCCCTTAGCTGGCAACTACTTAGACAATCATTCAGTTCTTAAAAGAAAAACAAAGTAAATCCATTATGGTGCCAACTTTTCACGACCAATAATTCCTAAGCATTGCTTTATGAAAAAAGGAGCACTGCTTTGTTTTGGGAAGGGGAGAAGGGAAAAAACTAGACTTCTAGGACTGTTATAAATCCACCACAGAGCCATGTGCTGCTGGCAAATTCTGCTTCCAACTACATTTGAGACACAAAGAAATTCAAATGAGTAATATTGTTGTCAGAGATGATTAATCTTCCCTTACATTGAAGACGTCAGCAATAATTCACCTTTACCAATGGACTTGGCTATGTAAGAGTTCGGCGGCGGGGGTGGGGTGCACAGGCATTTTTCTTGTTGAGAGAGAATGGAGTTCTAAATAGTCAACCCTGAAAACACGCGTACTGATGACATTATTCAGACTGAGCAGATTATATTTAGGAATCTATATGCTATACACATGCATGTATGTATGTAACAACAATTAATGAAAAAAGAAGACGTGAATTTGAAAGAGCAGGGAGAGGCATATGGGAGTCTTTGAGGGGAAGACAGGGAAGGAAGAAATGATGTAATTGCATTACAAATGATGTAATTGCAATATCAAAAATAAAATAAAAAATGAAAAAACTATAGAAGTAGTAAGAAACACAAAGGATATCAGGTATTATTAGAAACCTGGGCCTTTCCTGAATACACACATGATTAAATAGGAGATAGGGAACCATTTTAAAATATTCTGCTATTTCTGAGGTGGTAGTAATTAACTATATTTAGTTGTAAATAATAGAAGTCTTGTTTTGGTGTGTGTGTGTGTGTGTGTGTGTGTGTGTGTGTGTGTGTAGGTGGTAAGTAAAAATGTGTATGTGTATTCACATATGTGTATAGGTGCAGAGTGCATGTGAGTGCATGTGTGTGCATGTGCCTGTAGAGGACAGAGGCTGACAATTGTGTTTTATTGGATTTCTCTACACAGTGTACACTGAGGCAATGTCTTGCACTTGAAAATCAAGCTCATGGATTCTGTTACTCTGCCTAGATAGCTTGCTCTGGGGAATCCCCTATTTCAGCTTCTGCCACCCAAAGCTTACAGGTGTACACCAGGAGGCATGGCACTTATGTGGTACTGGCTAAATAAACCGTGGTCTTTACATTTGTGGGGCAAGCATGTCTATAGCTGACCCATCTTCACATCCATATAAACATGCTTTTTTCACATTTGGTTCGTTAGCAAATAGGTAAGACATGATAATGTTGAACTCTTGCTATACGTTGGAATGTGCCTGAGACGGAAGGTACCCAGGTTTCTCTGTAATCCATCCCAGTTTTTCCTATGATAAATGTTTAAATACTTATATATACATCAGTTTGTTGCTCTTGCTCTGCCCAGCCAAGATTACCTTCCTATTCCCTCTATAACAACATGTAGACAACTATCAGATAGCTAGCAGCATTTGACAGTTCTTCTTGCTTCTGAAACTCTCTATATTTGTAGGCAAAATCTGCGCACATAAAACCGGTATTAGTCTAATTTTTCTGTAAGTTTCAGGAAAGGAAATATGGTATTCATCTTCAACCTCAACCTTTTCATGAAGGAGAGCAAATCAAATGAATCCAGTTGTTTACTAGAAGAAATACTGCAGCACAGCTCATTGCTTACCTCATCCATGGATCATGCCAGTAACTGAGAGTGAGGCTCCATCCATGTGACTCAAGAGGATCTTGGTTTTTAAACTGAAAATTCTAATAAATGACCAATGAAAATGGCCTGATAGTAGATTCTGATACATTCTGTGGCTGTTTCTACTTGTTTTCTTTCACTCGGCTGGTTTCATAAGCAAGAGTTGGGGTAGATAAAAATAGACATGTTAAATATTTACAGATAAATTTAAAGGTGAAATCCATGGAATGTTTGAAAAACTATCTTTTCCATCTCCTGTCTCTTTCAAAAGATTAACTTTAGGACAAGGGTTCTAGATCAAAGTCAGCTTTTAAAGGTTTCAACTATGGATACTCATTAGAATGTGCACAAGAGCTGGCCAAATGCATTATTTACATATGAATACTTTGTTTTTATACTTGAAGAACCAGAAAGAATGTCACGATGATGGATATATAAATCACGTATTCATTGTAGAGCATCCTACACAACACTTTGAAAGAAGATGGCCATGCTTGATTACATGTGCTAATAGAATTTGCTTTCATGGCTGTGGTAGTTTCCTTCCTCACTTGTCTCCCTTGTTCTAGACTCTTCCTGTTTCTTGCCTGCTCTAACAGGCTCCTGCCAGAATAAACTTCCTGCTGTCTTGGAATCTGACCAAACTGAGTCTAGGCATGTTGTTTATAGTGGTGGGGAGGGCCAATGAGAAGATAGCCTCCATGAGGGCTATAAAAAGCTCTTGATGGGAAACTCATTTTCAGAGAGTAAGCAGTTAAGAGTTTGATCAAGTAGAATCTGAGTTGTAGGAGTCAGAGCTGATCCTGAGATCAGCCAGAAGTGAACCCTTGACTCTTCTGGATTTTGTGTCTTCATCTTGAAGAATGCCATGAGGTTAAAGCTGGAAAAAAACATACATAGCAACCACCATATAGAGCAAATATTGTAATTACTGTTGCATTCTGGAAACTATGGAAGCACAAAAGGCTAAGGGGCCCTTGCCTTCATTCCTCAGTCATCCGTGGTAGGCTTTCATGCATGATGGAGATCATTGCAGAAAACAGACATGGTTTGCCCTGTTGAACAGTTTTCCTCTGAAGAAATTCCATGACGAGATGGAGATACCACTGTGCAGCAGACATTCTGTTAGGCCTAGGTTATAGGTACCTTACAGCTGCCAGCGTTTTCAGGGAGATGAGTGGGAGCAGACCTTGGTCCCTCCCTGAACGGTTGTATTTAATCTTCATTCTTCTGCATCAACATCTCCCATTATAAATTTCCTATCTTTGATTTATACTTAATATCTCTGTTTTTAATATGTTTAAATTTATGTATATAGTTATATGTACATGTATACCTTCCCAGATTCTGATCTCTAATTTTATTTCTAGAAAAGATTGGCTTATGAGAGTTCTGATGTAAGGAATGAGTTAACCCCTTGATGGACTCACTGGTGTTATGATGTCAAAATTGAAAGTTTTTTATAATAGGTGGCACTTTTTTGAAGGAAATATATAATGGTTGAGGGCATGTCCTGAGAATGTATATTGCCCTGGTTCCCTCATATGTTTCTTCTTTCTGCTTCCAGACTACATGAAGTAAATAGCTTCCCTCCACCCCACAATTCCATCTCTGCTATGATATTGTGCCCAAATCTGTGGGTTCCAATGGCTATGGGCTGAACCTTCTGGTACTGTGAGCCAAAAATACACCCTTCCTTTTCTTACATTGTTTTCTGTGGTATTTTGTTACACTGATGATAAAACTGACAGACCCACAATGCTATCCATCACCTAAAAAAAAAAAAATTTGTTCTCCTTAGCCCTCAGAAGTTCATGGTAGAGTTAATCATGACAACCTCCCTCATCCTTCCTTAAATAGAACTGTGACAGAATGCCAATGAGTCCGTTGTGATATGATGGACTATGACAGAAAGCTACCAGAGACAGCTCATTTTTCTGTGGTAGAATTTAGATCAAGCTGTGTGTGTATGCATGCGTGCTCTTATGTACATAGCAGATCATTCCTTGGGCAAGTACTTCCTCGTGATTAAGAGCAATATATACTGTCACATATGACTTTGTTCTACACTGAGTTGTTGGATAGTCAAGCTTTTTGATCAATTGATTGATAGATCGATTGATATATAGGGTGGAGAGGAGGGAGAATTCCTGAGTTGAGAGATGTACAGATAAAAGCCCTCATCCCAGTCTTTGCTCCAGATTACAGGAATCTCACGTAAGAGCCAAACATTGCTACACCATTAGAAAGAAAATCACTTAGCTGCTCCAATCTTTTGCAACCAATTTATGTCCAATTTGCAGACTTTCAACATCGCAACCTCACAGTTCATAAAATCAAACTCAGCCTGAGCTAAGTCTCCAGGTAATGGGTTTAGGATCACGAAAGGTGTTACCTGCAGTTCATGATGGGTAACTTTCTTGTTAACTAAAGTCCCTTTAGCTAAATGAGTTCCAGCTTTAAGTCTCCCCTCTCTCTTTTTTTTGGCATGAGTTTTTGGGATGGGGGTTGGGTAGGCGTAGAATTTTATTAGGCTGTGCGAGGAGAGCTTTTCATTGCAAAGGCAACAGGGGAAAAAATGGGATAAGCCAGTCTTTGTATAAACGGAAGGTGGTGAAAGGAAGGCTGTGTATAGGGGCGAGGGGATCAACCCTCGGGCTCCACTTGGCTATATGGGGACTCCAGGAGACGGCCCAGTGCTCAGAGTGGAGCCTGGCTATTTCCGCAGGTAGCTGTGGCTCTGCAGGGAAGGCCTAGCTAGAGAAACCGCAGAAGGGGGCGGAGGGTGGAGGGTGGAGGGTGGAGGGTGGAGGGTGGAGGGTGGAGGGTGGAGGGTGGAGGGTGGAGGATGGAGGGTGGAGGGTGAAGGTGGGAGGTGGTGGTGGTGGTGGGACTCTGTGGGGGCATTTAGCATCACTTGTTCAGTACTTTGTCTAGTCTCTTTATTAACAGTGGTCTCACTTTCTCCCTCTTGCCTTAAGAGAGTTTTTATCTTTACTCAACCATTGAAAGCAGGTCACCAACATTCTAGGTGTGTGTCTCAATCTGAGAATAATATATATATATATATATATATATATATATATATATATATATATATCACATATATATTATATATATATATAATACACACACACATACACACACATATATATATACACACACACACACACACATATATATAATCTGTCTGTGTATTCACACACACTCATGATTGGAGAAGCTGTTCCAGAACCCTAAATAGAAATGCTTCTTCCAAATTGGTGGTTCTTTCACTGTCAGTCTGAGAAGTTGGATTAATTTGATGTCTATGTTTTCAAAACAGTCATTTATGGTTCTGCTCGATTTAAACAGCTCCTGAAATGCTATTTAGTATGACCCTCTGTCATCTACTAACACAAGATCAGCCACTTCTGTATTTTCCCTTCTATTAGAAATAATTTTCTTTGCATAAATCACTAGTCTGCAAGCATCTCACCTCTTCCTTGTGTACACACCTCTCACACTTTGTGATAGCTAATGTCAGTTGTCAACTTGATGTACCTATGAAGCCTATGAAGAGGAAACCTCAGCTGAAGACTCACATCCAGCAGATTGGCTGGTAGACAGGTCTATGGGGCGTTTTCACAAATGATGATTGGTGTGGGAGAGTTTAGTCCACTGTGGATGCTACCACCACAAGGCATATGGGCCTGGGCTATATAAGAAAGGTAACTGGGCTACCCAGAGGGAGTAAGACAGTAAGCATCACACTTCCCTGATCTCTGCTTCTGTTTCTGCCTCCAGATGCCTGCCTTAAATGCCTGCCCCTTGTTTGTTTGAATCTTGTGGTTTTACTTCCTGACACTGTCCTTACATCTTTCTCTGATCCATTAGAGATTAACATGATGTTTTCCAAAGATCCAAAAGCTGAGGCCACTAAAAGTCAAGAAGGCAGGTCTGTCTCTCTCTCTCTCTCTCTCTCTCTCTCTCTCTCTCTCTCTCTCTCTCTCTCTCTCTCTCTCTCTCTCTCTCTCTCCTCTCTCTCCTCCTATTCCTCCTCCTCCTCCTCTTTCTCCTCCTCCTCCTCCCCACCCCCCACTGGCTTTTCTATACTGGGAATCGAACTCAGACCCTCCTGCAAGCACTGACTTTACATCTCAGTCCCCTCTGTGATTTTTATTTCAAGACAGAGCCTCATTAAGTTGTCCAGACAGGACTTGAACTTGGAATTCTCTCCCTCAGCATCCTTAGCATCTGAGATTACAGCAAGACTCATTATTATTGTCTTTAAGTGTATACTGAGAGTTTGTAATTTTTACATATATTTAATCATAGGTTTTTTTTTATCATATAGGGATAGGATATATGTAAGCCAGTTTTGATATTTTCTACGAAGCTTATTTCAAGATTGACAAATGATGGCTTGACTATTGTGGTATTATTTATAGTACTTTACCAGAATACCACACAAATGCACACACACACACACACACATACACACACACACACACACACACACACACACAAACACACATACATGTGGCACACACATACATATACAAATACACACACATATGAGTTGTTCACTTTTTAGTCAAAAGATATGTCCATGATGCTATTCTGCTTTTGTGTCCATTGATAAAGTTTAGTACATGAAAAACAACTGTTTTCCTAGCTAAAATTTCTACATTAATAATTCAGCATTTACACAGTTGTGGAAATACTCATTATATCCTCATGTGCCTGGAAAATGTTTAACAAAGGTTCTGATATATCAAGCAAATTAACCAACTGAGTGCAGTCACTTGGGAAACTATTCGATGACAGTCAAGAAGGAGGTTGGTCGTTTTTCTGGAACTTTCAGGGCCAAGTTATTTGAATCTGAGAATGAACATGTCATCTTTACTTCCAGCTGCTGTTCCTTGCTTTCCTACAAGGCTCAGTGGTAGATAAGGACAGGCCTAGTGGTTTCCTGCCTCAGGTCTGGTGGAGAAATTCCATCATGGAAGACCCTGATTTCCATGTCCCAGTCTGTGAATCTGAAGAAAGAAGGGCTTATGGGAAATTTCAAGCCTACCCATGGTCCTACCCGTTGAAGACTAAATTGTTCATTCAGAACTTGGACTTCAGACTCCTGCCTTCTGGTTTTTGTCAGGCACTGGAAGGAGACATTCAGCCAAATGTGGTGTTCTGAGTGGGAAAGGTGGTTAACCTGAACACCAAACACCTCTCTCTGCTGTGAGCCCCTGGGTATCTTAGGGTTTACTTTTAAAACCAAACATCACAGGACATCCAAAGATGAGGTCAGGCAATTACACAGTGGCAGTGGTATCTCATTTTAAAAAATGATGGGGAACCTCTAGGTGTTAGGGTTTGGCAAACTAACTTAGCAAAATATTTTAGTTTGAAAAATGTGGAGAACACCATGTCCCAAGGACATTTGTCTTTTAGCTTTTATAATAACTTATAATAAGAACCTAAAACTTACTGCTTCTAGTTCATTTGAGCTCTATTGGTTCGGAATGGACATTATAAGGATAAATATTAGAAGTGAAGTAATAAGATTTTCAATAGTTTGAATTATTATTATTTTAGGCACAGGAGCCAATAAGAAATGCACAGGGGTAGCAAGTGGCGCCGAGCCGCTACAACAATGTAGAAAGGTCAGTTGTCTCATAAAACCCTAAGTTTGACTTCAGTTTGGGATTAGTTAGTTGCTAGCTTGCCAGGGTAGTATGTTTAACCCTTTCAATGTTGATTTCTTCATTTACAAAATGATACTAATAATAGTAATATCAAACAACAAATGTAAGAAAGATGTTCATTGATTGGGCTGCATCCTAAAGTTCACCTTTGATAACTGTGCAGAGTAACTGTGTGTTATGATGTGTGTGGTTATGTCCTTCTACTCACTTAGGAAAAAGAAACCATTTGGCTCATTTTAGAAGAGAGGTTGTTGGTACTTTAAAGATTTAAAGCAGGAGCCAGTAAGATGTCTCAGCATGTGCAACCTCAGGACCTGAGATTGACCCCAAGATCCCAAGGTGGAAGTAGAGAACCAGTTCCTCAAAGTTGTATCCTGGCACACATTTACTCCAGCCCTCATATTCCAATATATATCACACACACACAAACACACAAACGTGGGCACACACATGCAAATACTAAAAAAATTAAAACAATTTAACTTAATAGCAGAAAATAAAAATACAGTATGTTTTTAATGAAATACTAGCCAATTGGTTTTGATCTAATTATTTTTAACTTCTTATAAAGGATGAGATTAACATTGTAGCCATTTAAAAAAAAAAGGTAGGACTGGGCAGTGGTGGCACATACCTTTAATACCAGCACTCGGAGACAAAGCCAGGTGGATCTCTGTGAGTTTGAAGCCAGCCTGGTCTACAGAGGGAGTTCCAGGACAGACTCCAAAAGCACACAGAGAAACCCTGTCTAAAAAAAAAAAAGGTAACAAAGAAACAAACAAACAGAGTAAACACCTTTCTTAATAGTTAATTTGAAATGGTTTCTGCTATTTGAAATTTGCTTCCTTTCTCCAACAAAATAGTTTTATTAAATAGATTAATATTTCTGAATTTTGACTATTCCTTGCCCAGGGTTGAGACTGTCCCCTGCACCAGTCAACTGCATATAATATTGTGTGTACAACAGTAGAGGGTATATAGTCAAAGGGACTTCTAGAATATCCTCCAATATACACCCTACATAAATATTGTAAAATCAAAGGGTTATGTATCTATTAGGGCTGCAGAACTATAGACCTATTACGGCAATTTAAAGATTTCACCCTTGCAGTGCTGATATTTTTTCTTGCTTGAATTTGGTCATTGGAGAGATTTATTTTTCTGATAGGGTTGCCGGAGTTATCAGCTAGTGTGGAGTCTTCAAAATATGAAAAAAAAAAAAAAGAAGAAGTTTTAAAAGTGGACAAGTGGGGAAAAGAGCCTGTGATCACGCTCCCATCTAGGATCCATGGGAGCCCTGTGCTCCAAGGTCTTGATTGAAATTTTAATTGCATGGAATCATACTTTCCACTGAGCTTCAGAGAAAGTGGAGGAAGCTGGAGGATGCTCTGCGTTCCATCTGCTGCCTTATGTAACTTCATTTCAGTAGCACCAATGAAATGCAGCCAGAGTAGGTGTTGCTTAGTTTCAGCTTAAGAATGAAGGGAAATCAAGAGTGGCTTAGACACAAATCAAATGTATTAGAAACAAATCAGTTTGGAACGTGTCTGCCTGTCTTTGCATCCAATGCTTTAAAAAGCTACTGATTGTTTACAAAAGACTTGGTGGGTAAAGTGGATGCTTTGTGAGAACCTGATTTCAGACTTACAGCACTCAGGAGGAAACAGGGTATGGTAGTATGGTCTGTAGTCACAGCACTGGGGAGAAAGGACACCTGAATCTCAGGGTCTCCTCAGCCAGCCAATCTAGCAGAAACTGTGATTTCTAGGCTCAGGGAGGGACACTGTCTTAAATAAAAGTAAGACAGATGGGGCAGAAGAGATGATGGCTCATCAGCTAACAGCATGTGCTGCTCTTTCAGAGAGGAGAGCTTGCTTCCCAGTACCCATGTCAGGAGGCACACAACTGCCTATGACTCCAAATCCAAGGGACCCAACACCTCTGGCTTTCATGGGCATTTAAATTTAAACACACACACACACACACACACACACACACACACACACACACACACAATTAAAAATAATAAAATGCATCTTAAAAAGTAAGATGGAGAAATGAATGAAGAGTACTTTTCAATGTCAACTTCTGGCTTCCATGTTTCTGCACTAGTGAGAACATACACCCACATATGCATACACATGCATATACCACAGATATACAGAACACACACATGCATACACACCATAAACACACAAAAATGAGAACAAAGAAAAAGAAATACAACTCAAACTCACTGAAGGAATATTTTAGCAATTGAGTTTATTTTTTTCTTTCTGTTGCCCTAATTCTTGAGTAAAAAAAACAACAAAAAACAAAAAAAAGACAAAAACAAACAAACAAAACCAGAAAAGGCATTTACTTTTGTGATTCTTACTGAGTTCAGTTTAATTCTGTTATCATTAATAACATGCTTTTTCATGTAGATTTATTGTGCTTAACTTTCTAAATAAATAGATTTTTCCCACAAATATGAAATCATATATGTATGTTGTATAAGACTGAACATGTTATAAATGTTGATAATTTAGACAGTAGTGCAGTAGTGTTATAAACTGAATATACCATTAACCATGATTAGTCTCTCTGTTTCCTTGTATTTATTTCTCAGCCAACAGATAAATCTGTGCTAGCCTAAGTGATTTTATATTTATTTAATGCTTTATAACAATTAATATGTACATATACCTGTTGTTTTATCCAATCCTCCCAGTTTATAGGTGGTTAATAAAGCTGTGAACTGATCTTGGGTCTTGGGTCTCCTGGTGTAAAATTTTCTAGACTATGCAGACAGCATGAGCTCATCTGTTATCTGTAGTACATATTGCAGGTTTTTACTTATTTAAATGCATGATCAAATGCTATTTATTTGAAAGAGAAGCCTAGATTGCCAGTAATTTAGAGAAAAAAATACCTCACCGGTGCTGAGAACATTCTATATAGCAGGAAATGTGTTTTTCTTCCAGATATGTACTGGTTTGTGGCATAAAACAATGGTCATTTTAGTAATCTGTGCATGATGCTGCCCCCAGTGTCAGTACTTTGTACACAGAGCTGATTTGACTTAAGGATGTGCTTTTGAGACTCAGCTTTCAAGGGCAAGTTGAAGACTACTGTCCTCTGGGAGTCAGCAGTATTATGTTAAAGACTCTTTAAAATTCTCCTGAGCATCAAGGTTCTTTAAAGTCTCTCTTTACAACTAGCTTGCAAAGCTGGGTTCTCAGTGCAATTGGTTTTTACACAGCCCAAGCTGGGTAAGGATCGAGCTAAGAACAGGTCCACCTTTCATTCCTTAATAGGATGTATAGTCAAAACTCTGTCCAGTAACAGAGACAACACAAGCCTGAGCATGATAGATGATGTGTTTTGTTAGGACTACAGGTGTATCACACAGAAGAATGAATGTTCAGAGTAGTTTGTCCCTAGTCGCTCCAAACTGGAAGCACTGATATGTCCTTCAATGACAAAGGATTAAATGTATTACATCCACACTATTGAGTACTGACCCACAATGAAGAAAAACAAGCATAGGAGTTTAGATTAAATTATAGCAAACAATATGGCCAAAAAAAAATTCAAGCTGAGGGATATATACATATGTACTTTGTGATTTTTTATATGCACTCCTTGTGAAATAAATATTTTATGCTAACAATTAAAAAGAGAGCAATTGTTTGATGGAACTAGGCTAGGGGAGAGGGAAGGATGACAGTCCCAAGGTAAATTTGAAGCACTCCAAGATAGATAAGTATTGTCAAGTATAGAGAAAGGAAACAAGATAAACAGAGCACACTACTCTGTAGAAACAGTGTCATGTCACTCAGGTCTTGTATTAGGTCTCTCTAATTTGTATAGCAATGTCTCTATTTTATAAAGCAGCCCTGAAGACTAAATAACTCACAACCTATATTAAACATAATACTCAGTGTCATCTACTGACCATTTATGATGATACCATGTTCTAGTCTTATTTCTGGTAATGTGATTAAAATGCCATGACCCCCCCCCCCAAAAAAAAAATAGGTGAGAAAGAAGTTCATTTTAGCGTTCAATTTCAGGTGACAGTCTATCAGTGTGGAGAAGTCAAGGAAGGAACTTCAAACATCCAGTTACATCCTATCTACTGTCAAGAGCAGAGGAAAATGAGTGCATATGAGCTTACTTCCTTACTTGCTTCTGTTCAGCTCAAATTACCCACTGTTGAATAGTTCAAGACCTCCTGCTTTAAGGAATTGTACCACCCACAGTGGACTGTGTCTTCCAACATCAATGAACTTAATTAAGATGGCCCCACACACATTCTCACAGACCAATCAGAGATCCACGGCCAGGCCCCAGGTGGAGCTCCAGGAGTCCAATTAGCAAGGAAAGAGGAGGGATTGTATGAGCAAGAATTGTTGAGACCAAGATTGGAAAAAGCACAGGAACAAATAGCCAAACTAATGGAAACACATGAACCAATAGCTGAGGAGTCCCCAACTGGATCAGGTCCTCTGGATAAGTGTGACAGTTGATTAGCTTGAACTGTTTGGGAGGCACCAGGCAGTGGGACCGGGACCTGTCCTTAGTGCATGAGCTGGCTGCTTGGAACCTGGGGCTTATGCAGGAACACTGCTCAGCCTGGGAGGAGGGGACTGGACCTGCCTGGACTGAATCTACTAGGTTGAAGGCGGCGCGGGAATGGTGGGGGGTGCTAGGGGGGAGGACAGGGGAATCCGTGGCTGATATGTAAAATTAAATTAAATTATAAAATAGAAAAAATTAAATTAAAAAATCATAAACTTACTTAAAACATTAAAAAAAAAAAACCTCAATGTAATTCTTTCTAGGTAGTTCCACATTGTGCCAACCTACAGAACTAACTTTTTGTTTTGTTTTGTTTTTTCAAGACAGGATTTCTCTGTGTAGTTTTGGTGCCTGTCCTGGATCTCACTTTGTAGACCAGGCTGTCCTCAAACTCACAGAGATCTGCCTGGCTCTGCCTCTTGAGTGCTGGGATTAAAGGCATGTGCCACTACCACATGGCTCAGAGCTAACCATTAATGGCATCCTTGTATCCTTGACTAGCCAATGACTACTACAATAGAATATGGGTTTATAGATTTAAGTATATCCTTGCTTTGAAAATCTAGATGACTGCTTATGTCAAGAAGAGATTTCTGTACTTTCACGCCAATAATTGCTCATTGTATCTTATTTCTCTTATTCCTTACAATAAATTCTAGGGTAAACTTCAGAAGGGAATTAACTTTGGTTTCAAAGCAAATTCTCATAGTAGTTTTTCTTCAATATGTCCTTAAAGCAACCATTTCTTAGATGAAAAATGATTTAGAAATAAACAAAAATATTTTACCATTAGACATAAATGTTCCATTCTTTCTTACACAGCAAATCCTAATCTCAATTCATGCTACATTCATATAAAATACCTAATTTTTCAAGTGCAATGTACTTAAAAAGATATGCTAAGGAAATCGGGGTATATTCAAAGGCTTAGCTCATTTTCTTTGAGTGAAAATAAATTAAATTCTGTAGGCTAATGAAGGTTAAAAGTTAATTAATTTGTCAATGGACAGTTTCTTCACTGATCTGGGGACCAAGAACACACCTCACCACTTCATAAATTGGAAACAACCTAAAAGTAATGGCTTTGTAATTCCTGCACTGTAATTAGATGGAAGAATGGCTTTTCGGAAGGGGAAGAGATGGGGCAGATATCAGTTCCACATGAAAAGAATGAGGTCCCTTAGGAGGTCTGTTTAAATGTAGCTCAATTTTAGCCAGTGTGTCAAATTGGACATGGGTCTGATAAAAACCAAAGACAAACATAAATTGTCTAAGACAATTAAGGCATAAGTGGTCTACAAACACGGCTGTAAAGTAAGGTAACTTCTATGTCACTGTATTCTCTGCAATGTGATAACACAATTAATTCTTCCTTAAATGAAAAAAACGATGAAAATTTCATTATGCCGACATCTCACAATAAACTTGGATCCACTGAGCCTTTTTTCTTCTTGCTCATTTAAGTCCTTATAATTAATTCTGGATTTATGTCATTTTCTGGCCAATGTTACAGTCACCTCACTAACTATTTAAGCAATTTGAAAGCTGTTGAGCTCACGGGAGCCGGGGAAACAGGGGTCACTACCACTAGAGTTCTAAAGGGACCCTTCTTTTGTGAACTTTTATTTTCCTATGCTGTAGATTTCCCTTTAGCCAAGTAATTAGCTGTTATTGTCTTCATTTTATGCATAGGTCTAAGTGCAGGCTTCAGCTGGAGAGATGGGCCAAGAAATTACATTCATCTATAAACCAGTGACACCATTTTTTTCACCTTTCAATTCTTTTCTTGATTTCATGCCCAAAACTATTTTGTCGTAATTAATAAATTAAAAATAACAACTTGTACAAAATATTCTAGAATCTTCTCTCCTTCTCTGTTTACCCTCATTTGTGTTGTCATTTCATTCTTTATCTGGTACTGGCTCACCTACACAAAAACATTGCAGGGTCATGCACAGAAGGGGCTACCAAAATACCCTCCAGAAGTCCATGTAAGAAGCTATTTATGGCCAAATGTGTTGGGGGAACAGAGGAGAGTCTGGGCTTTGCTAGCTATCAACTTAGTGGAAAAGGAACCAGCTCCAGATTCATAGATGATGATGTCTCAAGTAAGAGATCTTCTAATAGAACATAATTCAGTCTTTATCTGATATCAGCACATGTGCATGGCCTTCTATACCTGTACACAAATATATGTTCATATACTGTATATACATACCCTATAATACACATAACATACAAGTCACACATAGACACAGAGAAACATTACACACACACACACACACACACACACACACACACACACACACACACACACACAAGTTTTCACCTTCCTGTCCCGCCAGTCTATCTGAACCCATACTACAATAAATTATTTTGCAACGATATCTTTGTACTGTCCATTTACAAAATGCCCTCATGCCTTGCTTTCTGGGTTGAAGTTTGTCTCACTGCTCTATGTTTGGAGACTGTCTGTCAGTGCTCTTCAGATTCTATCTGAAATAGTGACCCTCTTCTTCTCTCCTGCCTCCTTAGTATGTGTCTCATCATTTAAGAACACTTTGCTGTTCTGTTAGGCCAGTGTTTCAATCTGTGCACGTTTGAGACATCAATTGCCCAGTTTAGCAGACGCACAGAACCTGATTATTTTGGAAGACAAGCAGACTGATGGGGAAAGTCAGTAAGAGAGAAAGGTAAATAGATGTATGTCTTACATATGCATCTGCAAAATTTCCAGTGCCTTCTATTTTGAGTCACAAAGAAGTTGAGAAGATAATTTTAAGAAAGAAAACAAATATGGAATGAGATTCTGCAGAACTGTGAAACGATTTTCTCCCTTCTTAGATAGCATTGGGGATAAAAGTGAGTTGATGAAACTCATCATTACTCTGAGTAACACAAAGCTTCCATGGTCATAGCTAAACAGTATCACACACACACATACACACACACACACACACACACACACACACACACACACACACACACAAACACACACATCCAACATGAGGTCTCAGAAAGAACTTATTAAGCAGCTTAACTTCATTGTACTGATAAATGTGTTTTTGTTAAAAAAAAAAGTAAATAAAAGTTTTTTTTTTTTTCCTCCTTTTTGAATCTTGGTTCCTAAACGAAGCAGCTGCAGTTGCCTTTGGGGATTTCTTGCAGTGTCAGTGTGAGAGACCATCTGTGTAGCTTTCTTTCAGAAGCTCCCAGGCTCTGTCCAGGTGTTGAGATTTAAGGATGTGCCCTTCCTGCCATCAGCTGCACAGGATGGGCGCTCACCCTCACTGTCAGCACCTTGTGAACAAGAGAAGGCTCTCTTTGTGCCCTTGCTCAAGGCCCAGCAGTGTGGATATCTCATTCTGTTTCAAATTAACATCAGTGGTAATTTCCGCTGGTTATGCTCTGTAAAAGGAACTCTATATCCTTCAACTGGTCTCTGCTTGCAGGGCACCATGGGAGGCTGTTAAGATATGCAAATTGTGTTGTCTCAGTGGAGTCCCATGGGTAATCACCCACCCTCCCCCTTCCTCTTAACAAATCAAAAAGGAAATGTTAGAGTTTGGCTCTTAATACTGGGGGGAAAAGAAACTGAAATTTTAGGTTTTCTCCATGATTCTGTTCATCAAAGAAAGTTTTTTTTTTCTTTTTTCAGTGAGGATAAATGTGGGAATTTTAGAACATCATGTGGGCCAATACAAGAACAATAGAACCATTAAAGAAATTTTTAAATAAATCAAGAAATTGTCATTGTTTATGGGTTTGTCAACTCTGAGCTAGAATTTTTTTTTTAAAGCTAGAATCTATTTTTGCCACAAACTGGACTTTAGGGGATTAAAAAAACAAACAAAAAAAAAACCTATCCTTTTCTTATCCTTTGCAAGGTGCCTGGCTGTGAACCTTACCACAAAAGATGGAGAGCAAGAGAAAAGAAAAATAAATAAATGTAGGATTTTTATGTGGCACAGAAGCATTCAGAAGAAAATGACCCAAAGAAAGAGGCAAATCTGTAATTTTCTTGTGTGTAGGTTTTATGAAGAGTCAGGAAGAAGCTGTGTGGAGGACCAAGGGTATGTGGCAATGTTAATATGATAACCGGGGAGGAAGACTCCAACACTTTAGGGATCAGATCCACTGTGTCCCGTGTCTTCAGTGATGTTGGTGTTCTTTTCCCTCAGCTGTACAGAGGCCCCTCAGCAGAAATAGTCTTATTTAACCTCCCAGAGGTTAACAGGTAAGGGAAGAAGAAAGTAAGTTCTTGCTTCTACTATTGTCCAGAAATCGAAGAAGCCACATTTTAAGACCACTGTCTAAACACGCCACCACACAAGTCTCTCTCTCTCTTTTCTAAAGGTCTATTTTTATTTTTATCTATGTTTCTGTGTGGTTATGTACATGTGAGTGCAGGTACCCACAGAGGCCAGAGTAGGCCAGAAGTAGGCAACAGGTCCTCTGGAGCTGGAGTTAATGAATAATAATTAGGTGGTTATGAACAGTCAGATATGGGAGTTATGAACTCAATGCCCAGTCCTCTGCAAGAGTAGCAAGTGCTTTTAACTACTGACCCATCTCCCCAGCCCCCCCCCACTCCCAAACTTAATGTATGATTTAGTCATTGAAGTAAACAATAAAATCTTACCTTTGTGACTTTATAGCTAAGAAGATTGCTGTGGGATGGTCTATGTCAAATTACTCCGATTGGTCAATAAATAAAACACTGATTGGCCAGTGGCTAGGCAGGAAGTATAGGCATTACTAACAGAAAGGAGAAAAGAAAGAACAAGAAGGCAGAAGGAGTCACTGCCGGCTGTGAAGATGCCGGTAAGCCACGAGCCACATGGCAAGGTATGGATTTATGGAAATGGATTAATTTAAGCTATAAGAACAGTTAGCAAGAAGCCTACCATGGCCATACAGTTTGTAAGCAATATAAGTCTCTGTGTTTGCTTGGTTGGGTCTGAGCAGCTGTGGGACTGGTGGGTGACAAAGATTTGTCCTGACTGTGGGCAAGGCAGGAAAACTCTAGTTACAGAAGATAATAGGGTTTAGATTGGTTCATATTTTCAATAGTGTTGATTGTGTGACTTAAATTGTTTGAACATCTCTGAATTTCAGTGTTCTCTTCTCTACATTTGACAACATAACCTACCTCATGCTGTTGTTACTAGTATAAGGCAGGACAGAGTTCCAGTCACATGGTCTATCATTCATTTGAGGGATGTTTTCCCACTGTGGTTATTTAATTGTTTAGAGAAATATCCACATCCTATTCAGTGTATGGATATTTTTTGACATAGTTCCGTATTATAGATCTGATAAGCTGTCACTGAATTTGTTTTGTTATCTTGTCATATGTTACAATAGATTGAAAGCCCCTAGTGTTTATATTAGTATAATGTGATGTAAGTACTAGTGAATGGCTTTTATGTAAAGACATATTTATAACTTAAATATCCTATAATGAAATGTACTATATGATGTTACTGTGACTTTCTCTTCTTGACTCTCACACCATTTCCTCCTACTGTCCCGTCCTCTCTTACATCCAACATATTCATCTGTTCCAACTTGTCACCTTCTCCCCTGCATCTTCCCTTAGACCCAAGAATTTCTTTGTTGCCCTTCCTGATAAAATCAAAGCTGTGAGCCTGGCGGTAGTGGCGCACGCCTTTAATCCCAGCACTCGGGAGGCAGAGCCAGGTGGATCTCCGTGAGTTCGAGGCCAGCCTGGGCTACCAAGTGAGCTCCAGGAAAGGCACAAAGCTACACAGAGAAACCCTGTCTCGAAAAACAAAAACAAAAAAACAAACAAAAAAAAAATCAAAGCTGTGTAAACAGTGGGTGCCAATTCACAGGAGTACTTCGTCCATTGATCATCTTTCACCAGCTGCTCCTTAAACTATTAATGGTGCTATAATAAATCTTCTACTTTACAATGTATAATGTGAAATAAAGATTTGTGCTAACAGTATGTTTGTTTCCTTTTTATAAATGTGTTTGTGGGTGTGTCTCTGACTCTTTTGCCTGCTCTTGGGACTCTTTTCGTCCCATTGGGTTGCCTTGTTTAGCTTCAATATGAGGGCCTTTTCCTTGTCTTATTGTATCTTGTTTTGTCCTGTTTGGTTGCTATCTTTTGGAGGTCTGCACCTTTCTGAAGTGAAATGGGAGGGGAGTAGATCTGGGGAAGAGAGAAGGTGAGGGAGCTGGGAGGAGTGGAGGGAGGGGAAACTATGGTCAGGGTGTACTGTATTAGAGAAGAATTCATTTTCAGTAATAAAACAATATTTCTAGGGCTATGCTCATGAGCTCTCTTGGCTTGATAAGTGTAACTCTGACCCCACATCGAGAGAGGTCATCTTTGCAGCAGACTGAGACCCATTCAGAAAGTCATGATGGTCCAAATACAAAGAACAACTGACAGAGGTAAGCACAGTACCAATAGATACATATGCAAAAATGATTCCTACACCTAACGCTCAGAGAATATTACAGAAGCAGTAGTGGTGGGGTTAGACTGTACAAGCCAGATCAGCAAGTCTGCTGTAGGATGTGTCTCCTAGAAAGGACAGGGAAGCTACAACTGCAACAATAAGGCTGTGTGGCAATGATAATGTGCAAGGGGGGAATCTCATGGGACCCACTCTTAGACAAAGAACTACAGGCAAGTAAGGACTGCTGAGAGATGGAGAACTCTTCCCCATGGATGAGTGCCTGCCCCCAGCAAGGGTTATCTGATACCAAGTGGTCAGCTCTGAAATCTTATATACACAAGCAACACTAAATAGACTTAGCAGCATTTATATAGTCATACCTTGATATATATGTAACAATAATAATAAAAGAAAAGGTGGCCAGGAAGTTAAGAGAGAGAAAGCAGGGTTCAAGAGAGGCTTTGGGGAGAGAGACAACACAGGAGCGGTTGGAGGAAGGAATGGGATGGGAGAAATGATGTAATTATATTTTAATTAAAACATGTATGAGTATGGCACGTGTATATGGTTTATGTATGTGTGTATATGAATAGGGAGGGCAGAGGATAATGTCTGGTGTCTTGCTTCATCACCTTCTACCTTATTCCTCTAAGACATAGCCTCCTGCTTTACTTGAAGGCAGACTGGTGTCAGCAAGTCCTGGTGATTTCCTGTCTCTACCTTCCAGAGTCCTGAAGTTACAAAAACCTGTGGCCATACCCAGCTTTTCATGTGGGTTCTGAGTGTTTGAATTTGGGTTCTCCTGCTTGCACAGTAAGATCTCTTCTCCTCTGAACTGTCTTCCCAGTCCACACTTGTCTCCTTACTTCCTTTTGCATAGCATTTGCATAGCATGAGAAGACCCTCACTTCCACCCCCAGCACTGTAAAAAAAAGAGAAAGAAAAGTAAAGCCAAGAAAGAGATAAAGGAAGGAAGAGAAAGATCCTATACAAAGAGGCCAAATATTTTATTCTTTAGTATATGCCATTTCTTTGGAAGCAGTAAGTCAACTATTTAACATATATAAATTTTAATATCTAATTTAAAAATAAAACCACCTCAGACAAATGCCTGTAAATCAGATTGATCTTTCTATAGTGTGGTCTAAAAGATGCCAACTCTACAATTAATTTCTTGAAATGTGGTTTGACTGCATTTCCTTGTTATTAAATGCTTTTATTCAAAGTAAGATTTGTAATACTGACACTCGTCCCAGAGGTCTGATACAGAAACAAAATAGGTGAACAAAAGCCTAGCTGTTTGGAGTTCAGTTCTAGAGAGATTTGGAGATACAGAATAGTCAAGGTGCTAAGGGCTGTAGATGAGGCCTCTAATGGTGGCAGTGGTTTATAACAAACTATTATATGAAGTTCAAAATTCCATATCTGTAATAAACTTAATTGCAACATGGTTGTGCTGTATGTTTCTGTAAAATATACAGCTATCATTGCCTTAGATTAGTTTGAAGGGAGATCATGTGACTTCTAAAAAGGAATCTGTGTACTATCAGGGACTTTAGAGAAAAAAAATCAGCCGGTTGTTCTACAGAGCAACAGACTGTGCATATAACCTTTCAAGTACTAGTGGTGGAGTTAATTTCAATGTATGCGTTTGTTCTGATGGTCTCAGAGGCTGCTCATATTTTAGAGTGAAGAAAATAAATACAGTATGGAAAATTCTATAGTTTTAATATCAGTTAGGTGAAATCAACATGAATCAATGACTTCAAAGAAATATCCTTAAATAATCAAGGGCCTGACTGTGGGTGAAAGTGACTCATACCTCCCACATGCATCTGCTTTAGCGATGGGTGTTGTTTATAACTAGAAATACAGAGGGCAGGTAATGAGAGCACCTTCAAATGAAGCTGATCTGTGTGACAATTTGTTAGATTGTGTGGACCCTTCAGCTCTGCTCCATTCAACATGAGATTCACACAGTGTTAATTATTTCTGGGAATTGATGGTCAAAAACCACATCTAGTTAAGTCTGTCTCTGAGAACTCTTGTTACAAGCCTGCTTGCCACAACTCTTCACGAATTAAAATGAATGAAAGCAGACCTAACTTCAGTGGCGTCCCACGAGTCCAAGATGAGTAAAACTATTACTCTGGTGAACTGGGAGAAGTAGTGCTCATGAATAATTATGAAATGTAAATTTAGCATATGAAGCATGATTATCGATGTTAAAGAAGGTATTTTAAGTTTCAAATGATTTACTTGACTGGTTCTATATGGAGAAAATCCATTTACATTAATATTAATTTTGTGGTACACATTTTCCATTTCTAGTGTTTTGAATGGAAAAAAAGGAAAACAAATACCTGAATCTTTGCTATAACTCAAGTAAACCCAGACTGGTATAGTTCCAGCAGATGTTTGCAGTTGTGGAAATGAAATGCAGAGATGAGCGCAGAGATTGATAAAGATGTAGACGTTGGGTGTACACATATCCAAGGTCAGGTAGAGCCACAGATTTATTTGTGGCAGACTGTAAGCTTAAAGAATTTTGCCTTATAAATTTGTTTTTCTGATTGAGATTTGCATTGTCAGTAATTTTGTAAATGGGTCTCCTGGGACAACATTTGTTATTGGCTGGGCTGATGAATGAGGCCATTTTTGTCGTTCTTCATTTATGAAGCATTTGCTTGCCCCTGTTTGCTTGTGGCAGATTGAAGCAAGTGCAGACAGACTTCCAGATGACTAGGGAGCCCAGAGTTTCTGCCATCAATATACATCTATGAAAAGCACGTCAATGGCTCAGTACAAAATAAGGAATCTAACAAAAGCTGGAGTCTCCTCCAAAACACAACCGCTGCTTCTTAATTATCCTGCTATACCCTTTTTATAATGTCACTGTTCCTTTGACAGATGTTGTTCAAAACACACAAACAAAAAACTGTTTTGCTTTGGAGACAAATATGTCAAATTTATAACAAATACTGAACTGAATTCTCACTGTAAAGAAAAGGATAAACCATATGAAATATATTGATTGATTGATTGATGTGTGTGTCTGTGTGATATGTGCATATGCATATGTGTGTGTGCTCATATGTACCACAGTATCCAAGCAGAGGTCAGAGGACAAGTATAGGATTTTAGTTGTCTTCTTCCACCAAGAGATCTGGGCTTTGAACTCAGAGTGTGAAGTCTGCACTGTAGATGTCTATAACCTCTCCTCTCACTGGCTCTATTTTTTGTTTTTGTTTTTAATTGTGATCATTAGTTTGTAAAAATAGCTCCCTTAAATTTGATTGCGGTTTCTCTTTTAGACTGTTATGTCAAAGATAACATGTTATATACTAGAGAGAAAAAATAATATCTCCCCTTCCCCAGTACAAGGTTCACAGAGTGCTGTGAACTGTAACAAAAGGCAGACTAATAAGAGAAAAGAAAACATGTTTATCTAATAGAGGTCCTATGTAACATGTTCCCCTTCAGCAATGAAGATCCAAGACCTAAGGAAAACAGTATTTTTATGGACACTCAGGCAGAAGTGTGATTTGGGAGACAGGATATGATCTAGTCCCAATAAACAGGAAGAAAGAGCATAGCTTATTTGTTTAAATTCTTCTTGGTGTGTCTATGACATTTGTGAGGCAGGACATTCCTCACAAGAGGGTTGTCAGAGTAAAGAGGTGATGGGGTATGTATGTGTGACCTTCTTGTGTAACAGAGTCAGCTCCAGGGAAAAGGTGAGGGGTCCTGTAGCCTATATGCCACCCTTGGAGGTAACATGCCCTGTGGAATACATATGAGAATACTTCTTTGAGAGCTGGTGTCGTGTTCTTGTAATCCCAGCACCAGGAGGTAGAAGTAGGAGGATCAGATACTCAAGGACAGCCTCAGCTACACAGTGAATTGAAGGTCAGCTTGGGTACAGAACACCCTATTTAATGAATAGCTCTTCTATGCTGGAGTACGGTTGGTATGTGGTTTTCTCCCACAAAAACTCATACTGAGCTGTAGTTCTTTAAAGCAATGTGCCCTATCAGGTGTCAGGGCCTTTAGAGGGTAACTAGATCGTTAGTTACCACCCTCATGAGTAAATAATGTTATCATGAGTTACTGAGTAAGATCCTGATGGAATTGGTCAGGTCTCATGGGAGCAAATGTGTTACCACAACAGCAGGCTATTAGGAGACTTACTCTGCTCACACTAACCTGACACTCTTACACACACTTTACACACACTGCCACCATGAAATGCTATCTCCCTTGTTGAGAGCCTTGACAGATCTGGCCATTGATCTTGAATTTCTCTGCCTCTAGGACTGTGGTCTCTTTTCTTTATATGTTTACATCCTCTGGTATTCTGCTACTATAACACAAAATAGACTTAGATAGTTGGGACACTATTTTTTCCCCTTAAAATGAGTAACAACAATTATTTCTAAAAAATCAGAATTCTCTGCCATCAGCCCAGGCCAGCATTTACTTCCAGCAAGTGCACAGGTGAGATAGAGCAGACTCATGGATGGATTATGAGTTCCCCAAGGAAGGTCAGGCTTATGAGGAATTCATCCTTCTAACTCCACAGAGAGCCTTACTAACAGAAAGAGTTTAGGATTAGGAAGTGTGGATGCTATACAGGCAACCTAAGAAGATTTTGTTTTATTTTTTAATTAATGAATGAATGAATTAATTAATTTTATCTCATTGATGCCTCAAAAAACCAGACTGTTATACTGCCCAATTTGGTAAAATGAACAGGGAACCCAGATGCTAACAGAGGCAACGAGAATGCAAATCAGGATCCTGAGAACACTTTCTGGGTTGCAAACTGTTGTATTGCACAACCCTTAAGGCATGTGGTAGACTTCTCTTACATATTGAATGAGACTAAAGAACTACCTATGCATTCTCCTGGCTGCAGAAAGGAAAATATGTATGCAGCTCACTTAGTCCTAACAATCACCTATATTTATTTAGTGATTTAACACCCTCATCTGACCTATCCCAACCACAATTTTATGTCCTTCTCACCAGCAATGTTCTCTGGAAACAATCATATAAAATTATGCAATAATTTAGATGAATCATAGTTAATTAAATTTCTTTGATTATCTAGCCTTTAAAATATTACCATTGTAAAGAGTCTATTTAATTGTATCCTAGAGAGATACATTTCCAATAATGGAATGATTTTGAAGAAAGGGATTTAGGAACTAGCCCCCAAAGCCTGCCTGAACACCATTTTAAAATGCTTGTTACTAATTTCTTGTCAGGGAGGCAAGCAACCAAGACCTACTGATAAATAGAAGGGATTTTCAAGTGCTCTGAGGTCTTATCAAATCAGTAAATAATAATATGAACTAGGAAGATGGCTCCAATGACAGTTTGCATGTGATGCATACTTGAGGACCTAAGCTCAATTCTCAGAAACCATGTAATCTGTTCAATGTGGCAGTGCAAAACAGAACCCCAGGGAAAGTAAAGACAAGAGGATTCATGGAGCTTGCTGGTCAGTCAGTATGTCTGCGTCAATGAGCACTATGTTTTCTGAGAGATTCTGTCTCCAAATAAGTAAATAATAAATAAAATATCGAACTCACAGAGATCCGCCTGGCTCTGCCTCCCAAGTGCTGGGATTAAAGGCGTGCACCACTACCACCCAACTGCCAATATTTTTTAAATGTAATTTTTTCCCTTTCCTCTTTCCTTCTTTTCTTCCTTTCATTTGTATTTTTCCTTTCTTATTAATTCCTTCCTTCCTTTCTTCTTTCCATCCTTTCTTATTTCCTTATTTTTTCTTCCTTTTTTCCTTCCTTTCTTCCTATTTACTCATTCCCTTTCTCTCTTCTTACTTCTTTCATTCTCTCCTTTTTTCCCTTTTTTCTTTCCCTCATATTCCACTTCTTCTTTCTTTCCTCACACATATCTTCCTATTTCATTCCTCCCTTTCCTCATTCCTATCGTCTTTCTTCTTTCCTTCATTTCTCCTTCCTTTCTTCTTATTTACTTCCCCCTCCCTTCCTCCATTTCTTCCTTCCTTCCTACCTCCTGCCTTCTTTTTCTTCCCTCTTATTTTCTTCTTTTCTCCCTTCCTTCCTTCCCTCCTTCTTTCTTTTTTCCTTCTTTCCTTCCCTTCTTCCTTTCTTCCTTCCTTCCCTCTTTCACAGATGAAGTGAGACATTAAGGCAAAATGTTTGGAGTTATCATATTACCTTACAGTCACAGTTGATAAAGGGAGGAATATCTGCTATGGAAGCTCCCAGGTACCATTAACAAGTTCTCTTAATCACCGAATCTACAAAAATCATTTTTCCTTTTAAAATAATCTTCGCGGTATAATAAAGACAGTTGATAAACATTTTCATATTTCCCTGGCTTGTTATTTTGTGAGAAAATCAGAGATCTCCAGCATCTCTTTGTGACTCAGTTGTTCTGATAACTAATTAAGGACAAGAGATGACTGCAGTCACACAACTAATGCTTCATTAAGTGCTTCAGAATATGAGTTTTTCTAAGGTTTATTCGGTTGTTTTTATTTTATATGTATGGATATTTTGCCTGCATGTATGTATGTGTACCAAATGTGTGACTGGTGCTTACAGATGTCAGAAAAGGCCATTGAATTCCCTGAAACTTGTATTACATATGGCTGTGAGGCATCATGTGGGAGCTGGGAAGAGCATGGAATAGTGCCTCTGCAAGAGCATCAAATGCTCTTAACTTCTGCACCACCTCTCTAGATCCTGATTATTATTTTCTTATTTTATGTTAACAATACAATTTATTTAATCTTCCATGTGATTGTTTAAAAAAAAACAAGTCTTATTGTTAAGATAAGAAGTCTTGGTCTTCACTGCTCAGTCAGAAGAAACACAATAGAAAAAGCAAGGATGACTGGAAAGAATTGGTTATTAAATCTTGAGCTACTATATACTTCAGAAATTGTAATGTGTGTCATCACGAAGAGGAAAGACTCTGGCCTGGGACAGACAAGAGGTTCTATAGTCACACGATCTAATAGAGTGACCACTAGCCATGTGTAACTATCCAATTTTAAAATGAAGTGAACTAAACCCGAATGAGATTAGAAATTGTTTAAGGATACCAGCCATCCTTCAAGTGTTCAATGGTTGTGGACAAACAGTAGCCACTACATGGGAAAGGGCAGATGTAGAGCACATCCATCAGCGCAGAAAAGATCAGTACACTGTCATTGTTTTTAGATTAGTTACATTTTAAATCCTCTCTATGTCTCTGTCTCTCTCCCTCTGTCACCCTCATTTGTGTGTGTGTGTGTGTGTGTGTGTGTGTGTGTGTGTGTGTGTGTGAGAGAGAGAGAGAGAGAGAGAGAGAGAGAGAGAGAGAGAGAGAGAGAGAGAGACGACAGACAGAGAGAATAGGTGCTCTAAGAGTTCATAATATCCCCAACATCTAGAATTACAGTTGATTGTGAGTCATGTGACATGGATGTTGGGAACTGAACTCAGGTCCTCTGGAAGAGCAGCAAATGCTCCTAACTGTTGAGCCATCTCTCCATCTCCTCAGTATACTTTTTATATTAAAGCCAGATAATAATTTTTCCTCTTTAAAAAAAAAATGTTTTGTGGTCAATGTGGTAGTTCTTTGCTTTGTTATTTCTTTCCAGCTGCTCAATTCAGCCATTCCAGCTTAAAACAACAATGGATAATAGACGAGCTTGTAACTTTAATGTTTTAAGTTTATAAAAATAAGAAAATCAAGTATAGAAAGGGAAATAATTGAAAATTCAGTTCTTTTACAAATCTTGCTTGGGGCAGTCCAGAAATAGATCTATAATTACTTAGACATGATGCTTTAAAATTGGAAAGCATTGACTAGCCTAGGGAGATGCTCTTGGTTTGTGCTTAGACAGTAAAAGTCAGAGAGGCACTATTCCAGTTCACACACACATTCATGCCCTACTGTTCATTGTAGAGATTTATGTGTGCGCTAATTTTCCTTTAGCTTGTCCGTGGTTTCTAACCATGCACATTGTCTCCTTTACTTTTACAATCAGAAGGACATAAACAAGTAGAAGTAACTTGGATTTTGGTGGTCTGACGACAAACATGTTTGTTGGCTGGGTGAAGGGAAGCCACAGACTGGGCACTGCTGCTGAGGCACAGAACTGCCTGGGTCTATTTAGTCTGTTTCTATCTACATGTTTTATAAACACCACGAGAAGGAGACAAAACAACCATAGTCTGAAGGTGGCCAGGCATATACATCTTGAATAATTTGGGGACAATGTTTAATGGATTATCATAGTTTATGATTTCCAGATAATCATTTGGAATTTAGAGGGAAATTTCATAGACAAAATCTGTTTTTTTTTTCCCTTCACTAATATGGCCATTTTCTTCACATAAATATAAAGAAGGATCCACATTTTCCTTACTTAGACATGGCTGCATCTTCACCTGCGTGCATTATATACACATCATTCAGGGTCATCTGAGACATCTGTAACAGGAAATGATGAGGCAGATCAGTCCCGTGTTCCTTGAGAATTTACAACTAGAGAAAACGACTGCAACAAATTACAAGTCATAAAAACGTATCCACACACTATTTGGCTGTGGGTTATGTAGACCAAATACATGGATATCAAATGTGCCTCTACATTTGCGTTCCTGAGTTTGTCCTTTTAAAACCAGATGCTCAAACATTGTGTACATATAACTATACACACGTGTGCACACCGATAAACAGAAAAAAACAGATGCTACATAACTGCACAAATAGCAAATGTGAAAATGTATCAATAAATAATTCTTTAAAAATATGTAGTGTGCCAGAAAATAGGGCATAATCAGATGTTCTGGCAATATTTTATTGGAAGTAAAATTCAACCCTAAAAAAAAAAAACTTTTTCTGTTTATGAAGCAATAGCATACTAAAGGGAATGTTTAGAATTATGAAAAAGGAAATTCATGTCTCATTTTTAAAAACACTTTCATAGTCTGATTTATATGGACTAATTTGGCACAAAATAGACCAAAAAGGCAACTATTTCTAGATGTTAATTGCCAGTGTTTTTATATTTAAAATTCTCTTCACATATAGGCTAGTGTGCATAATTCTGATAATCAAACTTCTGTCAGACTGCACATTAGTGTGTGTAAAAAAGGGGAAGCCTGTTTCCTTTTGCAGTTGAAAAAACTTCATTTGGGTAATGGTGTGAGTTTTCCATCTGAGGTGGTTATTCAGGCATTTGCCAAGGAGGCTTATAGGAAAGGACGGGATGTTAAGCTTTACCTCAAGATTCATTTATAAGTCCTGTTTGGCATCATTTTCTCCAAGAACAGGCTCTGTTATATGTTTCAGAGAAATTGAAACCATATGTTGACACCTAAAATTTTTGAGAAATACCACTGGAGTTTGCAAGAAAACATATAAATATAATCAACTCGTTGTAGGGTGAGTCTACCAGGAGACTCCATAATACTTCACTTGTTTCTGGTGGGGCCATATTAGTGATGTCTTAATACCATCACTTGTAACACAGGGCGATAGAGTTGAAACTGACGGGGTTAATATTAAACTCTTCGTCTTGTACTTCCAGATTGAAATGAAAATATTTAATAGTACCTGTTTCAGTTTTAGTAATAATTATGTTTCCTTGATGACACTTGGCATATAAATATGAAGCTTTTTTACTTTTTTTTCTGTTCTTGGAACAAGAGTCAAACCAAAATGAATCTCCTAAAAAAAAAGTTTGGGATATATTCAGGCTGGCAGCTGTTTGATGAACTACTGAACACTCTACTTTCAGGAGTGCTCTGTCTAGTTGCTTTGGTCTACACATACAGAAATATGGTCTCTTCAGGGGGACTGAGTTAAATCTTAATTCAAATATTGATAGACACTCCACACAAGTTTCCTATCATGATTCAATCTTTTTTTCCAGTTAAGCAGAAATGGTTTATTAAATGTATTGACTGCATATGAGTGAAGTCTGTCTAGAAACTCATTTGGAAAAGCACCCAATATAATTCAATTAAAATGCAATTTACTGATATATATATATATACATATATATATATATATATATATAAAATTCAATCTTAATCAGAAGTGAGATACAGAAAAATTCTCCAGTGGCTTCAAAAAATTATGCAATAGAGGTAACTGTGGTAATTGAATATTGTTACACACTCCTCACTTGATTCCTGTGAACAAGATTTACATTCATTTGTATCTGTTTAAGAATAAATTTCATTAAAATGAGAATCCCAGGTCAAAGAGTAAGCTGTAGCTCAGGGGGTGAACTTTAGTCTTGAAGGCATGATGCCCTGGATTCACTCCCCAAGAAAGAAAACAAAACAAAACAAAATGAATCAATAAAAAAATCCCTCTGTGACATGCACATTGTGCTGACATTTGGAGATTCCATCCATGTGAAGGACACAAAAGGAAACAGTTACATTATTGATCTGAGCCGGTTTGAATTGGAAATTCTGTGATAGCATCACTCTACCCACAAGAAGACAAAATGGCATCTGGTCATTACTGCATTCACCAATAATTCTCATTTTGCTGTCATTATCTCTCCATGCTGTTTTCACTTCACTGTGTCCAAAACACCTGACAGATAACAAGAGAGGAAAGGTTTCTTTGGCTCACGTTTTTTGAGACAGTAGTCATTGTGGTGAAGGCACCTATGTGGAGGTGGGGACCTGAGGCAATGGCTTGTTCATGTGGGAATAGACAGGACGCTGGGAGAACAAGCTAGACCCAGAAGTGATTATAATCTTCAAAAGTGTTCACCCAGTGGCTTGTTTCTGTCTGCCAGGCTTGACCTCCTAAAGGCTCCATAGGCTTCAATTTAGTATCCTAAGCCACAAAATTAAGTGCCCAAAACATGAGCCTGTGGACTTTATTCTAGACTCAAATTGTAATCTCTCATTATTGAATGTTCTGTAGGCTTCCCTATGAACATCTTTCTTTTTCCAATTTACTTGAGAATTTTATACATAAGGACACTGTATTCACAACTGTGTCCCCCCTCCATATCTCTACTCTAATCCCTCATGTGTCCCTGCCCAACTTTCTCCCAAATCCATGAACTGTCCTATGATTACTCTTACTTGTGTATGCTGATCAATTACTCCCTTGTCAGCATACATAGTGTATACTGGCATTATGAGAGCTGTTCTAGGGGAGGAAACATCCAGGTTTGTCCTGGCTGAAATTCTCAAGGCCCTGTGATCTAAGAATGTGATGTCTTCAGCAACAAGGTCTTACCTTTGTGTTCCCACAGAAAGCCAAGAACGATAATAACAGTCTTTATTGTTTTGGGGGCGGTATTTCTTGGTCCTTTATGACCAAGAACATGAAGGGAGGTTTCTCTTGTCTGCCTGGCACTGGGGTTTTTGTTAGAATGTCAATGGCTCTTTTGGTGGAAGGTGCATTATCCCACCATGTGGGGAAACTCCATTTAAATATATATCTGTCTGTCTGTCTATCTATTGATCTATCCATCGATATCTATCATCTATCAATTGGTCTATCTATCTATTGAATGTTTGTGTGTTTATAAGTACTGTTATAAAACATATGCATATAATCTATCTATCTATCTATCAATCAATCTATCTATCTATCTATCTATCTATCTATCTATCTATCTGAGAGAGAAAGAACCTACCGAGTACAATTAATATTACCCTTATTTGCAATTATCCTTATTTGCATATGTTTAAGGCTGACCACTGAAGATTGGGGTCTCATCCCTGAAAACAATGGATCTCTACCCCTCAGCTTCCGTTGACTGCCTGTAGCTGTTTGTCTAGGGGTAGGGCCTTGTTAAATCTTCCTCTCTCCATGTTGGCATGTTGACTGTTTTGGTCTCTTCAGGTCTTGTACAGGCAATCATACTGTTTAGAGCCCATGGGTGTAACATACCTACCCTACCCAGGAGACATTATCTGATAGCAGTTATCCCAATCTTCAGGATGTTGTAATCTTTTCACTCCACCCTCTTTCATACAGTGCTCGGCATAGGGATTGTGTTATCTTCCATTTGGGCATCCATGGTCACACATTCTCTGCATTCTGACTAGTTGTGGATCTCTTTAATAGTCTCTGTGTGCTGCAAAATGAAGCTTTTCCCCCCATGAAGAGTAAGATCTTCATTTTTCTATGCGTGTAACTATTTAGAAGGCAGTTGATAAATATGTTGATTTAGCAAGGTGGTAGTACTAGGTTCCCCTCTAGGGTTTATGATTTCTCCAGTCATTAATTTGTGGTTTACCTTTCCAGACATGAATTCCTTCCTATTGGGCAGGGCTTGAGTCCAGCTAGACAGCCATGGGTTACTCCCAAGACACAACCGCCATTATTGCTTTCCTGGTGATGTCTTAGCAGTCTAGTCATTATTGAGATTATCAGGCTTCACAGGGAGGTAGGACTGGTGATACATTTTTTTTTCTTGGCAGTTTGCACAGAATCTTCTAAGGCTATGGTTGTTATCATTGAGGAAAACCTTCTATGTCAGAATCAGTTTGATTTCTCCAAGTCCCGTGACTTCAGTGTCTGGTATCTTCAGCAATAGGGTCTTATCTTCATGTTCCAGCAGGTGAGAAATAATGGTAATAGTCTATATTGTTTCAGTGATAATATGAACCCTCGTCTGACCAAAACTCAGAGAGCTTGTGGGGATTTCATCTGATAGTTTGGCTCCTAGGGTACATATTATCCCACTGTGTGGAGTAACCCCACTAAAACTATATGTATGTACATATAGATTCTTCCATTGCTTAGCTATTCTGAATAGAGTGTCTATGTACATACAAATAGTATGTCTATATGTATGTATATATATATATATATATATATATATATATGTATCCACCTATCTATCATCTATCAATCAATCTGTCTGTCTATTGAATGTTTGTGTGTTTATAAGTACTGTCATAAAATAATAGGTTTCTCATTGGCTTTTCCAAACCTCCTTATTATTTATCCTTCTGTCTTGTATCACCTTCTCTCCCACTTCCCATTTTCCACCTTTTGTGTTCATCAAAACTATATCCTGCTATCCTCCTCTCTAAGGCACTTCTCTGCCTTCTTCGAATGGTCCCTTTATACCTGTTACTCAAGGTATTAATTACTCAGGCCTGAAGATTTAGGTCTAGGATCCATAGATTAATGAGAATATGTGGTGTTTGTCTTCCTGGATCTGAGTTACCTCATTAATTGTAATATATTCTAGTTCTGTTGATTTAGCTGGGGTTTTCATTATATACCATTTGTCTTTACAACTGAATAGAATTTTATTGTGTATATATACCACATTTTCATTGTCCATTCATTTGATGGACATCTAGATTCTTCCATTGCTTAGCTATTGTGAATAGAGTGTCTATGCACACAGTTTTGATATTGTTTTCCTTTTTTATCATTTATTATTTCAAGATGCTCAAGTAAATCAGGACATTTCTATTAAAATATTTTTGGTTAATCAGATGCTAAGCAAGCTATTATAGGATATTATTGTAATGATACATGATTAAAAACCAAAGCAACATTATGTCTAAGGTAAAGTTGCAAATCACCCCTTTTAAAACTAGAAAATATTTTATTAATCCATAATATTCCAATTTAATGATTGGAAAAATTATCTATAACTTTTCTTTTTGAATGTATTAATAAAAAATTGAGTCAGTTTTACATTTTGCTTAAAAAAGAATTCCCTAAAATCAGCTAAATATGCATTTGAAATCCTGTTTATCTGTGTATAAGCTGAATAGTGTTAAATGGGTGCCTGTTTTTCTAATATACAAAATGAGAATAGAAAATAGTTTGCACTTGGCAAAGTGGAATTTTCTTTTAATTCTAACACTTAGGAGGCAAAGATTGGCAGGTTGCTGTGAGTGTTGGTCAAAATAGTGACTTCCAGGGTAGCCAACTCCATTCCTCCCACAACAATATGTATCCTGAGGCTTTAATGTGAGAATTCACATTGCACACAGGAAATTTTTACATGTGAAGGAATTCATCATAGTTAATTTGGCATATCTAAAGTTGTCTTTTGTTATATATAAAAGATGTAATCAAGAGCTATAAAAATAACAAGACAGACATTTGGTATTTCTGGCATACAATAGCTTAATCTGAAAGCCAAGAGGGCAAGAGAAAACAAAACAGAAGAAAAAACCAGTAAATGTCCTGGATGACCTTTCATCCACAACTGATAGGGTTCAGTAACTAACAATTGTTTACATTGTTTGGATAAAGCTATATGTGTGTATAATATATATTACATTATTTATATATTATAATTTATGTTATATGTATATCATATATAATGTATTTATCTGTCTCCTACTATCTTTGTCTTTCCTTGAACAAAAATGATGGCTATTGTAGCCATTATTTGTTTTTATCCAACTCACTCCTGATTCAATTCTTAAGCCCAAATCACTGATGTGGTAAACATGAAGAGAAATAACAGGGCTGAAGTTTGAAACTACTGAAGCAGGAGCATCATTTTGTATTTCAGATGTTGACGCAGAAGGGTGGACAGGATGAACACTGGTCTGCCTCCCTCTTGAATGCTTCATGCTTACAGACAGTCCCACCACCCGGGAAGCAGGCAAACTATTTGAGGTCAAGATTCTTTTCACACCTGGGCCACAGGTTAGTCCCACTGACCCACTTTCCCTAAGATACGTACATAATTCATAGTCAGACTCTGATGTTAATCATGAATGGACATTAGCATTTACAAGCCCTAGGTTTCACTATCATGTGAGTTCTTTTCTGGGTGGCAAAACCCATACTCAATAAAGCGAGCTACTGTGTAACTTCTTTGAAGATGCTCATAAAACAGTGGGTTTAGTTCATCTGGGAAAAAGAGACTAAAACGGGGCAGGTCCCTGATGGAAAATGTGGCTCTGTTATGCACTGTTCCCACCAAATATCTTGGAAACTGGGCAGTATTAACACAGCTCTCTGGAGTGAGGCCAGAAAGAAACACTGGATGCTCTCTTACAAAAACCCTGAAAGCAGCAAGCAACCCATAAACAGTACGCAGCCTGACTCTGAAAATGGACCGTTTTATGTTCCCTAATGGAAGGATAGCTTATTTGTTCATGGATTTATAGCAACAATGTGATGTCATCCAGTGATTTATGGCCAGGAGCTCAGCAAGTGTCAATATACACAGGCGGGTGGAAACATCCTATTCTCTCCAAGAAACTCATCCTCACAGAAGGGTGCCTTTGCCTCAGGGTGGGGCAGATGTAGGAAAACCCAGGTGGTTATGTTACTGGAAATGGGATGGGCGAGCAGAAGAATTGCTGGAGACACATCTTGGTTAAGGATGTAATACCGGCTTATTTAGAACACGAGAAAGATGGCTATAAATGGGATCATCTAGTTCTTAAGTGATACCGTGACAGCTGTTTGATGCTACATGGTTAGGTAGGAAAAGATATCTGTAGAGTACAGGCTCCTGGGAAGTGTTTATTTATTGTAAAGGGAAGATAATTTTGATTAGTATAAAAGTATGACACCAGCCGGGCGGTGGTGGCGCACGCCTTTAATCCCAGCACTCGGGAGGCAGAGCCAGGCGGATCTCTGTGAGTTCGAGGCCAGCCTGGGCTACCAAGTGAGCTCCAGAAAAGGCGCAAAGCTACGCAGAGAAACCCTGTCTCGAAAAACCAAAAAAAAAAAAAAAAAAAAAAAAAAAAAAGTATGACACCACTTTAAAATGTGTGTGCGCGTGCACATGTGTGTGTGTATGTGCACAAATTGACTCTTTGGTACACAGTTCTAGAAAGCTTACAAAATCAAAATATTATCACGAACAAGAAACAAAAGAGTCCTCCCTAACTCCATCCGACATCCAATCACTTCTCTCCCTTCAGTTTCCTCTTTCTCTGAATGTCATTTAAACATAATTCTACAGCCTACATCTTTTTAAGACTACATTCCCTCTCCCCCTCCCTCCCTCTCTCCCTCTCCCTCTCCCCCTCCCTCTCTCTCTCCCTCTCCCTCTCCCCCTCCCTCTCTCTCTCCCTCTCCCTCTCCCCCTCCCCTCCCTCTCCCTCTCCCTCTCCCCCCGCCTCTCTGTAAAATCCATCTTGTCATTGCACATGTGAGTAGCCTGTCTTCTCCCATGAATGAAATATTCCATTGTACAAGTAGGCATAAACAGGTAGGTTTATCCATTCATGAACTCAAGGACATTTATTTCTTTCCATTTTCTAGTGAGTATGAGCAAAGTAGCGAGCAAAATAGCTAACAAACCCACACAAACACAGATTTTTGTGCAACCCTACAGCTTTTTTTTCCCTTTGGGGAGTATGTTTTCTGGTGCACACAATGACTTTGTGTTATAGTGTCTGAGAGCTTTGCACTCTAGCCCATCGTTTTACCCACCCGCCACTTGAGCACAATTACAGCTCCTCTGTACCCTCCTTATGATTTTTGTGTTTACCTTGTCTCTTGCCAGCCATCCAGACAGACAGACAGTATGTTTCATTCTGGTAAAGTTTTCAGTGTTTTTTTGTTTGTTTGTTTTTGTTGTTGTTGTTTGTTTGTTTGGTTGGTTTTTTGAGACAGGGTTTCTCTGTGTAGCTTTGCACCTTCCCTGGAACTTGCTTTGTAGACCAGGCTGGCCTCGAACTCACAGAGATACACCTGGCTCTGCCTCCCGAGTACTGGGATTAAAGGCGTGTGCCACCACTGCCCAGCAAGTTTTTATTCTTAATAGCCAGTCTTCTGAACACCTTTGCAAGTGCCCATTTCTCAGTCTCACACCTCCTCAGATCTCTTTGCTCAGAGCTTTTACTCACTGTTCACTTAGGCTATCTCTTTATTGCTTTGTTTGTGTATACTCATTACAGTATAAATATTAAACAGAAGCATTTTTAAAGCCATGTTATATAATACACTTTTTCTTCTGATATGTTCCCTGGCTTTTTCTTAATGATGGTTTTGTTCAAAGAACAGTCATTTCTAATTTCAGTAACATCCACTTAACAATTGTTTTTCTTTTAATATACTGTCATTGGTATATAATGAAGACATTTTGCCTGGTCATTTTTACAAAGACTAAGTATATTTTTTTGATTGATTAGAAAACTATCACTGTGTGTGTGTGTGTGTGTGTGTGTGTGTGTATGTGTGTGTGTGTTTACCTGATCAATAGTCTCAGTAGTCCTACTCTCCTGAGTTTTATTTTTTACTTACACATTTCTATTCAGTACAATGGGTCTTTATGAATTATATTTTACGGTGTGATATTTTGAGATTTAGGTTCATTTTGTGACATATGGAATCATACAATTTTCCACAGAAATTTGAGATATGATTGAAGTTGTCCATAGCTCCTACCTGGTTTCAGGGTGGTTAGATAGGCACAGAGTATTCAAAAGGGTGAAAGTATTGAATAGTTCAGTATGGGCTTAACTGCTATTCAAGAAAGAGAAGTGACTGGCTTCCAGTTGGCTGCCTTAGATTAAACTCTGGCAGCAGCTTTTTCAAGAATTATATTACCACAGTTCATTTCATCTAAGTTGTCCAATTTATAAGCATTAGGTAGGTTTTTAATATTCTTTTGAATGAACTTTTAATGTGTGTAATTTTAATATATTCTTTGGATACTCATCTATGATATAATCATGTTTTTTATTCTTATGTATAAGTCTGTGACTCGTCTGTGTCCTGAGAATTCTGGAAATACATATACACACATTCATACATATATACATGCATACACATATACATATACATAAATGTTTATACAGTCTTCCAAAATGTAGCTTTCTACATAAGTTATTTTACTCAACTTTTTTACATTCAAATTAAAATATATCTTTTATTTATTACTTCCTTCCATCTGTTTATTTTGGTTTCTTTGGTTTCCAAAGATTGGTAAGTTAGATTCTTTTTTTTACCCCAAAATTATTTCTTCCTTTTTAGGATATACCAAAGAAAATCCTTCATGAATCTTCATTAATTTTCATTTTAGAACAAACATATTCCCACAAACTTCAAAAAATATTTGGGTACTAAATCACAAACAAAGAGACTACTTTGAAAAGAAGTTTATTCACCAGACATGTAGTCATGATATAAAGAATGAAACACTGACATGTTCTAGAAGTCAAGAGAGGTATCAAACTGAAGAGACTCATGGTGTCCAGCTGGGGCCTTACTGCCAACCCCAGAACAGAAGCCATGGATGTCTTTGGATCCACTGAGAAGAGAGAGGCTGAAACGCCTACACAAATCAAGGCTCTGAAAGAAACTCAACCCTTAGAAAATGGAAATAGGCAAAACTCCATCTACCAGTGCGAGCAGAGACAGGAGACTGTCTGTCTGTCTGGTTCTGGATATGGAAAAACTTCTCCCCAAAGAAATTAACATTATGCCCATTAATAAATTTTAAAAAATGCTACCTGAAAAAAATTATGTCTACTAAAAATTTCTTAGGATATATCAGTATAGAACTGCAAATAAAAAATAAATAAAATAGGAATATACACTTATAAAAAGAAAGAAAGTTGATCTTTCCAGACAGTGTTAATAAAGGAGAATGATGGGATGGTTCACTTGCTACCAGGAAGAATGCAGACTGGTGTGGTGACTTTGGACAACAGCTTTACACTCTCTTGCAAAACTAATATTATCGTCATATGGTTCAACAATCATCCTTGGTATTTACCACATAGGCTAAAAGGTCTGCCCCCACATCCATCTGTGCATGGATATTACAGCAGCTTTTATAATGGTCTGTGGCAGAAAACAATGAAGAATCCTTACATAGGTAAAGGAACAAACAAAATGGGCTCCATCCTAACAACAGATTATTATCTGCCAATAAGAACAAATGACCTATCATAGCACTGTAAGACAAGAGGCTGTCTTGCATGTATATTGCTCTGTGAGAGAAGCTGATCTTAAAAGGTTATGTAACATCAAATCTTACCATTTGACACAGGAGAAAAAGAAACATCAGAAGGAACAGAAAGTAGATCAATAGTGCTCAGGAATTTAGGAGAGTGACAAGGAGAAGAAGGTGTGAAACTACTTGTATGCAAAGGTGATGGTGGACAAATGCTGTTGTTCATTTATTGAGATCCACAGAATTGAGTAAAATATCAGCCACACATAAGCCATAGGCTACAGCAAATAATCACACACCAATATTTGTTTATTAACTTCAACAAATGTACCATGCTAGTATATTTAATTTTTAGCATGAGCCTCATCATGTAACCTTAGTTGGCCTCAAACTCACTATGTAAATCAGGCTGGCCTCAACTCAGAGAGAAGTCTGCCTGCTTCTAACCCTGTGGTTAAAGGTTTGCAGCACCACACCCAGTCCTAGTGAAATATTTTTAATAAGAAGAAACAATTCTGGAAGTTGGGGTGGTGTGGGAGTGAAGGAGATGTGTAGACCTCTATGCTAGATGTTTACTCCTTCTATAAGCCTAAAACTATAACAAAATGTAGTTGATATACTTTGAAAACAAGTGAGGGTAATAAAGAATAAAAATATGGAGAATATAATTTTTAAAAGTAGGGAGATAAAATGATCTAAGTTTGCCGGGCGGTGGTGGTACACCCCTTTAATCCCAGCACTCGGGAGACAGAGCCAGGTGGACCTCTGTGAGTTCAAGGACAGCCTGGGCTACCAAGTGAGTTCCAGGAAAGGTGCAAAGCTACACAGAGAAACCCTGTCTCGAAAAAACAAATAAACCAAAAAAAAAAAAAATGATCTAAGGTCAGGAAGTTGAAAACAAAGAGTTCTGGTGAATAGAATGTACATGAGCTTTAGAGTTCAACTTTCTCAAGCACTTCAGCAAATGTGTTACCTGCAAACAAATTATGCTGTTCTTTACCATTGAGCACACTCTATCTTTCATATACTGTTACAGCATTCATATCTGTTTTATTGGTTTCTATGTATAAATGTAGGTATAGATTTGGATATAGAGAGCTATGGATGAAGATAGATATGTACCTACTGGAGACCTTCAAATGTATAGATTAAATAGCTCTCGAAGTCAGGGAGAACTTTGATTTTCAGTTATGTCTACCTCTCTCCAATATTAAAGAACAAATTAAACAAAAACATATCTGTTGTAAACTCAATATTATAATTGAATGATTTGCCTGTTTGTAGTAAAATACAAATTTCAAGAATAAAAGTCACATTAAAAAAACAAATTCTATTAAAATAATAAATATTTACTAATTTCATTTGGGTAAACTTTTAAAATCTATTCTTATTATATTTTATGTGTATGAGTGTCTTACATGCATGGATATGTATACACCACCTGCATGGCTGATGCTTGTAGAGACCAAAAGAGTGTATCAGATTTCCTGGAACTGGACTAGGGACAGTGAGAGCACCATGTGGCTGCTGGGACATAGGACCTAAGTCCTCTGAAATAGCTCTAAATGCTTTCAAGTAATGAGGAAAAATTTTAACCAAAGTGCAGTAACATAGAAAGAGAATGATTGACTGTAATATAGTTTATAAACTAGACAACATGTCTCTAAATAGTACCTGATGCAGATAAACCAACTCTTAAAAAGCAGAAAACAACAAAACTATATTAGTGAGGCAGTAGATCAATTAATTGCATGATGATTATAAAAAGAAAACCACTGATCATCAAACCAATGAATTAAATAGATCTTATTTATTTTTTTAGGCTTTGCATGACAAGTCACAAATTAAGAACATTATGCAAATGTTGCAGATGAACACTGACAATCACTTTGATAGTGGAAATCAATGACTTTGAAACAAATTAGGCGAAGCTGTATTTACCAAAAGGAATGCTATCGTTTTCATTAATTGCCAAACAAATAAATGCCACTAAATATTTAAATTACATTTGAATCTGTTTTATTTAAATTACATTGAGTCTGTTGAATTAGTTTTTCCACATGCAAATATAAACATTCCAAGTTGGACACCTGTAGCTGTACACTTTTCTCTGTCCCGCCCTGGTCCCGTAGTCTCACAGCTGCTTTTAAAATAATCACTTGAAAGCTGAATATTAGTTACAAACTCTTTGGTCTATGACTCAGGCTTATTGCTAGCTAGTTCTTACATTTTAAATTAACCTATTACTATTAACTTATATTTTGCCACATGGCTATGGTATTACCAGTCTGCTGGCATCTTGTCCCTTGGGTGGCTGAATGGCATCTGCCCAACTCCACCTTTCTTCTCCCTGTGTACCTTTTGGATTTCCTGCCTGGCTATAACCTGTCTTGTTATAGGCCAGAGTAGCTTCTTTATTAACCACTGGTAGCCACACATATTCACAGCGTACAAAAACACCATCCCACAGCAGACACCAATTCTATAGTGCATGACTAATTGAAAGATATTCTGAACAAATAAAGTCAAGTCAATCACCCTGAAATGGTCTGCAAGTTTGTATATATATATTACTGCTCTCTCTTCTGCCTGTGTCTATTACCTGTATCTTTCCTGATGCCTCCACTACTGTCAGACTGTTTTTTTTTTTTTTGCATATCTTGGAATATATCCAGCACATTCACTTCTTACTCTCTCTGCTCAGAATGTTTTTTCCTGCCATGCTTTCTGTATGGAGAATTCCATCATTTCCTAAACATCAATGATGATCATGGCAGATCTTATAAAGGAAAACATTGAATTGAGGTAGCTGGCTTATAGTTTCAGAGATTCAATCCACTATTGTCATGGTGGGGTACATGGAATACATGATGTTGGAGAAGTAGCTGAGAGTTCTACATCTTGCAGGCAACAGGCATTTGTCTCAGACACTGAGAAAAGCTTAAGCATCGGAGACCTCAAAGCGCACCCCCACAGTGACACACTTTCTCCAACAAGGCTAAGCCTACTCCAAAGCCTCACTTCCTAATAGTGTCATATCCTATGCATTTATGAGGGCCAACCACATTCAAACTACCACATGTACATATTCTGATGTCTACCTTTACTGAGATAGTGGGGATTATACACAGATTTTGTACACACTAGGCTAAGGTAAAATCACTGAACTGCATCCCCAGCCCAGGTATATGTTCTACTGGTTCATGATTTCTGTTGTTGCTGTTGGCTGTTGATTTTTTTCCCCTTACAGGAAACTGAATAACACAATTCTAAACAAAAACTTCATACTCAGAGTAAAGGTAGTTTCACCTCTGTCATTTTCATTTTTTTTTTTTTGGAAATGTTTCCTTTTTTTTAATAGCTCACCATAGTCTTTACTATGTGGCCAGGATGATTGTAGCTAACAGTGAAATCCTTATCATAATTCACTATGACTGAGAACAGTGCTATTATCTAGCTTTAAAGATGTGAGAAAGGGGGAGAAACAAGGTGGGTCAATTGGTAAGGAAATAAAAGGCATCGAAAAAGTGAGGAAACTGACCACCAGAGTTTGACCCCCAGAACCCACATGAAAAGTAGCCCCAGCCCTGACAATACAGGCAGTGGAGACAGGCAGACACCCAGAAGTTCATTGGCTGAGTAACCTAGTCTACTGGTGAAGTTCCAGGCATTGAAATTATGAATGACCCATGTCACAGAAATCTGTTCAGTATCTGTCTGTATATCAAATGTTACCATATGTTAATTCATTTATAGTAAGATGTAATAATGGATAGTGAGTCTGTCTCTTTTCTGGGCTCTGCTCACCACTGTGTTCTTTCTGGGGGATCCTTGCTCAGATACACCGCCTCCCCACCCCATGTCAGCTACAGTGAACCTTCTCATTTTCACGTGTTCTTAGATAAACTTTTCCTTCCAATAATCTCCCCTTGCTTCTTAAAATTGCAAAACAAATGGGAAAGATAGAACAAAGCGTAAAGTGTGAGCATTCGGTTCTGAACAGTTACCTGAATGAACAGTCTAATTCCATATAGTGGCTGCACTGGGACTGTCCTCAGATCAACAGGATACAGAAAATCCCACATCTCCTCTAACAGATGCAAACAAGTGATTTCAGCTCTCAAGGAAGGGCATTACCAGTCCATGAGGACAAGATCTCCACATGCTGCAACATCTGTTTGCTTCACTGTGTATTCCTCTTGCAAAATAGATAACTTTGCAATCAGAACTAAATTTAATTCAAAATATTTAGTTTTCATCTGAAATTTTAGGATATCATAGACAAATCATACTCAAATTCATTTGTTTGAACTATCTGTTTCCTCCCTAAAGAAAATGAAATGAATTAGAATTGAATGGCATTGGAAATGTTTTTAATGAATTCACTCATATTAATTTGCAGATAACTTTAAAGAATATCATACGTATTTTTGGAAATATAAACATAATATTTATGGTGTTTAGGTTATACACATGACTTTTGACATAATTTAAATTGTCATTGAATTAACTGCATCTACTTAGATATTATGTCTAAACACAACATATAACTGAAATATATCATCTTCTACATTAGATCAAAAATGCACAGGAAATATAATAAGAAGCAATCTTCTGTTGAAGGCTCAAATACCCTAATAAGAGTGGTCATATTTTTCCTTCTTACAATCACAACTCTGTTGGATACCTATTATCTGTAACCACTTTCTAAAACTTCATGGCTTGAGTGGGCTCAGATTTTTCACACCTTGGCATACTCAATGGCAGGTGTGAGAGAAAGAGTGGAAGACAAGAGTGTGCCTAAAACCAAACTCAATTTCTCATGGCAATTTTGAGAACTGTAGAAGTTGAGCACATTCAATAATTGAAGCCACTTTTCCATTTCCAATTATAAATACTTTGCATGGCCAATGTCTTACCTAAAGACATCACCTGCTACATTGCATGAGAATGGGTTGCCATTACAAAGAAAAGCAACGATGAATAAAGTATCATGCCAAGCACAACACTGATGGAAAAATCAATGTCATGTTTTATTGTAAAACAATGCCTAGAGAACACTCCAAAGAGACCCCAGGATGCTGATAATGACCCCATTTTCCCTGTCCTTAAAGATGCCCTCTAGCCATAAGTATAATATTCTCATTTTGCTTTCAATATCACAGAGTTAGTAAATATACATGAAAGTGTGACTCAAATACCATTGTGTGCTTCAGTTCTGAAACTTAAGAAATAATCTTTTTCTTCCTCTAGTTATTTTATATATTTAAGTTACAAAATCACTAAATGGAGGGAGCTATCCCCTAATGCCAACATTATGCAAATAATAATGATACAGTATATTTGCAAAAAAAAAAAAAAAAAAAAACTAGCTTGAATCTAATGAGGAATAGTTACAGTTATCCCTGGAAACTTGTGGCATGGGAGTTCTTAGCTCTTGAATTTTACCCTAAAATTTGTTAATTTTTATATTTGGATTTCCATGTGTACTAAATCATAAAAGAGTATAATGGCTTCTTTTATATCCATGGAAAAAGTGTGTGTGTGTGTGTGTGTGTGTGTGTGTGTGTGTGTGTGTGTGTGTGTGTGTGATGGGTGTGGTTGTGTGTGGTTGTGTGTGTGTATGTGTGTGTGTGTGTGTGTGTGTGTGTGTGTGTGTTTATGTTTGTGTTTTTGGTTTTGTAACAGGGTCTTACTGCATAGAACTGGCTGCTGCTTCTTGTCTAGACCTGGCTGCCTGCCCATTCTCCAGTCACCTGCTCTAGCCTCTTGAGCGCTGAGATTAGAGGTGTACACTGCAATGCTGTACTTTCCTTAACATCAGGGTAGTATGTGACTGTGAATCTAGGCATTTCTGAGATATGAAGTTTCTAAACATACCATCCTTGCAGTGGAAGATTCTCTATGTTACACACACACACACACACAAAAGATACAGGTTTAACATTGCAAGAACATCCGAATGTTCTAGTGTTTCTAAACTTCCTATTATCACAAATATTTGAAATAATTAAATGTTATTAAAATATGAGATATTGACAATAAATACTTAAATAAGCAAATGACAACTATATAGTTTCCCCTGATATCTAAAAGAAGATGCACAGATATGTTTAATTTTGTTTCTATATGTGCACAGGTCTCTATGGACCACAAATGGAGGACTCTTAGGACACAATGAAAGACTTGATACAGATTCTGAAATGAGAGGAAAGCCAGGGACCCTTAATTGTAAAGACAGAGGAAAGGGGAAATATTGATATTTCATAAAGCAGGTATTGAAACTAACTAAAGAGCAATAATTGAGTATTTAGTTGGCAATATACTAGAGCCCTGAGGACAGTGGTTTGTTACCAGGGCAAGTTGTGTGTATGTGTTTGTGCATGCATGCATGTGTGCATGAATGTGTATGTATATCCACATGAGGGCATGCACATTAATAATACAGTCTTTCATCACTGAAACAAATAATCCCCATGACATCTTAGATATGGAACAATTCACCAATGAAACCTTTGCTGTCCCTTTTCACTGAGAGCACTTGTGGTATGAATGTTCCTGGAAAATCTCTGCCAGAAGCCTGAGTAGAAGATTCAGAACTGAAGTCATCTTCAGGACAGAGGTCAAATCCTGGAATTTATTTATTTATTGTTTCTCTGCATCTGGGATTTGAACTAAAGGCCTTGGCATGCTGAGCAAGCATTACTGAGGTGCCCTTAGCCCCAACGACTGGAATGAGAGTCAATTCCATGCCTTTACCACAAGGTAGTAGAAATCATGTACAATTGTTAAGTTATACAGTGTAATGTAATTTAAAATAGAGACTAAATTATTTTTAGATCTTATATACTTTTTTCCTACACAGACACCAGAGGCTTGTCGAAAGAGTACTTGATTATATTCCCTCATATTTCTCAAACTCTATATCAAGGCAAATGAATGGAACCCGGGAAAGTTTGAGGCTCCTATTACAGCAGCGGTTTGTCATTAACCTTAAGGAAAACGAATCTTTGGTCTTCTAATTGCTTTGTGTCTCTGGCTTCTGTCCCCCAACTAATGGATGTACGGATTTAGACGCCAGCCCGTGGAATGGATTTGTTCCTTTGCTCATGTCACGAGGCCAAAGGAAACTCAAAAGACTAAGTGTTAAGGAGTGACCATTAGGTAATTCAGAAGGTGAGGCTGTTGCTCTGTCAGCTGGCTGATACCAAGCTCACTCGGTCCTGTGGTCTCTTCAGAGGACCATAAATGTCAGCTTGTAACCCAAGGAAAAGTGTGAAAACGGAGCCTGGCCCTTCCCTCCATTTAGACTCTGTAAAGGGGCTTTTGACATTCTCCCTCGGGCTTGTGGTTTCTCGATCTAGGACTGACCACTGAATTTTTTTTTTGGGGGGGGGTGTTCAGGAGAAAAGAGATGTATCTGTAGACTCACACCCCCACCCTGTGGTTTTGGCCAACTGAAAATTTCAGTGGGTTAGAATGAGTCTCTTGCCTGTAATATTAACATGTCCTTGCTTTAAAGGCACACCTCTTCTTCATATCTGGAAAGGGTCTTTATTCTGTAACTTAAATTCTAAAAAAAATAAAAAAATAGAAAAAATCTTTTTTTTAAAGAATAGTTCTCTGATTTATTCTCAAATTATCTGATAGATTTAAGCTTCATATGAATGGCAAGCCTTCCCTATCATGTATCAGAAGTCAAAGTTTGTTCAGTGAAAAACAAGTCAGCTTGAACTTGGAATGCAATGCTCATTTTCCAACTTAAAGGACTGATCTAAATAAATAAGGCAGACGTTAAAGTTAGCACTAAAATAATACAGTGAAATAGGGAAGAGAAAGGAGTAAAGATATTTCTGGAGTGTGGTTGTTTGTTTCAAATCTTCTTTTAGTAACATGTATCCATTTCAAGTACTTACATCATAATGTAGGACTGCATTTTTAATCACTCGACTTCAAGTTAATAAAAGGTCATGCAGTTTAATATCTTATTACTTCTTTACAGGGATGTCTTTCAGAGGCTAAAAAAATGCACAGTGATTAAATTTTCAGAGTTAATGGATTTAATTCCTCCTCTTTGCTGCTATTATTTAGTCTACCTATTAAACCTAATTATATCATTTCACCATTTATTTAGGAGCCAGGAATTTCTTTCCCCTTGTTCCACCTTATTACTCAAGTAAACAACTTTCCAATATATTTCCCTACAATGCTGTATATCCCTAAAATGATTTCTTATTTCACCAATCAGTCTCTAAGAGCCTTGTCCTATTACCCACAAGAAAGGTAATGTCAATAAAACCTGATTGTATTAGTTAATATTCTATTGCTGTAATGAAACACCATGGCCAGAGGCAACCTAAGAAAAAGGGAGAGAGTTAATTTTGGCTTATAATTCCATAGACATAAGAGCCCATCATGGCAGGGAGGTATGGCAGTAACAAACAAACGTGATAGCAGGAATAGGAAGCTGGGATCTCACAGCTTCAAATGAAAGCAGGAAACAGACGAAGAGAACAAGTGGTGGAGGTGAGAGAATAAACAGCCAAAGCCTCCTTCAGGGACATTCACACGCTCCACCAAAGGCTCCACAACCTCCTGGAACAGCAACATCACCTGGCAACTGATTGTTCAAATGCCAGCCCATGGGGGCCACTTCTGATTCAAACCTCCACACCAGCGTCACAAGGGACGGAAGAAAAGAAGTGGAAGAAAAGTGTTCTGCCTTCAGGCCTTGTGTTTTGTTGTGGGTTATTGGAGAAATTATTTTGGCCACTCCACATAGTTAAAAGGATATTTATTTAATGGCGTAACTCACAAATTAAGCAATGGGTAGGTCGCAGAGTTTGGGAAAGGTGTAATGAAGTCCAGCGGTGTTCTCCGGAGCTCTGCACAGTCAATCTGCACCGGTCAGCATCCCGGCACCAAGAGCGCCCAGCGAGAGCGCTCGCCCATCCAGCTCTCAGGTCCCCAGGCGCCTCCCCTCGCCCCGCCTCGTAGGCGTGACAGTTGCCAGAGTCTCAATGGGGGTTGGAACTTCCAGAACCAAGCTGGAATGGCTACCCACTACAGTGGGTTCACGGGAGAAGGGATTTAGGGTGGAAGGGTTGAACATTGCTGTTGCAAAATTCAGCACACTAATACTTGGAGGTGATTAGAGCTAAGGTCTCCTTTCTCTTGAATGTACTCAAACCCCTTCCGAAAAAGACTTCTCACAGCATTCAGTTAGTTTGATCTGCTACTCTTATGCCATTTATGGGTCTGGGATTCCTCCTAGAAGGATGCAGAAGGAACTCTATCAACTCGGAGGGCTGAGTATGCTGCACCAGGAGACTGGACTTCTCCTCCTTCATAACTATAAAAACAAAGTCAGCTTCCTCATACATTACTTAGTCTATTTTACTTTGTTCTAATGGCACAGAGCAGAGATAGCAGTTACCGCCCCCTGTATGGAATGTCCAGATGCATCACCCAGCTTGCATCAGCATCTGTTTCTTTTTTATAGTCTTCACTTGACAAAGACTTGTCACAAACCCCCCGAGTTCTCTTTCTCAGGGATAAGCCTCAAAATTCAGACCTTGTCTTTGATGAAATGGCCGCTTGTCCTCTCCTCTTGCAATGAATCTGTATTCAGAATGTCCTGATTTCTCCTTACCGAGTTACACTCACTGTTCAACGCTTCTTCGCTACCCTAGGCAAGGCGGTAGTGTCTTCCAAGGCATCAGAAAAAGCTCCCAGTTTTCTTCACCTAGATTCTCAAATCAGTGAAGACAGAAACCTTTGCTTAGTAGCCTCATTGAATCCCCAGGACTCTGTATAGCTGCTGGCACCCAGAAAATATCTGACTGTAGTTATTTCTAACACACTAAACGTTACAAGCAGACAAAATAATTACAACGTTAACTTTTAAATTCTGTTACCTATCAATGACACACATCCACATACATTTTCAGGGAACAGGGAGTTTCATATTGATCCTTCTCTTCCTCATCATCATTATTTTTGTTCATACTTCTGTGATTGAATTCTTTGAAGGGATGGTTTACTACTGCACTACATCCCCAATCAAAGGAGTTAGCAATGGTCAACTAGTTTTAGATATTCTCATTACATTCTACTAGATTAGATTAGACTGCAGGTCCACTAACACACAGCTCGCTAGCTTATGTTATTATGGATTATAAAATACTTTTGAAACAGAAACAGGAAGCTTTTGTTCTAGCTAAACCTTCCTGTGTTGGATAGTAGATGATTAGCACCCAGTGTTTGGGTGTTAGCCAGTGGAATATTCCATCCCTTCTACCGTTTATCAAATGTCCAACATTGGATGCAGCATGCCAGCTCTCTAAAATTTGGTTATCTCCTTTATAAGATTTGAATAAAAATGCACAGTTTCCTTTGTTTTCATCCAGGCTCAAGATAATATTTTAAAAGATTAGTTCTTAGAACTAAACAAAACTTTGTTTTTGTTTGTTTGTTTTGTTTTGAGTTAAGGATTGAATCCTGGGCCTAGCTCTATGATTGAGCTAAATCCTTAACCAATTAACACATTTTAGTTAGAATTCTGCAAGCAACAATCTCTTTACAATATAAAATAATCTGTACTCATGTTCCTGGCAAGAAATTTCATGATTATAGACTATATGTAATATTTCTCAAGGCAATTTATAATCACACACACACACACACACACACACACACACACACACCACACACACACACAAAAAAAAAACACTGCTTAAATATAACCAGAGACATTGGCAAGACAGTTACTGTCTTTTTTTAAATCTTTTTTTTAATACTAGAGAACCAGAGTTGTATGACTCTCACAAGGTCATCCGGTGACTTTTTACTGAACTTGGAAGTGGGCCTAGACGTTTTGATTTCCCATCTGTTTTTATCTCTTTCTCCCATTCAGAACTAAGCCATCCAAAACTAACTTGGATCATAAGTATGAATGTTCCATGTAACAACGCACTTTGCAATGATCAATAATAAGAACAGGTTTAAAGATACAGTTCAGCTTTTCCGCTGGAAGCTTTAGTTGGTGGTATGTCTGTGTATTCATTAGAAGTTGCAGAAGCAAAACTATGGTTGAGGTTGATGAGGAGTTGAGAAGCTGAACTCTGTCCTGTGGCATCGAGTCTTTCTATTTGAAGGATAAATCTACTCAGTCATCCAGCAGTGGAGGGCCCCCATTCTAGTATAATCACAGGATTCTGTCTATCTACTAAAGACAGGAGATTGGTCTAAGATGTTCACAGAACAGCATCTTACCAGAGTTCCTTCAGGAGGTGACCAAAGAGAATCTTTTATAAAAATATGAGGGAGGAGTTGGGGGTTCTCATCTGGAGTGGAAGGAAGGAGTGGGTGATTTCTAGTGGAGCCCAAGGGAAGAGTTGGTTCCTGCAGAGGGGTAGAAAGAGGAAGAAGGGAGGAGGGCCTGCCTCCTGGGGATTGGTATGAGGAGAAAGAGAAAGATTTAGAGAATTGTGAGGGAGTGAAAGGGAGGGAGTACTTGGGTGTGCATAAGGTCAAGATGCATTGTTTACACACACAAAATCATCAAAGAATAAATAAAATATATGCTACTAAAATGGATAGAAGTGAAATGAAGCAAATATTTCTGGGTGGTAGCATGCTGAGGTCCAGATGGAAATTTAGCTTTAATTTGGCTCACACTACTTCAGTCACTGCACATTTTCAACTATTTATTTTTATACCGAGTCTCTCCTAGTAAGGTGGGTATCGAATGGAATTTTTTTTTTCTGAAAGTGGCATTTCAAATAATAACAATAATAATAAAATCCTGGATCAGGAACAAGTTTTCCATTAGATGCATAAGGAAACAGCACAGAGAGCTTGGACAGGCCTATATTTTTTGCTAATTTAATCAGTGTAAGTATATGACATCTTTCCATTTCTTTATTAAATGTTTGTTTTTCTATCCTGTTAAATGGTTGCTTCCAACTTGGAGTTGCTGGTTGCTCCAGTGCTCAAGAACAAATGGCATCCATCTAATTTGTACCATGGGGGAAGGAGCATTGGAGTCTGAGAGGTGGGTTTTATCCATGCCATGGTTCCATATATAGAAAATTGATTTTCCAACCGTACCAAATGATAAAGTCCATCTTTGATATATGCCTGTCTCATTGCTTTCCAGGTCTTAAGGCATCTGATCCCAGGTCAGCTCCCCTTGGAGTGTAATTCAGAACACAGTCCCTTCCCTTTAGAGGTCTCATGCCACGGGGCATGGGCATGTTTACTTTGGCTAAGACAGACCTTATGAAAGAAATTATTCTGCCGCCTAACTGACAAGGCTGGGCATGGGGTACAGAGAAATGGAGCCTCTCCCAGTGGCCCTTTGCCTGGAATTTGTCCTAAAAGCATGAAACTGAGTCAGATTTGTAGCAGGCAGATGTGGATAATATATGCACCACCTTTCCATCCTGGTGTCTGTTTGCATGAGAATGAAAGACGGCTGGGTTTTAAAGGTGGCCTGAAGTGATGTTGTAGCCTGGGATGTTTCAAAAGATCTGGTCCTGGTTTGACTGGGGGAAATCTAATGTGGAAGCCCTCAAACCAACCAAGAGGAAGCTCCTGTGATGGTGAGGCAAGTTTCTAAGGATAATGACCAAAAAAGTTTTATTGCTCAAAAAATGTGTTTGGTGTGAACAAAGACACTACTCAACTATGAAAACAGGGCTCATGCTCAAACCTTCATCTGTAAGCTGGGTCTATTTGGCAAACATGGCTGTTTATCCAAGCTTTAAAACAATGAATAAATAACTGGGTCCACATCTTTAACATAGAAATAACAAAGTGTGAAAGAGTTGGTTGTTGTGGTTCTGATTTTGTGTGTGTGTGGATGGGCTTCCAGAAGTGTCTAGAAGCAACATCAGTGAGCTTGTAATTATGTAGTCATCTGTTAGTTCTGGCTATAACCTTTTGGTTTCGAAAAAACAACCAAGCTTACATGTAAGTTACCGGTGTGACTTGTGTGACTTACTAATGTTTTCCTGCAAAATCTCTTAGTTTTAGAGACAGGATGGTTCCTCACAATGAGCCAGATTAAAAAGGTGAGTGTTAAGGCTGGCGAGATGACTCAGTCTAAGAGCATTTGCTATAGAAACATGAGGACCTGAGATCAAATCCTCAGCAACCATATAAACAGTCAAACATGGCTAAACCTGACAATAAACCCAGTTTTGGGGCATGGAGCCAAAACAATCATGAGAAGACAGTGACCAGCAAGCCTAGGAGAAATAGTGACTTTTCTGACTCAGTGAGATACCCTATCTCAAGGTGAAGGGGAGAGAGTTACAGAGCAGGGCAACTGATGTCGGTCCTGGACTCTGCCTGTGTGTTCAGAGGAGTGCACACTCACATACTAAAGTGCATGCAGCACACACAGTGTCTAAACCAGTAATTTATATATTGCTTTTACTTCTGGTCTCCTGGTTAGCAAAAAATAGGTGTTATCAACTATATTTTAAAACATGTGTTTATCTTTCTTTCCACAAATTAAATTCTACATGAAATCTGGGAATTAGGAGGACCTCTTTCTTGCTATTTCTTTGCCCAGTACATTTCATCTAAGCCTAGAGTAAACCTCAACTGTACCTAGCCATAAGCTTAAGTCTCAGATCAGAGCAGGGACTGCTCAAATATGGCCAGAGACTACTCATTTTTGCATGATCAAAAGTTAGTCATGGTCTTTATTACCTTTTCCCTCTGTGTCTTTTAAACAGTTGAGAGGAGGAGATATCTCACAGGATCCACCCATAGATGAAGAGATGAGGAGCTACAGGTAACTAGTGGCTACTCTGAGTGAGAGAATCAGTTTTCTCCAGAAATGAGTTCCTGAAAGGAAAAAGAAAAAGAAAAACAAACAAACAAAACAAAACTAAAGGAGAGTGATAGCTCATAGCTCATGCAAGAAAAATACATGAAATATGTAGTGCCTGTAAATAAAAGGCTTTGCTAGGATTTGGCGCCAGGTGACCTTTTCCTGTTATCTGTCAGCTGTGTCTTTTTTGATGCTACAATGCAGCTACACAGTAGCAGCAGAAACTCTGCAACAAGCAAAGCTGAAAATAGTATCCATCCATTACTGGAAATTCCTGGCCCGGAGAAAGGAAACAAATAGATACATTACCAAAAAGTAAAAGGAGAAAAATAGTATCAAGATGAGTATTATAGAAGATATAATAATAATGATAGAGTGGTTATAATTCTGATAATGTTAACAATATCTATCTATAATACTAACCCTTGTCCTAGCTTCATTTCTATTGCTCTTATAAACTGTCCTGATTAAAAAAAAAAAAAAAAACCTGATGTAAAATAGGATCTCTTTGGCTTACAATTCCGGGTTACAATGTCTTATTAGAGAAGTAAAGGCAGTGGTTGAAAGCATCATATCCATAGTCAACAGCAGAGACAGAACACAATAAATATGTGGATCCTGGCTGCTAGCTTCCTTCTCCCTTACACAGTTCATGACACCCTACCTAGGGAGTGGTGGCACCCACAATGGGCTATATACAGCCTACTCATGTATGCATATGTGCATCCCTGCATGCAAGTACACACACACACACACACACACACACACACACACACACACACACGGCCTGAAGGCTAATGTCACTACACCTAACTTATTGTATATAGACTTGGGTGAGAGGAAGTGCCATTTGAGGTACGTGGGACTAAAACGTATGAAAAACCCACCATTCTACTCACAGAAAAACAGTTAAAATCTCGGCTTGGCATCCTAATGACTTATTGCAATCCCTCAAACATCATCAGAGGAAGCTTCCTTTTGCAATAGATGATGCTTAGCACAGAGCCTACACCTGGTCAAGGAGCAGAGAATAAAAACACTGTGGAATATTCAGCCCTAAACAGGGAGTTTTTATTATATTCAAGGCCCAGGGATTACTGTGGAAGATGGGGTGGAAATATGTGAAGAGCCAAATATTGTGGATGATTACAAGGAAATGTGTAATCAAGAGGGCTCTTTGAATACAAGCAAAACATTTGAGACAGCATACATGAGGCTTTTACAGGCTTAGCCAAGGCACAATTCCAGCATGGAGAGGAGAGGTAGGCAGGAAGTCCCACCTCTAGCTAAGGAGTTGATTAGAGATTAGATAAGGGAGAGTTCGTTCTCTTTAAAGTTGTGTTCTCTGGTAGGTCTACCATGTTCTAGTGAAGCCCACACATCTGAGAGTCTATGGGCAACACAAACTGCTTTATTTTCCCTTCTTGCTTCCTCTCTTCTTTTCTCCCCGCTTCTTTCTTTCTTTTTTTTTATCTTTTGATAAAAATTTGGTTGTGTAGGGGAGGGGAGTAGATCTTAGAAAAATTGGAGAAAGGTGAAGATAAATATGATCAAAATGTATTGTACAAAATTCTCAAAGAATTAATAAAAGTTTAACAAGTAAAGAATTGGGTTGATCTTCTTACCTCGTGTACTGGGTCTAGTAGGACTAACACGCCTACGCAGGTATGTGAAAGTATTTTGGTAATGTTCGATGAATTATGTTATAAATTAACATATAATCCTAATTAAGACAATACTCTATTTTCAACATACACATAGATACTAAGTCTTTTGGGCTCTGTTTTAACATTCCATGAAGCACAAAATAAAAAGTATCAAAGGTTCATATTTCAAGATTTATATCTAAAAGTAAATGGCCAGAAACAAATTAAAAATAAAAAATGAACTACATAATCTATATACCTTGCAAACTCCACTAACACCTAAAACCTCACTCCTTGATCCCTACATCTTGTGAAAAAGTAGCCGACAAATGTAACCACTGTCTTTCCCACCTCAGCAATCACCATCAACCCCAAATCCAGGGCAGCTGATACGATTTAGTGGCACAGGAAGAGACAAGCATGTGCAAAGGCAAGCTCAGAAAAGTCAACGGGATTATAGAGTGGAGACTGCAGTGATAAAGGGGACTTAGTTTTACAGCTGAGTTGGGCCGGGGGTAAGGAGGAAAATGAAAGAAGAAAAATCACCCTGGGTCTCCGTCCTTAAGTTATTTTGCAGATTTATCAAAACGTGCACATGGTAGAAAATGACTTCCAGAAGCCAGCATTTCAGCTAAGCCCTGCTGCGGCGGCTGGCTCTCGTGTGCAAACATGGCCTCATGCTCTGAGGTAATGTGAGGTAACTATTTACAGTCAGGGAACACTTGACAAAGTCCCTCGCAGGATGCCTTAGCCTGAGCTGAGCTGTATGATGCTCCTGGATCCTCCACTCTGGTTAGGTATTTGTGAAATGAACATATCTTGCCATGTATATTATATTTAGGTTAAACCATTTCTAAGAAAATAGACACACACAAACATAAATATGTGCACATATCTTCACATACACAAACCAACATGCATACACATATATTTACACAAACACAAAGACATACATACACATATGCACATGCATACGCACATATATCTACACAAAGCACAAATAAATATACAGATTAATACATGCACACACACTAACACATACATGCACATTTATGCACACAAGCATACAGACACAGTCACTCACACATGCACACATACACATATACACATACATACACACACTATACATATACACACCTATGCATGTGTGTACACATACACCCCTATATATGCATAAATATATATATATATGCACATACATATACACAGACACAGAAACATACAGACACATGAACATATACACATACATGCATATATACACATGCACAAACACACATGCACATATACACATGCTACACATATGTGTCCGCACACATATGCATATATATACATGCATACACACATGTACTCATAAATTAGAAAATTAGATGCTCAGCCATACCACCTAATGCTGTGTATAGCACTCTGCCAGACTAGCTATTTTAATTGGTCCTGACATTTTAAACGAGCAGCACTCTACACAAGGGCTGGAAAGTGTGGTCATTACTGGCTTTTGCTTTATTTTGTGACACATTTAAGTAGGACAATCGGCATGGCCATTGGATTCAGACTATCCGTTGAGTTTGATGGGGGTCACCAGGGGTGACGACACTGACTTCCCCTCTCCATGGAGGTGCTGGGAGTAACTGATATTGGGTACTTAGCCCTAAAGAAGACATTTGGACCATCTCTCCTCCGCCTCAGGGAGCATTGCAGAAGATGGGCAGGTGGCAGGAGCCCGGGAGCAGTAGGAGAGACTGGGAAATGCTGTGCTCTGGGCCACACACAGCCATTGCACACAAACTCCCAGAAACTGCAGTTGCCTGCACAGGCTCCGCACAGGCAGATTGAGAGAACAGTCTGCAGGCCATCCAAAAGCTAGGGGCACGTGGTGTGGCACGGTCCATGAGGAAACAGAGAGAGTGATGATGGCCTCTCAAAGCCACAGGGTGTTTGGCAGAGCAGAGCAAGTACAGACAATCTCAAAGGCTCAGGGAAACCATGGGAGTACCTATGTAGGGATCATGAGTACAAACTGTAGGTGCCAGAGACAGACCATCTAACTTTTGGACTTAGTCTAACAGGGTTAGAAGAGTACCAGGACAGGGGAGGAGGCGCTCCTAACCTATATTTATAGAAAGACTTAGGTAAGACATAATGCACTTTAAAAGTTGTGATATATTGGCCGGGCGGTGGTGGTGCACGCCTTTAATCCCAGCACGCGGGAGGCAGAGCCAGGCGGATCTCTGTGAGTTCAAGGCCAGCCTGGGCTACCAAGTGAGTTCCAGGAAAGGCGCAAAGCTACACAGAGAAACCCTGTCTCGAAGAAAAAAAAAAAAAAAAAAAGTTGTGATATAAAAACATACCTGATGGGCCATTGAGATGGCTTAGTAGTTAAAAGCACCGGCTGCTGACCTGGGGTCAAATCATAGCACCCACGTGAAGGCTCATAATTGTCTTTGATTCCAGTTCTAGGGGATCCAAAGCCCTCTTCTGGACCCCATGGATACTAGGTATGCAAATTCCTGCATCTTGGATAAGATGTAGAATTAGTTAGGAGCACAAGTAATATAGTCTTTTTAATTGATTAAATTAATCTAATAGCCCACCTGTGCTGCAGAAAACATAGTGGGAATGAAGGAAAATATGATGGGAGGAAAAGAGACCATATGACAATTTAAATTTCTTCAACTCTAGTATCTGCTGTGTTCATGAACAGAAAACAATTAATTATATAAAGCATAAGGTGTTTATCTTTTTGCTTACACATGGATAGAAACAAATTATTTATTATTATTTAAAAATGAAAACAGGGTTTGAAAGATGGTTCAGTGGTTAAGAGCACTTACTGCTCCCACAGAACACCGGGGTTCAGTTTCCAACACCCACAACAACCTGTAACTCCAACTCCAGGAGATCTGACACCTCTGATTTCTGTTGACACTTACATGCAAGTGCACATTTCAACTCTCTCTCTCTCTCTTTCTCTCCCTCTCTCTCCCTTACCCTCTCCCTTTCCCTCCCTCCTTCCCTCACTGTTTTCCCCTTCTCTGTCTCTCTCTCTCACACACACACATTTTTAAAAATCAGTATTAGAAAAGGAAAATAGAAAAGATCATGGTACATTAAGCAACAAGATACACTCAAAAAGCTGTTTTTAATGGAAGGATTTCAAAGGGAAGGTTTAAGGACAGCCCCACAACAAGGGTCCTCTGGACTTCTCTGCCTGCTTGCAACATGAACCTTAAAATGTATTCAGAACAAGCTTCCTCACATTGTAGCCTAACTCCAAATGAGGACCAAAAGCCATAAAAACAGTAAGAATGGAAGAATGGGGCATGCTTTCGATGAATATCCAGATGCTGTTTGGAACTCTGAGAATGTCAGACATCTTGAACTGACATACTATTAAAACATAATTATTAGTCTAAAATCTATAGATATGACTACATGTCAATAGGTTCCAGCTACCACAGTGTTTACTTCTAGAAAAGTAATTCAATAAAAGACAAGACATGCTGGTGTTACCCCATCTATGGCATTTATAATCATGGTAAAATAACAGTATAGCATAAAAATAATATCATCTATACTTTCAAGGGAAAGAGTTTATAGCCAAGGCAGCAGCTTATGTAGTTTAATTTGATGTCTAATAAGCTCACTGATATTTTATCTGGTGAGGTAAATGTAATAACGAAGTGGAAGAGTGTTTGAAAGTAAACGTATTTACGTCATTGAAGGGAAAAAATCTTTCTTAATAAACTCATACTTTCAAATAATCTGAATCATAGCATATTGAAACAAACTCCAGAGACTCCACAAAACTAGATCTTGGTGTTATGAAACAGTATAGGAGCACTCCAGCAAAATGAATTTTATTTTTAATATGTGCTTTAGGAGTGAATGACACAACCGTACAAAATAGAAACTCGAGAACGATCCTTGTTGAGTATGTGTTTTGAAGCTCATGTCATAAATAGGTAAGGAAAGTGGTCCTGAGTTGTGAAAATCATTTTGTCCATTTCAACCAGGAGAAGTTCTCAAAAATGATAAAGTGGTGTTAAGAGTTTGATTGCACAATGGCTGGGCTCTGGGGGGCAGCTCCTGTGCTGCTGCTGTGGTTTCTGCTGATATAAATTTGATATTTTACAAATGCAGAATATGAACTAGATTCCTAACATGTGTTCAGTGCACTTACAGTATTCTGAAATGAGAAACAGCACAGACTCCGAACGCTTCTTGGCGGCGTGCTTAATGCAGTAGATCTGGAATACGTTAAGTGTTATTATGGAAATAATTGAATCATTTCACACAGTTTCATGCAGCGAGTTTTGCGTGTTATGTGCAGGCTCCCTCCTCCTGTGACAGAAGACGTTAGAGGACCAATACACAAACGTTTCCTTTAGAATCCGGAACGCGGATGTGGGTTCCCTTTTTAGGAATCAATGTTAGGTAAACTTTGGAGGTCTTTCAGACTTAATTTTGCCAACAACCATCTGTCACCAAAAATTCACAAAGAGAGGTTTTTGTAAAAATGAATTCTTGGGTAAGCTATGTTCATAATTTAAAAATCACCACCTCCTTCTCGATGTAAGTTTCCCCCATTTCCCACTCCTGTCTTCTTGGCGGATGTTCCTTGTTCAACATTTTCTCAGTGGTAAGCCATATATATTTAATAATTTACACATAAATCTTGAGCTTGGGGAGATGGCTCAGTTGGTAAAGTGCTTTAAGAAAAACCAGGAGGACCTGAATTTGGGTGTCTACAATTCATTTTATTAAAATGCAGCATAGCGGCACCCTCCTATAAGCTGTGTGCCAAAGGAGGAAGCTAGCGGATCTGTAGAGCTCACAGGCCACGACTGTAGCTGTACTGGTAAGCTCCAGGCTCAATGAAAGACTGTTTCAAAAGATATGTTTAAGATAGTAGAGGGAGACTCCCAGTGCCCATTTCTGCTTCCCCCATTAAGCACACAGAAACTTACAAATGTACATATGCACACACCATTAAACACCCATAGATATTGCTTTTATATTGCATACTAATGTCTAATTAGTTTTCCTACTTTAAACACAGGAAATTCCTATGAAATTTTGAAATTCCAATGAAAAGCTGAAAAGGAACTTTTTTTTTTAACCTAAAGTGGCATTAAGTATCTTCTTGGGTCATGGGTAGCTACTGAATGACTAAGAAGATGAGGTTATTCAATAATATTTTTGAGGTATTATGCCACATTATTTTTGAAGTCTCTCTCCTAACTGAGCAATGCTATTATTTGAAAATCATTGGGAAACTGCTCAATGTATGTTTGGCCCTTTCTTGTCACAACAAGCAGCACACTTTTGCATCTGAAAGAAACTGGTACAATCAAAGGACGGTAGGGGCTTAGTTGTGTCTTACAGACAGGTCTTGATGCAGTGGCTGTGAAAAAGAGATTCCTAGAGGAATGTGTTAGAAATGGAATTCCCAGGGCTCAAGGGAGATCTGCGTGAGGGAGACCTGGGAGGAAGGCTTACTGCTCTCTGTTAAACAAGCCCTCCATTACTCTGGAGCTTGAAGAAATCTGAGAACTGTAAGGGATGCATACATTCTATCATCTGCCAAATTGATGAGATTCAATACCCTGATAAGATCCTTGTATCTAGTGAAGGTCGGTGGCTGATTGGGGCAGAAATGTGCAAGCACATCAAAGAGGCTAGAGATGAAACAGAAAATACATGGTAAGTGTAGATGGCCAGTCTCACTGTACTAAAAAAAAATATTTGAATTCACTCTGCTCTATGTATCCTAGTTCCTCTATCAAAAGTGCATATATTCTCTCTCTCTCTCTCTCTCTCTCTCTCTCTCTCTCTCTCTCTCTCTCTCTCTCTCTCCCCCACCCTCCCTCCTTTTCTTCCTTTCTCCAACCCTTCCAAAAGAAAGGAAATAAAGATACCTTTGCAGAAGACCAGAATTTGGTTATCATCATTCATATCAGGCAGTTTACAAACACTGGTAACTCTTGCTCCAGGGAATCAATGCCCTCTTCTAGGCTATCAGGGCAACACACTCACAAGTAAAACCTTGTCCTCATCATACACATTAATTCATTTTTTTTATTTAAAAATTGAATATTTTATTTTTTCTCTTTTTCACTAAGACAAATACCTTAAGAAGTAGAAATTTGGGGATTGAAGAGTTGGCCTTCACAAGCAGTTGGCATTTGCTGCTCTTACGGAAGACCCGGGTTTGGTCCTCAGCAGCCACATGGCAGCCAACAACTATCTGCAGCTCCAGTTCCAGGTTCCAGGGCATCTGATGCCTTCTTATCTCTCTGGGTACTTTATGCACATGGTGTGCATGTGTATATTCTAGCAAAACCTATACATAAAATAAATCTTTTAAAAAGGAAGTAGAAATTTCAGTTTACATTTAATATGTGAGTATTGCCTGAGATCCTCAAAATGTTAAAAAAAAAAAAGTTTTAAAAATACAACAAGCAAGGGTGGTTAGTTATTATATGGCTGTGTTGAAGACCCATTGGTGAAATAGCTTATTTCCTCAAACTCGAAGTTACTTACATAATCAACTAGTTTCCATAATTTAATGGGGATCGGGTTAAAGCCTAAAGTATCCCTACTTTAATTTAGGAATTCTAAAACACAAAGCACGGCACAGGCCCATCCAGTGCTATCTATACATTTATCTGATCAACAATGGAAAATTGTGTATGTACCATGGAGTGTGAGCAGGAGATGGGGCTTCTACCTGAATGACAACTCCTTTTTAGTCTTAGTGCCCATAGTAAATGGGTGGCTTGATTTTAACTTTTTATGTTGTAGTAAAACAAATTTCCCTTGTAGTATTCTTGGTGAAACACACAATATCACACTGGCATGATGCCTTGAATGTGGAACTTATTCAGTAAGTATGAGCTGTCATTTGTCTGAGTTGTCACAGGATACTTTTCCTGAAAGAACATCCTCATTTCCTTTTATTTGCTTCACTCATTTGCTCAAACTTTACCTCTGGAAATACAGTGTAAAGTCTCCTTTCCACTGAATTTGCAATAAATCACGAGCCTTCCTTGTAATGATATGTGTTTACTTTAATGTTCCCTTTAGAAAAAAAAAACTCCCTACACATTTCTATTAATGAGCCCTTTCAGTAGTTATGAGTCTGAACTGTGCTCTTCTGAAGAAGTCTCCTCATAAATTAGCATTAATTGATGTCCAGTTTTTGGAAAATGTTAACACACATTATTTATGGCACGTTCTGTTCATGTGGCAGCCTCTTAATGTGAAAAAAAGAGGAGAAAGTTTTCAAAGAAGTTTAAAATTATGTTTCTTTTGCTTACAAGATGGTAAAAGCCATGGCCTTTGTGTATCTGGCAAGCCCTCAGCAATATTTCTATATGAAGAAGTGGAAGAGTTCTGAAGTTGGCAGATTATGGGACAATTTGGAGCACCATGATTCTCTCTGTGTTCAGTTTGAGCCTGAGTTGACTTCTGGTTTTATGCATCTAAGTAATGGAGGATCATTCCTCTAACTCTAAAAAGAATATCTCATCTAAAAAATGTAGCAACATATCAGAAAGCCTGTCATCACTTTTACTCTGGAGTTATAAGAAAACATATATTTCAGAAGAGCAGTTATTAAGAAAACAAATAAAAGAGAACATGGCCCACCAGTAATCATCTAAGCAGGACTCACATGGGCTCATGGAGACTGAAAGGGCAAACACGAGGTCTGAATGTGTCTGCACCAGGTCCTCTTCATGTATATTATGGCTGTTAGCTTGGTGTTTTATGTGGGACTACTAACAGTGGGAGCAGGCATATTTCTCACTCTTTTGCCTGCTCTTGGGACTCTTTTCCTTACATTGGGTTGTCTTGTCCAGCCTTGATATGAGGGTTTGTGGCTTGTCTCATTGTACCTTGTTTTGTCCTGTTTGGCTGTTGTCTTTTGGAGGCCTGCTCTTTTCTGAAGAGGAAATGGAGGGAGGATGGATCTGAGGGAGAGGGAAGGGGGGAAGATTAGAGGAGTGGAGGGAGGGGAAACTGTTGTCAGGATATATTGTATCAGAGAAGACTCTATTTTCAACAATGTTTTATGAAAAATGTTAACAACAAAGATAAAAGAAAACAAGTAACAAATGCTGGTAGGATGGACTGGAGTTCCGTTACACACTGTGGTTGGTATGTAAATAAATTCAAACACTATGAAGGTCAGTGGGGAGCTTGCTCCAAAATTGAAAATAGATCTACCATATGGCTCTTGCTTTACTACTCCTAGGCATTCATCCCAAGGTCTCCAATATCAATGAAATACTTGTACATCCATTTTTAGGACATCACAATTTGCAATAGCTAAGTTAGGGAACCAACCATGTCTCTCAACAGAGGAATGGATAAAGAAAATGTGGGTTATATACACAATAGAGTTCTTTTGGGCCATAGTGAAGTACCGTGTCTCAGTGTTTGTAGGAAAATGGATGCAATTGGAGATACTCATGTTAAATGAACTAAGGCAGCCTCAAAAAGAAAAAAAAAACTATGTTTTCTTTAACTTCTAGTCCCTAGATTTTATGTATGTATGTGTAATCTTGATTGTATATATGACATGAAAATAGAAATGAAACTCTCTAAAGGTAAACAAAGGGGACAAATAATGGAGGTAATGGGTGGGTAGAGGGAACCTGGATAAATATGCTCAGTGTATATATGTAATTGTGCAAAGTTTTGAGAAAATAAAGTAAAATCTTTTCTATAGAGTAACAAGCCCATATTTTTTTGTCTCTTGGTTGCACATCACTATGATCTCCATCTACAGAAGAGTATCCATGGCTGTTTCCCTCAGAGAACATTCTTCTAGCTGAGAGAATGAGCTCTGAAACTCTTGGAATTACAGGGCCTGTGCTGAATAGATGTAAACAATTGTTCATCTAATGCATGGATATTTTCCTTCTGGTACGAGACAGTTCAAGCTGTAGGAGCTTTGTTACACAGCCTTATCACTTTATTAATGACAGCTTTTTGGAATTTTTGAGTTTCTTCCAAGGGTTCATCCCTGAGCCATTCCTTCTATTGACTGAATCATGTAGGAATGCTGTTTTGTGTTCTACATCTGTCCAGTATGTAAAGGCACTTCTATTGAGTTTACTTAGATGAGACAAAAATGTGACTAATTGATAGTCTTGAGTTCCTTGAGAGTTGGTACATGAACTGTTTTTAATGTATGTTTAATGTTTCCATGCTCCTGCTCTTCTGAAATAAGTTTTCTCCCTGTTCCCTGCTGTCTTTCTTCTCCAGGCTTTTGATTTCTTCTTTTATCTTTATGACTAGCCATGCAAAAGAAATTTATTCCTTTTAAATCTTGGTCAAGTGCACTTGAACAGTAAACAAGCAAAAGTGACCACATCAGTATCATGTTACTAATAAATATTAGAGTCTGACGTAGGTTGAGGTTTTTCCTGACTGCTTTGGTAACTATTGAAGTTCCAGAAATCATTCTCCACTGAATCCTTTGACTGATCCACTCGATATTCTGCACTTAACCCTGCCCATGAAGATTATTGAATGCTCCATTAAATAACATGGTTATAGCTTGAAGCAGAACTCTGGAACTGTAACCATGCCTAAAGGAAACATATATCTACTCTAGAGTAATTCTTCATCATTTAGAAAATAAAGGACATTGACAAAGAAAAATAAGCAGGCAACAATCCCTCACAATTTATGATAAGGCAATAATATCTGGATCTACTCTGAAGACCTTCAAAAAATTGATATCAAAAAGACACTAGTATGTGCAGGTCTGTTTGTGAGTCACATGACAAGCATGCATGCAGTGAGGAGATCAAACCCTGATGTTGCATGTCTTCTTGAATTGTTTCCATTTTGCTATTATGACTGGATCTCACATTATAACCCATGGAATTACTAATTCAGCTAAACTGGCTGGCCAATGATTTATTGGGATCTGCCTGTCTTTCTTCTCCCAACACTGGTTACAGGCATTTCTGGCTTGTACTCTTTATATGTGGATGCCAGGGTTGTCCACTCATTATTGTGCAGTAAGCAAATCAATGATCTAGGCATTTTCCTACCCTCTGCAATAGCTTTTATATGATTTAAAATGCTCATGTTAATAGAGGAGAAAAACATTTTGCAAACACATATAAAATATCACAGACTCTGCCATGTACCTAACAGCCAAATGTCATTAAAACACATTTAAGATAAAAGAATTCAATGAACAAATCACACACACATATGTGAATAAGAAATGGGGCCCCTACACTCATGCATTTGCTTGGAGCACTAAATGGACTTCATGGTTTTAAAGGAAAAAAGAAGCGAGCACATGAAATTGGCAGAGAGTAGTGATGGTGGGGATAGGGAAAATACTGGAAATAAGTGAATGCATGTGGACTTGCTCAGAACAGTGTATGCATGGATGAAATTCTCAGTCAATGCTAAAGACATGTCCTCATTGCAGCTTGCTCACATTTAGTAAAGCAGGTACATCGATGAACAAAGAAGTGGCACATGATCAGAAGTTAGACTTGGGATGTGTACAAAGGAGAGGGAAGGGATTATTCTTGAGGAATCAGACTAGGATGAGAGATGATGAGACTTAACCAAGTTTAGAGGAATAAATTCAAGGTGCTGTTGTAGGGTATCCTAGGCTGAGAAACTATACATACAATGGTCTGGCCAAGGCAGTGAGAATGCAATGCAATCAATACAACAGTAGTCCCCTGTAGCAAAGAGAAAGGAAAAGTTATAGGGGATGTACCTGTCAGCCAACTGCTGGCCACATGGGTTACTTTTATCCAGTAATTCAAATTGTAGCAGGTGTTGGCATTATTATATATATTATGAAATAATAATAACATTGTCTTCATGTTGAGAAATAGATGCCAGACACCCACCAAATCAGCATACTCCTCACCATTTGAATTTGTGATCCCTGATCCTATTTGAATTTCAGAAGAAACGCTTTCTCAGAAAATTTGCTTGGGAGAAGGAACTGCTGTAAATAAAAGTCTTTGGAATTATTTTCTATGTGCTTTTCTCTGAAGGCACTTTATTTTTGGCAAGGTTCATAGAAAAGCTCTCCTCCAAAAATGTTTTCTTTTCTACAGGCACAATACTCAGACAGGAGGAAATATCAGTCAGGAAGACAAAATAAACATGTAATTCAGAAGATCTTCCAGCCATCTAAACTAGATTGAATACTACAACAGCTTTGAGTCTTTATGTGTCTGTGAGAGAGACAGAAAAAAAGCAGAGGAATGAAGAAAAGAAAATCCATTCTTTTATTTCAGCTTATGTATTAGAAGAAAGAAAGAAGGATGGGAGGGAAAGAGAGGGAGGGAGTTGGAGGGTGGAAAGAGAGAAGGGTGGAAGGAAATAAGATGGGTAGGTGTTCTAGTTGCATTTCTCTTGCCATAATAAAATTTCTTGACATAAGGCAACTTATGGGAGAAAGCGATTTATTTCAGCTTTCCATTTCAGGTTACAGTTCATTATTGTAGTTCATGGCAGGGAGAGCTGGTCACAGTACAACCAGTCAACAGCAGAGTAAAGAATGCATACATGCTCACTTGCTTATTTGCTTGTGCTTAGCTTGATTTGTCTACTCTTAGAGAGCTCAGAGCTCCCTGCCCATGGAATGCTGTTGTGCACAGTGGACAGGTCTTTCCATATAAATTAATTGAATATAATAACCCTTATAGACATGCCTCCACACAGCACAATGTAGACAATGCCTCATTGAGGCATTCTTCCCAGGTGATTTAAGGTTGTGTCTAGTAGATCATTAAAGCCAAGAGTCACAGGGGACATTGAGCTTTAAGAGACAACAATGGTATTTTCAGGGGTTAGGAAGGTAAATGATAGCACAGTGGACTCATAGTGAGCGATCAAACATGGGAACAGCAGAACTGAGAATGATTAACCTGACTGGTTGAGTATGAAAGGATGATGACACTTTGAGAACCAAAGGTTTTACTCGTGTCTCCTTATGATCATAGACAGGTCTTACAATTTAAAAAGCTCATTCCAGTGGCATGGAAGATGACTCAGTTAGTAAAATGCTCACATTGCAGGTAAAAGGACCTGAATTTAACTCTCAGCATTCACATACACACTACTAGGTGAAGTGGTGTATAACTGAAATCACGGCACCAGGGAAGTGGAGAGAGAAAGAACCAGCTTCAAAATTAGTGAATCTAAGTTCAGTGAGAAATTCTGTCCCCAAAATTAGAATGAGGTAGTTGATAATGGCATTCAACAACTTCACATGCATGTACAAATGCACCTGAATACTCAGATACACACACACAAACATACAGCCAAGAAGATAGACAGACAGAGACAGACAGACAGACAGACAGATAGATAGATAATAGATGGATACATGGATGGGTGGATAGATAAATAGATAGATAGATAGATAGATAGATAGATAGATAGATAGATAGATAGATAGATGGATAGATGGATGGATGGATAGAGAGAGAGAGAGAGAGAGAGAGAGAGAGAGAGAGAGAGAGAGAGAGAGAGATGATAGATAGACAGACAGATAGATAGATAGGTAGGTAGGTAGATAGATAGGTAGGTAGGTAGAGAGAGCAGATAGGGAGAGAGAATCCATTTGATTTTTGTAACTCAAATTCTACACTAGTTTTGCACACATCAGACATGCCTCACAGATCTATCTAAATGTATAGAATTTGTTCAGTCAGCAGGGGAACAAATGAGTGAACATATTCCCATTTGTTTTATTTCACAAATTTAGAATTTTCTTTTATTTATTTGCTTTAATTTGAGAGAAAACCACAAATGTGGTCAGACAGTAGCTATGTCTTTTGGCAGTAGAAATAATCTAATAAAAGTCTCATGTTTCAAAGGTGGAGGAGGGAGACACATCTCAGACATGGGTAACGTCATTTCAGCCCCCAGATATTTCACTCCAGATTTGTATTTTTTGGATTCATATAGCTTATGATGATTTTATTCCAAATTCATGCCACCAGAGTTGAAATTTATAATATAAACACTGAGATGAGAGAGTGAATGACAGCTCTGACTTGTTAATACCCCATAGTAGGTCTTCTATCATGGCCAGAAGTTCAGGTTTATTTTGACAAGCTTTGTCCTGGTTTGAGAGACTAGAAGCATTACCATAGAGGTCATCCCACAACTATCATCAGGCTTCTAGAGAACATGGTAGGCAGCTCTGCTGAGCACATCAGACCCCACAGAGCCTAGAATGTGGTTTGAATTAAGTTATTACTTTATTGAATATGTGGTGGGATCTGGGCCTTGTTTTTGAGTTGGAACCACACAAAACTTGATTATCTCAGTAAAGAAGGACTCCTGATTAACAACAACAGAAACCTGAGATGACCTGAAGTCACTGTCAGTTCAGTGCCTCAGTACCAAGAGAACTTCCCAACATCCTTTTCATAAAGAGAGTTTACAGCATATGAATGAAAGCTAGTAAGAGTTTTTGAGGATGGCTAAGTGAAGAAGTTTCTCAAAGGTGTGCCTCACAGGGACTTTACCAGTACAACAATTGTCTTACTTGGGGTTTCTATTGTTGTGATAAAGCATCATGACAAAAAACAACTTGTGGAAGACACACTCTATTTAATCTTACAACTTTCAGAGCTTACAATCTTTGAGGGATGTCAGGGCAGGAACTCAAAGCAGGAACCTGGATGCAGGAACTGAGACAGAGGCAATCCAGGAGTGCTGCTTATTGGTTTGCTCCCCATGGCTTCCTAGGACTGCTTTCTTTTATGCTATCCAGGACCACCTGTCTGGGGTGGCACTGCCACCTGTGACCTGGACCCTTCTACATCAATCACCAGTCAAGAATATTCTGTAGAGACTTGCCTATAGACCAATCTTACAGAGGCACTTTCTCAATTAAGATTCTTTCTTCCCAGATATGTCTAGATTTATGTCAAATTGACACAAACAAACCAGAACAATAACTTGTGATTTTAAAAGAGATCGCTGTATTTATCCAGATGAGGAAGAGATGTGCATATTGTGATCTCTATAATTAATTATTGATTACCTAGAACAAACAAAATTCTAGTTTTGAATAGTCTCCATGTTACTGTGTCATGTATGTGTGAATCTACATTACTGTAAATCTCTGACAGAATCAAATGTATAAATCCAACTTTGTCTCCTAATACATATATGCATCCAGGGTCTTATGTATCCCATCTTATTATCAATTGAGCCTTTTGCAAATATCTTCTTTCAGTCTGTGAATGACTTGATTTTTATATCTCTTTACATGGAAATCGGCTTATCGATTATTTACTTAATTGGTTATAGCTCTGATCTGGTACCTGATAATCATATGTATTTTTTTCTACGTCTTTCTGGCCACATTATAATGTTATCTTCTGTATTTCTGTCTGTAGTAACTTTTAAGTTAATTTAGCTATGGCTAGGTCCATATTTGGGCTATTGAAGATCAAAATCTAGGATAATACTTTTAATTATTTTTTGCCTCCCCCAAATATATTAAGCTATAAGGCAGATATTAATGTAGTAATCCATATGTTACCAAATGCAGCTCTAGAATCTCTGTCTCAAAATATATTTGGAACTAGTGAGTATGTGAGGATGACCACCTGTTCTCTCTACTTATAAAATGGACTGTTGAATTAAAAAAAATTATTTTATGTAGTGTGTGTGTGTGTGTGTGTGTGTGTGTGTGTGTGTGTGTGTATTTGGTGCGTGTACATAACATGACATGTATATGGAAGCTCAGCAATAGGTAATTCAAGTCATTAGGCCTGGAGAAAAAAATTGTTTATCTCCTGAACCATCTTACCAGGTTGACAGGTACACTTTTGCCTCCTTTAGATCAGAGTGATGCACCTTTTATTCTAAATGCCAATAGATCACTCACAATCCTGTCTTAGACACCTACATGGATCAGGGAAAGTTCATGTTTTATAAAAATCCTCTATTAATTATAGCAAAACTATGACAGTTTTACATAAGGTCAAATCTTTAGTTCTAAAAGAACCCTGAAACAATTTGTGGATTTTCAAGTGTGGCCCAGTGGGGTGGGGCATGGGACACATGTTCATTCTCTCAAAATGTTTAGTGGAAACTATATACAGCCAAAAGAAAAAATCCTCAGTAATTCACTCAGACTATTTGGAGTGACAAATTAAAAAAAAAATGCTTCTGTATGATGATGGTAAATGTTTGGAACCCCTTGTTCGAAAAGGAACTATTTCATGATTGAGAACATTGTCCTTTTCTCTTGGTAAATATGTGAATCCTAATGGTGGCAGCTGCAGTCTCTCTCCTGTGCCACCAATACCTCTTGCATGAATGCACCACTTTCAAATTGGGCTTATCTCAAGAAATTATGTCATTTTCATGATGAAAATGATTGAATTTGAAAGCATCTATGCAGAATCTCTCTGGTCTGTTTATTACCCAAGGCTAAGGCCTATTAGTACATTAGATGGTTTCTTATTTTGTGTCTTTTACCTTATTTCTTTGTTTTATATCTCTCTCCCTCCATCCGTCCTTCCTTCTCTCCATGCCTCGCTCTTTCTTCTCCCTTTCCCTATCTCCCCTTTTCTCCATGTATACCTATATAAGTATATGAACATGCACATATTCACATATGTTCACTCATATATATGCATGCATGCGTATTGGTTCTTATTGTCAATAAGAAGTCTGAGATAAAGTGTTCCAATTGGCTCCCATCCAGCACTCATTCATCTACACTTCCTTTCCTACTGCTCTTCTAGGCAAAAAGAAAAAACCCCAATAAATCCTAAGTCTGCAGTGACAAATGTAGACTTCATCTTGAATTCATGTATGGGTGACATTTGCATGCTGATTTCTTTGTGGCCCTAATGGTTAAATTTCAAAGCACATCTTTCCTTTTATCTTCACTTGAATGAGACATCAAAATAAAGGCCAGATAAGGCGGAAGTTCTTTGTCTGAGGCTGCCCAGGCCTGGCCAGCTGTGATGAAAACTGTCTGAAGTCTTCCAGCCTTCTTGTCTGGCCTTGAGCTAGAGCTTGCCTCTTTTATTTGGGAGAGTTTGAAGGAATATTGCAATCTAGCACACAATGGCATACAGGAGAATACAAGGCTTGTTGATGGTAGTGTCTAAATATACAAACTAGATAAATCATTTATTATACAGTTCTCTACTGACCACACAGGGGATGAATGCTTAGTTACATTCATTACAATTTCTAAAGTCAACTACATGCTATAGCACATATAACATCACAATTCTGTGGGATTATGTATCCTTCTTGCTGACATCTGACCACCTATGTATGTTTAATTTTTGACATCTGACCATTTATGTGTGTTTAATTTTCTCATGTAGATCATGCACTGCAGGTTTTCATTTAAACAGTATAACTGTGAAGCACATTCATGCAAACATCTATGTGGGTGGAGGATGAAACTCAGGTGGTTGAGTGTTTTCTCTGTTCTTGATAGAGATGGGATGGTAATGAGATGCTTTAAGTATTTGCTGCCTTTACTTACTGCTATGACAGACTGTAACCTGGAATTGTGAGCTAAAATAAGCCTTTTCTCCTCTGGATTGCCTTTACTCAGGATATTTTATCTCAACAACTGAAAGGAAGCTAGATTATAATGTGATACATAAAACTGTTTAGCTAGAGATGCTCTGGTGAAGGAGGTTAGTACTCAATTGAAGACTGATTCTTTGATTCTGCAGCAGTAGAGAAGATACAGGGGTGTGATCACCATGCAGGCATGGAGTTTTATCTTTTTCTCTGCTATTCTGTGAACATAATATCTAGAACAATATATAATATGGAACACATATTAGTAAATATTCATATAATAAACAATCTAATGTAATGTAAAATAAGTTAGTTTTCCTTTACAATTCCAAATAGTTGAAATCAGTATGTTTTACTGCTAATTTTTTGGAAGTGCCAGAGGATAGAACCCATGCCTCATATATATTAGGTAGAGTACTCTGACACATAGCTCCATAGTCAGATGGGAAATATATTTTAATTGATTCTCAAAAAAATATATCTGACAATTTTTTCTGCTCCAATGTCATTTGCTTGCTTTTCACTCAAAACATGTAATAAGATTTTAGAAAGGGATGACTTCAAAGTCTAGAAACGTCTGTAGTTTCCATGGCTGAGTAAAGTTATCCAAATGGATCTACTTGATCTGACCAGACATGTTGTCATCTGTAGCCTGTGCATAAAGGGTTTTTGTCACCCTTTGCAACAGTTTTTCCACAGAAGTGATTAGAATATATAGAGGCACAGAACAGTGTCCAAACCATACCCACAATGGTATGGCTACAAATAATTTGCAAAGAGCTCTATAACAGAGAAGCATTTTTCATGGTGCACCTGAAAGTAATACAAGTGGGTTCCATTGGACATTTTTCTTTGCTTTTTAAATCAAACATAATCTCTCCATCCAATATATTATGATCATAGTTTCTCCTCTCTCATCTCTTCCCAGATTCTTCTCACTAGCCCACCCATCCAACTCTATATCCTCTTTCTCTCTCTCTCTTTGAAAATAAAAGAGGCAAATAGACTTTTAAAATGAAAATTAAGGAAGTGTGTTAATAGTACATTACATTTTGACCTGTTATTAAAGACATTGAATGAAAAAATGCAGTTCGGATGAACAACCAATCAATTATAAAATTTTAATAAAACAAATCTTGACTACATGTCCTATAATAAGATACTATATAAAGCACACATTTCCTTTGTTTTTATTTGTTTATTTTCCTTTTGTTTCAGTAAGACAGCTTCTACCTATGTAACCTAGGTTGGCTCTAAACTTACATTCCTGTGTACTCTGCCTTTCAAATGTTGGGACTGAGGCTGTACACCAACACACAGTACTGGCTTGCATTTCAGTTTCTTACAAATGATGATAAATCAAGGTCAGAAGCAGGTAACATGTGCATTGGACTACTTAATGACACATCTGTAAGTTCCTGAAACCAATCTCTTCATGTACTTGATATGTGCTCTGGACTACTTATCATTTTCAAGTTGCCTTACTTATATTTCTTCTTAAGTAAAAATATTACATGTAAAAATTTGCATTTCCTAAAGTAAAAGGAAGGAAGGCAACAAGTTACAGGTATAAATGAGGTGAGGGCTGAAGTAAAACAGGAAGAATCATTATTTAGAAAAATTAATGAGATCTTGGTTATGAATATTTTGGGGGTTCTAAAAGCTATCTCCTAGGTGCTGAAGCTCACATAGCTTCTCTTATAACACACTTATTTGTTGGAATGAGTCATGTGTCTCCATCTCATGCTAGGGAAAGATGATAACATAGAAGAAAGGGGCATGGACTCAGTATCATAGACTGAGGCAGGGCATTATAATAATTTACAATAGTATAATTCACCTCAATTGTCCCACAAGTTGATCATTTGAGTCATTTTATCACTGCAGTAGATAGAGCTTAACTTGGAGATGCACAACTGGTCAGCATGAAGAGAATAAGAATCTACTGAGTGTCATCTATATGGCACACTCTCTCATCCCAAGGTTCAGGGATCATTCTAGAAGAGGGTGAAGAAAAATTGTAAGTGCCAGCAGCAGTAGATGACTTCACTTAAATAGTATTTTCAGAACATTGCAGAACAGTCACATATATGAACTCACAGTAACTCTGACAGCATACATAAGACTTGCAGAAGCTTAAGTGAGGCAAAATTCCAGCATGGACAACAGAGTAGGGCATGGAGTCTCGTTTCTAACTTAGAAGCTGTTGATGATGTATAGTTGCTGGGTAAGGGGGAGGCAGCTTTCTTTAGGAATATGGCCTCTAGTAGGTTGACTACACTATACTGGAAGACCACACATACGAGATTAACATGGCTTAGTACAAACTGGATTTTGTGGGTTAAAAAAATGAGGACACAAAACTGGTTGGGTAGAGAAGGGAAGATTAGATTGTGAGGTTTTAGGGGAGTGGAATGAATATAATCAAAATATACTCTATGAAATTCTCAAAGACTTAGTAAAATAACAAAGAATTATCACACTCCACCTGGGCCCAAGGAAGTAGAGAATCGCCAGCTCCTGCTTTCTTCTTTTGAAGTTTCAGTTTGGAAAATCTAGGATAAAATAATAAAATAATAAGTGGTGCATGAGGAAAGAGTGTTATACTCAGTGATTACAGGGCTCTGCCTGGGCCTGAGGGTGCTCATCAGCTTTGGTAGCTCTCCACCATCTCTCATGCTGTCATAGTCACTCTATTTCACTAGATGACAAGCACACCGGGCAACCATTGGTTAATATGCTGAGCTCTGTCTGACTTCCAATTATGGAAAATTCCTTCCAGATTCAGGCCTTAGGTTGTCTGTCAATCTTCATTTATAAGGTCATAAATTTACATCATTTTTGTCTTTACATAGTTCTTTCAGTGAGAGATCGGGAGCGGCTTGGTCCAGGGCTCCTAAACAGAGGCCATTTTAAAACCAGAAATTTTCCACCTAACTGTTAAGTTTGTTTGTTTCTTGTTTTTAGTCAATCCCAAAATGTGGATGTGAACATTGTCTAAGAGAAATTCTTCCTTAAGTAAACAGAGTATGTTATTGAATATTAAATACATAGAATTGTAAACTAAGATAATGTCTCTAGAAAACAGGTTACCTCCCTGTGGAATTTGCTTGTGGGAATAAGTGATTTGTAACCCCCTGCCAAGTAGAAGCAAACAGGAAGATGTTAATGATAATAGCTGAGTATTATTCATATTTAAAAACTATTAAGTACTATGGATATGAGACTCTGGTAGCACAAATAATACTATGCATCTGTAATTTTTTTTGTCTAGCACTCTCCTTTTCTTGGAGATTGGGTCTGATTAAAATATATGACTTAAATAGGCATACTACTATCTGTATAATCACAGAGGACAGGTATAGAGTAAGGAACTAGTGGGGAGGGAAGGAACTTCTAAGGTAGGGAAATAGAATATATAGTTATGGAGAGACAATAGGGAGATGGGAATGGGAGGATTAAATGGGGAGAAACAGGGGAGTTAAGAAGGGAACACCAGGAGGACCAACTAACACTAAGTGCCATTTGAGGGGTCATATGGAAATCTACTACAGTAGAAGAGTCTTAAAATATATACACATAAAAACAACAACAAATGGAATCATCAAGTAACAGGGGAGACAAAGTCTCAACTAGATCTCCCTTGACTCCAAGTAAAATCTCCAGTATGAGGAATAGTTTATCTAACTGAGTTGATGTCCAAAGGAGCCCCATGGAAAACTCCAGTCAACTAAAACCATTGCCAAGGCTATCAGTTGCTCTTCATAAACTGATGGTAAGGTTATATTGCTGAAGACAACACTTACATATGTGATGGAACATGAAGAAGTTTAGCTGGTTCCTAGCTAGAGATGTCACCTCTACTGGCTAGAGTTCATGGTACTGGAAGGGAAGAGAAACAAGACAGAGAGGAAAGCACACAATAACATAGCTACCGAGATCTACAATGGTGACCTGTTGGCATGATATGCTGCTACAATAATGGCATAAAAGTTGTGGGAGTAACCAACCAGGATCTGATTGAATTGAAGGCCTACTGTATGAGATGGAACCCATATCTGACACTGTTTGGGTGCCTGAGAACGAGACACTAGATAGACCAGGGACCTAGGAGAAAACCAAATACTATTACTCTGCTAAAGGGATGTATTAATAAAACAACTCCAAATGACATTTTGTATACCCATAGACCACTATCTCAGCCAGCATCAGAGAAGCTTCTACTTACAGGAGATGAGAACAAATACAAAAACACAACTGAACAATGTGCAGAGTGAGATATATTGGAATGTTTAGCCCTAAGTAGAATGCTTTCATCAAAGCCCTCGTTGAGGAAACTATGTAGAAGAAGAGGCAGAAAGATTGTATGATCCAGTGAATGGAAAACACCAGGGAAACAGTGCTTTCAAGACACAACAGGACTGATGCACATACAAACTCACAGAGACTGTGGCATTATGCATAAGGCCTGCGTGTATCCAAGCCAGATGGGTTCCTAGCACTGACAGGAGAGTGGACACTATCCCTCATCCTTAATGCAGAAGAGATCTCCCAGTGATAAACTCTCACAAAGGAAAAATTTTTTTTTTTCCAGTGGAGTCTCACTGGGTATACAAACCACACTGTAAGGCACACCCCATGCACAGCTGTAGATGGCCAACACAAAATAATCTCAATGATATTTGGGGGGTATATTTGCCTCATAATGCTTTGTTTTTGGCATTTTTAACCTTACTTGTCTTTTGCTTATTTATTATGGTTTCTAGTTTTATGTTTTTATGATGTGTGTGTGTGTTTGTGTGTGTGTGTGTATGGACGTGTATGTTTCTTTCTTTTTAAACTCTTTTCTAGTTTATTTCCTTTGCTTTATTTTTTAAAAGTCATACATTCTGAACGCTCAAAAATATATTATTATAATTTGATCATCATAATGTAGTTCTTGGAAGAACACATGAGTAATTTGAAATTGGATCATGTGGGAAAATCTACAGTCTGTCCTCACCATAATTATAGGGTTTGGGTAAAAAAGAACAAAGAGATTGACTGACCAGCAAGCTTGAACACCACTAGACTCTTTGTATTGGCTGCTATTTTGAATTTGATGACAAGTGGAAAACTGCTAGAAGTAGTATATTTTTTAAATATAAATTTATTTTAGAACAAATTTATAATGTTTAAAAACAGAAATGTTTTAAGCTGTTAATTATTGCTTTATTAATTTATCTGGTTATTGAGTGTCTACCATATTGTGGGGAAATAGAGATTTGGTGATAGATAAAGCAGACAACAGTGCTTCCCTAAAGAGAAATGTACTCTGTGATTTAAGCTCTCTACACTTAAATTTATTAATTAGAATATATGGATGATAAGTAATTCATTGATTCATGCCTGTACTGAAATTATAATCCAAAGAGTATTTTCTAGATGGCATATCTGAAATGAAAAAGATATATTTTAAAAGACATCATGTATTTGTAAATCAATAGTTCACTTTAGCAATAATGCATATAGTAATTGATCCTCAATATTCTGATATTTATATTTATATCACAAATCTAAGCACATTCAAACACACACAAATAACCACATAAATTCTGCCAAGACTTGGTAAAACATACCAAGTGCTGAATCAAATTTCCCTGAGTTTGTATATATCATTCAGCTCATTCCCAGGTCAATCTTCCTCAGTAGAATTACTCACTACTGTATGGGCATTTGCAATGATGACTTGAAACCAAACTAACAAATATATAGCAACAGCTTTCTCTGTTCTTCCTCTCTTAATTTTCATTCTATATTTTAAAAGATTTATTTTAGCGTGTGTGTGTGTGTGTGTGTGTGTGTGTGTGTGTGTGTGTGTGTGTGTGTGTGTACAAATACATGTGCCCTAGAGGACAGGACATTAGATCCCCTGGGCATATTTGCATGTAGTTGTGAGTTGCGTAATCCAGATTCTGATGATCCATTTCAGGTTCTCTGCAAGAGCTGCATGTACACTTAATCATGGGCCTAGCTCTCTGCCTCTCCAGCCCCAGATACTTTCTTGTCTTAATTGAACTCCAACAGGTAATTTTTCACAAACCATTTTCTTTTAAATTGTGCCATCAGATCTAATATTCCGTTAATGATTTTGGCATTTGTTTTTTTTCTCCATCTAAGTTGCAAAAACTATCAACCACATGATGGAGGAGTTGAGCAACATCCCCAAAGAGAACGATTTCAGTCTGGCTCAATAAAATGCTGGCTATATATGAAATTTCTGGACAGCACATAAATCAAAGAAAAGTTATCATATTTGATCAGGTATATATGCTATTCTGCAAAAATAAAAAATTCTGACCCATATAGTATAAAACAATTATAAATATGCACAATTTTGCAGAGCAGAAACCTGTAGTGACTCTTACTTTTGGACCATATAGTGATGTTAAGATATAATAGAATAAAGGGAAGATAATATTTTATAGTTGGTGGCTCGTGAAGTTAAGTTTTATAAATTATAAACTGCAAGTGACATAAAACTGGAAAATGAAATAATGATTTGCTTATTTTAGCATGCAATGATATATTTTTCTCAGAAGTTAGAGGGGAAAAGTAATAATATCCATGTAATATGCTAAGAAAAGCAATAATGATTTAGCAAATTAATAAACACCTTCATATAGTTTCTGTTTTCATATGAACTTAAAGGATGGGGAAAGTATTACATTTGATACTCTTGATGGTTTTTTTTGTCCAGGCATCTCTCATAAAGCTGAGGAGTGGACCATGCTGCCTTCATAATCAGAAAACATGGAATAAGATTAAGAACATGTCATGACACAGGCAATGACTCCTCTGATTAGTGAGGTGTCTTTTCTAGTCCAGAGCCAATATACAAATAATAAGTCCTATGCAAAGTTATACTTCATCGCCTTCATCCCATGATAGTAAAACCACACCATTATAACTTAGAAAGATGATGTGTGAGAGAGTCTGCCTGTTATCATATTTTAATATTTTATCACCAACTTCTAAATCTCCATTAAAGATGATGACATAGAGAACACAATTAACTGGACTGGGAGAATTATCATTGTTCTCATTGAAGTTAATGGTTGTAATTTGCTTTCTGTCAAGTTTAAATTGTAGTTATTAATTAAGTTCAAAATTTAAATAATTAAAATTTTCTTATTTGTCCTCTCTACTCACAAGAAGAAACATCATAGATTAGGCAAAAAAGCAAATAAAACTATATAAGTAAATAACTTGGACTACTAGAGATTATATTTTAAGATCTTCAAGCAGTTAAAAAATGAACTGTCTCTCCAGTTTTCCAATGAGCAATAAAGTTCTCATAAACACAAGATATTTTAAAATATGAACTGTAAAATCAAAGATAAAAATCAGCAGACTTGGGGTAGAGAGTTGGCTCAGCAAGAAAAAGCACTTGCTGCCAAGTCTGCTGACCTGAGTTTCATTCCCAAGACCCACAAGGTTGAAGAAGAGAATTTCTTTCTGCAAGTTGACCTCTGATCTCCATGTGCACATGCGTTGTGCCTACACTACATTCACTTAATCGGACTGTTATGTAACTAAACTGTACTGTTCCACAAATTAATGTTCACTGTTTCTCATCTTTAAAACATCTACTGTATCAGATCATTTAAACCCAGATTAAATATTTTTTTTTTAAATTTATTATCCAATCTGTTCCAAATAGTTCCAATGTATGGATCTGTGTAGCTTAATTGCCTTTTCTTCTTTTAATATTTTCAAACAGTATTTATAATTAATCATGTTTTGTGTTGTTACTTGCTTCTTCTATATCAGTGCTTTTAATGTTCCTGCCTTAGATGTCTTAGCCAAGACTTGACTCATACTGCCACCATACTAACTCTTATGAGTGCAAGCTGGTGCTCCAACCCATTAGTGCCTGCCACAAGTCAAGTGTTGGATGGTTGGAAATGAAGAAGTGGAGCTTTGGTTTACACATGTTGACATGAACAACTCAGTTCCACTCATATGAGGGGAACAGCTCAGCTCATGACAAGCGAACAAGTCATCCAAAAAGAAGCAGAAAACACAGAAATGAGCCATCTTTAGAAGCAGCAGAGTAAGGTGCTGACAGCTTAATGAATGGCTTGTCTGTTATGACAGTAGGACACCTTGCAATGCCAAGAGCAAATATATGCAATGCAGGAAATGTATGTCCTATATATAGGACACATAGACTGCCTGTATCACTAACAGATGGGCAGAGTTTGAGAAATCTTATTTTATAATGTACAACATCACTCCTGTCAAATGTACTTTAAGATCTGGGGATTAATGAAGCGTGCCATGTAGAGCAAGATGGGAATTCCATTGTATGTACTGAGCGATTGTGACCTGTGGAGGTAGATCAACTCCTAGAGAATGTAGCTCATATTTTCTTTAATTATAACTCTGATCTCATTTGAAATTTAATAATATGAATTTCCAGGCATTGTGAAATAAAGAAGCAGGTGATATTTTGAGATGCTTATGTATAAATTTAAACAGTGACTGTGTGGCTAAGAAGCCTAGAAATCAGAAGGAGAAGTTCACTGATTTTACAAGTAAATAGTCCAGCTATACAATGGTGAAAAGAAAAAAAGACTTTCTATACAAAGAATAGGTTTATTTATGAATGAACTCAAGTTGCGGCTTAGACAGTTTTAAATTAAATCAATAGAGCTGAGTGACAGATCAATTAGGTTTCAAATAGATCCTGATAAATTAACACAGTTTAGCATGGATTGCTGTAAATACATTTGTCAACCATTATAAGTGAATACTGAGACAATGAATCAGACCAACTACTTATCAGAGAGTAATATCAATTTTAGAGTTTCATATGTCAAAATATATGCATGGTTAACTAGATTCTGGCATAGTTCCTATGAAAGAGGCAAAGAGGTATACAGAGCTTAAAATAAACTAAAACTGCAGAAATGCCATACTACTAAAATATCAAACATAATGTCATTAGCCAGTTTGTATCACTGAGTTCTTCCCTTCCTCACACCCTAATATACAACTCCATTTGCATCCATCAGTTTAATTGATGAGTGACTCAATAGCAGCACTTTACTATATGTCTTAGTGAGCTGCTGTCAGGAAGGGTCGGTGCCTAAATCCTCAAGGTAAAACTGTTCAGATTGCTTTGCATTCATGCTCTGGATTCACATAGCCTTGGTGAGGAGATTTTACCCCCAAGTCATGGAACCATTTCATAAAATAAAAGAAGGCTGAAGAATATTGATAGACAATAAAGATCAACTGTTAGTGAATGTACTTGAAAACACTTAATAACAACAAAAAAAAAAAAAGGCTAATTTTCTTACCATTGGAAAAAATGAAAACTAAGGCCAGGGAGAAGGCTCATTAGATATGATGCTTCCCACAAAAGTATGGGGCCTGAAATTGAATCCAAGCAACCTATATGAATCCAGGCACAGTGATACACATCTGTAATCCTCGTGCTACCGGGACATGAGAGGGTGAGGCAGTAACAAAAGAATCCCTGGAAACACTATGTCAGTTAGGTCGGCATGCACAGTGCTGAACAAATAGGATACCATGCCTCAAATATGGTGATGGAAAGTGACAACTGACACCTGAGTTTGTCCTTTGAACCCATATGCATGCTGTGACTCCTGAGTGCCTTCACACACACACACACACACACACACACACACACACACACACACACACACACACACACACACACCATACCAGTCAATAAGCAAAACCAAACTATGCAGTTGAAAATTGCTCAAAAGCCATTGAAAGACAAATTGAATGTTAGCATGAAATTGTCAAAAACCAAACTATAGTTTACTTGTAATATAAATTAGTAACAGAGAGTTCAGTATAAGAATAACCCTTATATACTTATGAGGAGGGACTATAAACTTTCATGAAGTGAAATTCGTCAAAAATTATCAAATTTAGGCAGATATAGTTTGGTGAAGAGTTCCTCTTATTTATAGATGAGATGGACAAGAAGCTTCTGTGTGAATGCACATGTATTATTATTGCTCCCAAGAGTCAAAGAATTAAAAAAATAATTTGAGAGCTGAACAACAAAGGATTCACAAATAAATGATGGTAGGTCTATAGACAGGAAGTCATCTATCAAAATGAACAAAGATCTCCGCATTTCAATAGGAACTGACTTCTGAGATAAAATGACAAATACGGGCTACCGTAAAATTGAAATTGTGTTAAAGGAAAAAATGACATCCATCTTCTAATACATTTGACTAATTCGTAGGTACTTACCTATAAACTTTGTGATGGTACCTAGAATTCTAGAGGCTGTGAGCAGGAGAAAATTATACCTTTCCCCAATGGCTATGTAATTGTTCTTTTTAATTTTGCTTACATTGACCTTTCAGAAACTAAAATACACATGTGCAATGTGTATGTATTGCATATGTGTAAGTTGTATAAAACACAGAAAATATGAAGCCTCTCAGCCTTTCTTGTGGTTTAATTTGGAGACCCAACAAAGTGATTCCACCATGAGTAACAAGACAAGGAAGAGAATAAAAAACTGTAAAGATATTCCTGTAACAACACTCATCTGACAGAAAAGAGAAGTGAAGTCCACAGTCATGTGGCAGTTGAGATGAAAAGCAGTCAGAGGGGAACTTTACAGAGAGGGCTGTTTCGGGCAAGCATTTGTTGAAAGATTAGAGAAAACTTATTTTTAAAAACGCTTCCCTAAAGGGTGGGAGAGATAGGTTAGCAGTTTAGAGTACTTGCAGCTCTTCCAGAGGAAATGAGTTCAGTTACTAGCACCTGTATCAGGAGGTTCACATCTTGTATCTCCAGTTCCAGGAGATCTGATGCCTTTTTCTGGCCTCCATAGGCACCAAAACTAACATGTACATTCACTACCCCCCACCCCCTACACACACACACATAAAATCTTTTAGAAAGACTTTAAAAGTCCATTTGTCTTTTACAAGGAAACAAGGTAAAGACACATTACTAATGACAATTAGGTAACATGCCCCATTTTCTAGACACTGCTGGACACAGGTAAAGTTCTAAACACAGGAGGGTGGGGAGGAAAAATACTAGCTGCATAATAGAGGCCACTCAGGGATTTGGAAGGAACGGGGTGGTTGTGCTATAGACTCTAAGTCAGATATTCTAACTCAGTTTACCTAATCCGTATATATCCCCTTTAATTATTAACCCATGATGGGATCTGTTTAATGATGTAACTCTCATTTTTCAGTTTCTTGAGTATCTTTACTTTCCCTCAGGTCTGTGAGGAGCAGATACCTTTGTGTTCATCCGGATGCCCATCTTAAAATCCCCATTTCTACAGTACTAAGCCTTAAGGAGAAAGTATCAAAATGTAACAGATGCACAATTCATTAAGAATTAAGAAAAAAAATCAATTATAGTAAAGTCCTAACAACACACACTGAGCAACTACCTCTGCTCCTAGATCTCAGTGGGAGGAAATTTACGTGAACACAGAAAGTTAGGTGGTAATTGATAGAAATCTGTAGCTGAGTGAAGGATTTGTTCTTCAATGGGAGATAAATGTATGCATATATTATATGTTCTGCTTCATGACCCTAAAATTCCCTGAGGCAATGACAGGTTTCCATTCCATATTCATTTGGCATAATGTTGTTACTGGTGTTGGTCTACAAATCCTTGTTCTTTTTCTTTCCTTTATTCCTACCTAGTTTATTTCCTATTCACAAACAACAAACTCCTGATATAGTTCACCAATCCTAGCAGTTTCCTACTTCGCACACATAAGCATTATTATCGCTTCATTTTACTTTATATTTTGTTCTTTTTTTTTTTTTTTGAGACAGAGTCTTACTTTCTAGGCCAATTAATAATCTAAACTGGTGTTAAACTCATGTTGATCTTGATGCTTCCTCCTCCTAAGTGCAGTGATTATAATCATGAGCAACCTTGCTTCCCTTGCTTCAAATAAAAGTGTTAAAAAGAATGGGTGAGCTTCATATATCCTGGTGTTTCCTCCTGGTGTCCGTGAAATGGCAAGTGTAAGTCAGCTGAGCAAGGATCACACCCATCCCTACACCTTTGTTTACATGTGTGTGTGTATGATGGTGGAGACCAGCGGTCATGTTGGGTGTCTTCCACATGCCTTCTCTCATGGAACCTAGGCTGATTCAGATGACTGATTCAGATAGACTAGCTTGCCAGTAGGCCCAAGGGACTCTCCACCTCCCCAGCCTTCAGTTTGCAGCATGCAGCAGGGGATGGGAGAACAAACTCAGGTCTTCTAGCTTATGAAGGAGCCATTTCCCCCCAACTTCTGACTCCCTTTTAGAAGTCTCCTTCTCTTTGTTCAGCTTCACATTTAATTTGTATCAAATGAAGATGATGATAAAAATTATGACCTGGGCCGGTGGCCTAGCTGTTATAGTTATCCTTATAAATCATGAAGCCAACATACTATGTTGTTGGCTGTTCTTCCTGCTCAGGTCTGTGTTCATTCTGATCTGTGCAATTCCCTCCACCAGGCTCTTTCACCGTGCAGAAGACTCAACGAGATACTGTTTTCCAAGGCAGGTTCTGTTCCCATACTTATGGAATGTGCTGACAATTTCTACATTTTTTAAGGAAGTTCCTGGAAACTTTTTTGTTATTCTATAGACCACCCTTGGAGAAACAAAGTCAAACACACTTCTAGAATGCTTTTTGCTTAAGAATTATTTTTTAGAATGAATAATTGTTTGCCATGAGTGGGATCCAGTAATTTGGGAGAAGAGGCTAATCCTAAAAGGAGTCACGAAACCATGATAATCTCACTGGTCAGTTTTGAGGACTCTATTAATTCATTGACTTTATAGCCCTTGTAAGATGAATTGCTAAATGGTCTTATTAATAAAAAAACAAACAAACATGGAGCCAGATATTTGGGTGAAAACCTGAGAGATCAAGGAATAGGACAAGCCATGACAACTTCACCTCACCAACTCCTCAGCTTCCAAAGAGACCTACTTCCTGTATACCCACTCCTATATGCCATTTTGTTCTGTCATCTCATTTCTTCTCTCCACCCAGCTACATCATTTCCTATCTGTCTGTACAGACCTCCAGACCTCTATGGTTAGTGCTGGGATTAAAGACATGTGTCACCATGCCTGGTTCTGTTCCCCCATGTAGCCTTGAACTCACAGAGATTCCAATGGATCTCTGCCTCCCAAATGCTAGGATTAAAGGTGTGCTACCATTGCCTGACCTCTATGTTTAGTGGCTGGCTTTTTCCTCTGATCCTCAGATAAACTTTATTGAGGTGCACAAAGAAAATATCACCACAAGCCCTCATAAGAAAAGGCGTATCCTCTCCTCTATATCCTTACAGTGTTGAAGGATAAATAACTTACTCAAAGGCCAAACTGATAATAAGGAAAAACAATTGTCTAACCCTTGTAACAGCAGTAATGATCCATGCTCCTTAAAACACTTGGAATTCACACCTACAATTACTTTAATCTTTACCTTGCTTTCTCTTATTCTTCGTGATCTCTCTTCTGTGATGTGACTTAGGGGTAGAGGACATGGCTCAGTGGGTTAAGTTCTTGCAGCTCAAGCTTAAGGACCTGAATTTGAATCTCTAGTACCTATGTAATAAAGGCATACCTGACAACACTCCCCTATGACATCTGTTCTGGGAGTCGGAGGCAGGAGGATCCTGACAGCTATTGGTCAGCCAGTGTAGCCAAGTGATGAGTTTCAGGTTCAGTGAAAGAGTTTGTCTCAAAAAGTGGGATGGAGAACATAGGAAAAGATGTTTATGATTGGCCTCTGTCTTCTATGTAAGCACACATGGGTCTGCACACTAGCATATTCATGTGAACACATGCACACACATATAATCGTGTAACTTGGCATGGAAAATGGCTTAATGGTTTTGTTTAGGGAGAGAAAAAAAAGTGTTTTCTACCCTCTAAAGAAAGAAAAAAAACCAACTGAGAGCAAGCCACTGAATAAGGCTGCAGACATATAAATGGAAATATCATTGGCTTCTGAATTCTTATCGGGCTTACCTCCTCTATGTGAAGAGGTTCCTCACTCTAGTTCTCAATGCTCTTATGTAAGGAATGGCAATAAACCTTTAGAGGTCAAGACTGAATAAAGTAAAAGACTCTAAAAACATTAATAAAATTAGCATGCAGGGAGTTGTCGATATACGCATGTAGTTGCTGCCACTATTATTGTGGCTTTAAAAATTCTCACTAGGTTTAGGGCCTGAAACACGATTCAGTCAAGTGATTCATCACATTGTTTGGTTAGTTTTGTTCACTGGCCGAGTCTGCAGGAATCCCTCAGTACTTGAAATTCTGCAGATGGGCTTTGTCTCTGTCTCTAATCCTCTCCAAGAAGATAGAGCAGTTAATGAATTAGCCTGAACTATCTCCTTAAGCTTGACTGTCATCAGCAAATTGCCCCGAAGAACATTATAAATGGATACTACAAATTAGAAACTGTGTCTTTAAATCACTTCCTTCCTCTCTCTGTTCTCTTATTTCTAAAACTTGCAGATCCACAGCCAATCTGTTGAGCTCTGTCAGACAAAAATACCAGCATGCACTTCTTATCCAGAATTGTGTAGAAAAACATTTTGTATTAGGGTTTGTTATTGTTTGCTAGCATTATCTGACAACCTCAAACATACAAACAACACTAAACTGACTCAGCAGGTTGCATTTATATGTTTATGTTACATTATATATATATATACATACATATACATGTACACATATATGCATATATAAATATATATATAACAAACTTTTTAAAAATAATTTTTTAGTGATTCTTGGGAATTTTACATTTTGCACCCCAGTTCCACTCATTTCCCAGTCCCTCGATATCTGCCTTTCACTCTTGTAGTGTCACCCTCAAAAGAAAAAACTTAAAAAGAAATAATGAACATTAAAAATAAAAAAATACAAATAAGAATATTACACAAACAAATGAAAATGAACAAACAAATAAAAAATCCCCTTCATTCCCCACTCTTTCCTGCCTCTCTGATGCTCTTCACTCATCCTAGTGGCATTGGGAACTGCTGTGTATCTTGAAGTACATCCTGTTGCCCAAACAGCTTCACTTGCAAGTGTTCATTGTGTGATGTGTTGTTGGGCAGGTTCAAGGCCACTGACTTCTGGTATACCATTATTAGTGGACCCTCACCAAAACTTGTCTCAGATATCCTGTTGTGAGTCATGGAGATACACTGGCTATGATTCTGCAGGACAAGTCCCTTCTTGAACTCCAGCAAGCCATAGATGGGGTAGATATTCGGAAGTGCCAACTCAAAGCCCTAGATGTGTGGCTGGGTGGTAGCTGAGTTGATCAGTCCAGGCTGTTGGGACCACCCCTTTAAGGTGATTGGTAAAGCCAGCTCTCCCAGGCCCATGGTAAGGGGTAGGGCCAGCTTTCCCAAGTGAGGGGAGGGCAAAGTCTCCTTTGAGGGGTGGGCCAGCTCTCACTTGCCAGGGTCATCTAGTGGGTTATCTCAAGGCTGGAGAAGGGGAGGGGAGGCTCTCCCCAGGCCAGTGAGGGTCAGGACCAGCAAAGCTCTTGTACTTCAACACATGGTTTAGCACATGGTTCACATGGGCCCCTGTGGTAATATGGGAAATGGGCATCAATGAAGACCCCTGCTGCAGCAGGACCACAGACCCAGACATGGCCATCGGCAACATCTTGGGCCCAGATATCATCATGGCCCCAGGAGGCAGCACAGGCTTCTCACATCAGCATGGCATCAGCAGTTGCATGGTCCCTAAACTCCAAAATGGCCCCAGGTGGTGGTCCAGACACCCAAGTAGTCACAAAGCCTTCAGTGGTAACAGGAACCATGGACATCAACATACACCCTGGCTGTTGTGGAGCCACTGACCCAGACATGATCCTTGGCCACAGCTCGGGTCGGGGGCACCGCAAGCCAACCCGATCTGTAAGGCCCTGGAGGCAGCATGATCCTCAGCCACCAACATGGCCTCAAGTGTTGGCCCAGACCCCTGGTATCTACACAGTCTTTGAAGGTAACAGGAGCCATGGACATTGATGTAGACCCTGGCTGAGGTAGGACCACAAACCTAGGGATGTGGCAGTGGTAGGATTTGAACCCAAGCCATTGAAACGACTGGAACCTAAATCCAGCACCATATACCACTCAGCCACACTACCTCCCTATAACAAATTTAAAGAAACAAAACAAGCCATCAGTTTGAGAGACAGTGACAGGGGAGAGGGACATGACAGGAGTTGGAGGGGTCATGAGAGAGGCTGGAGAGAGGAAAAGGAAAAGGAGATGTGATGTAATTATATTCTAATTAAAACTGAAAAAAATGAAGAAAAATAACAGAGGTTTTCATCCTATCATCAGAGGGTTATTACAGGTTTGAAGTCATTCCCTAGAATATCTGTGATTCTTTTTTATTTAATATTGTTTTCTAGAATTTAATTCATGAGTACTATATTTACATTATATCCCCTCCTCTCTCTACAGCTCCAACTCTTCTTAAGTCTCCAAAAGTTTCAGCTTAATGACCTCTTATTTATATATGTATAAACATAAATATCTGTAATATGTATATAAGTATATACCTCCAATTGTGTCAACTTTGTGTGGACCCTATGTGCAAGAGCTTAACACTGAGCACTTGAGATTGGCCAACCTCTCAGTTTCTTTCTCTCTTGGCAGCTACTGATTTCCCATAGCTCTTTCTCAAAGCATAACGCTTGTGGGATAGTATCCTCTAGACATAACAGGTATGCTACATCCATGAAATATCAATAACATGATGGCCTAAGCAAGATTTGACTAATTATACCCGTTAACATGACAATGTGGATCGATGAAATTTCATAGAGTCTGTGATTCCTGATAGGAGTTTCATACCTGCATTGCTTGAGCTAATAAAAGCAACACCCACCCAACTACTGAAAGTTCTGGAGATATGCAACAAAATACACCTATTACCTTTGGAGATAGAACCTGACTCACAACCTAATATCAAACGATAAAAGTGATGGTTTTGTATTGGCACCTTGAAACAAGTTCACATTTTTTTTGACACATGATAAATTTGTAGAACTGTGTATTATCCTGAAGATACTAAAAGACCAAAGCTTTTGTTTTGTTTTCACTAACTGAACCTCTGTAATGTAAGTTTGTTGTGTACAAGCACAGGGGCAACTGGGGAATACAGTGGATCAGCTTTCCCTTTGCTTCTGAATGGATGCCAACATTAATTTGACTTTATTGTCATCTTTCTACACCATTTGGGATAAAATCAGCACAATAAAAGAATGCAAAGTTACCTGCCTTGATTTTAGTGGAAGAGTGTGTTTTACATTATTGTCCCAAGAAGGTGTTTTTTTTTTTCTTTTTTTCTTTTCATAGCTACTTCAGTTATCTTAAGACTGCCTAGTGTGAAAGTCTGCACAAGGAACATTTACACCCACTCATTGATGCCACAGCAGGGGGTGATGGCTATTCTTAGTTGTCAACTTGACTATATCTGGAATGAACTATAATCCAGAAATTGGGGGCACGCTTACGATCAGGACCTTGAAGCAAGAAGACAACACGTCCTCGATTTGGATCTTGAGACTGGATGACACATGTCTTTAATCCAGACGTTGAGACTGGAAGAAACCTTTAACCTGAACCACACCTTCTGCTGGAAGAACAATGGAAGAAGGAAGGGTTCATCCATTGCCTGCTTTGCCCTCGCCTTGCCAATACATCTATTCCATCACTGCCATTGGAGCCTACTTCTTCAGGATTCCAACACATACAGAAGACCAGTCACAGCACCCAGTCTCATGGGACTGAGCAACTCTGGATTCTTAGACTTTCCATTCACAGCTAGCTATTGTTGAACTCAGCCTGGAAATCATTCAATAAATTCATATATATATTTCATTATGTAAGGTCCGTGACTCTAGAGAACCAGGACTAATACACGGGGTTTATGTTGCTGTGGGTCCTTTCATTCACATTTCGAATATGTAATCAATATCAATTTCCTTTGCATGAACATTTCAAAAATACTAGAGTCTAAATCTGGTTAAAGGAAGAACACAAAAATAGGCTCCACTCTCTTCCCAAAGCCCCTCTTCAATAAGTTAAAAAGAATAGAGGAGGAAAGTGAACTCTAACAAACGAAATAAGTGTAAAAAGAATGGGTAAAAAGACAAACACTGACAGAATATTAGGGCGTGTAGTAGGGGAAACCAGTGACAATTGACTAAATAAGATTTGAAAAAGCTGAATTCTGGAGTTGGGGATTTAGCTCAGTGGTAGAGGGCTTGCCTAGCAAGCACAAGGCCCTGGGTTCATTTCTCAGCTCTGGAAAAAAAAATGAAAAAGCTGAAATCTTTGTTAATACTAGGAGCTATGAACCATCCTCACACACACTGAAGACAATCGCCTTCATTCCCCACCCTGTCAAGGAAAAGAATATGGAATCAGTTGACAAAAGAAACTCTGGACATGATACATTAAAATGTATACAATTACAACAACAACCAAACATAAACAAACCCACCAACCTCCAAATATCAATGTGTGCTCTGCAGAGAGGGCTGAAGAGAAACCTTGCTGTAGTCACTTTTGATTCTACCCTGGGGTAGCTTTTCGCATGGAGGGCCCAATAGTTGGGTCTCCTCCAGAGGAAAGTACATCTGGAGTCAATCATTCTCTGTTTAGGAAAGAATTGTCAGCAATTCGTAACCCCTCACAAATGTTTTATGTGCGATGAACATTACTTTTCATGGTTTCCTAAAGACCCCCATGCCCACCTGAAAGCATGCTGGTCCTTCTCAAGGGCAACCTTCTCACTGCAGAATTAGTTGCCTGTCTTCCTGTAGTTGATGTGGGGGTCCTCTTTTCTCATTTTCAAACTGTGTGTATGTTTTGGGCATGTGCTACCAGAGGCCAGAGATCAACTTCTGATATCGTTCTCAATCACTTTTCACTTGTTTTTGAAAAAAAAAAAGCCTTTCACCAGACCTGAAGCATATCATTCTGCTACACTAGCTAACCAGGAAGCCCAGGTCCTGCCTCCTCAGCCCAGTACTGGGCTTACAGATACACACACTGCTGAATGCAGCTTCTTACTTGGGTGCCAAGGACTCGAACTCAGTTCTTCATGCTAGATTGACGAGCACTTTATCCACTGAACTATATCCCAGCGATTAAAAAACAAAACAAAACAAAAGTCTTTTCTTTCTTTCACTTAATTTTTACTTTGAGACAAGGCTTCAATATTATAGCTCAGGCAAGTCTAAATCTGTCTCTGTATCCTAGAATGACTTCAAAGTCATGATCCTCCTGCCTCAGCCACTCCAATGCTTGGAGTACAGACATGCTCAACTTTGCCTGGCTAAATAAATTCTTACAAGAAACCTAGGGTCAGAGGTCATTCCCTGTGTTCAGTTTCTGAAACAGCAGCTGTTTCTGTGGGAGATAAACCCAGTGCCCATCTACTTCCACTCTTCCCTCTTCATGTTCCTGTCAGATCCCAGCCTTGGTGTGATGACATAGATATCACCTACTAAAGATGCCCACACCTGCTCTCCAGTGGAGAAAAACTGCTTTCTATCTTGGCAGTGCTTGGCTACAGGCTTGTCTTATCTTCACACACCACCATCATGACCCCGTGGGACAGGGACTATCAGTTGTGCTGGGCACTGGTAAAGACAGCATTCCTCTTTTGAGCAGATAACAGAGAGATGCATGAATTGGCCTTTTCAGACAAAATCACGGTGTCCAGCCAGAGCTTATCTATGGTTTTAAGGAAGGAAAAGCTGAAGTTGGCTAAAAGCTTTTCTTTATTCTTTCTTCCCTTGATATTCTATAAGTCACCAGGGGAGCAGAATATTGCAAAATTCTGTCATGAAAGAGCAGGCTGATAAACTGAAAAATAAAAACAGATGTGGAGCAAAGAGGGCTTATGGACATTCGTTTCTTGCTTTGCTCTGGCTCAAGTGCTGGGAGTCTTAAATCCTCCTCCCACTAAGGAAAATCTAATATTTCCTCTGCCTCTGACTATCACAATCCTTGGATAATTCCCATCTTTGGATAATCACCTCTCCCACATTGAAGTCAAAATAAAGTGATAGAAAAATGCAAAATAAAAATAATAAGTGACATTTATTGCATGCCTGTGTGCCAGACACTCTGCAGGCAATATTTCATCTACACAGGGAGAATGCACGCAGCTCATATTCAACGGCCAGACAGCCTGGAGTCAGAGCCAGGCTCCAGCTCTTACTGGCTGGGTGGATACCGGCAAGTTGCGCCACTTATTTTGTTTAGGTTTCCTCGCCTGTGCAAGTGAAATAAATACTCAGCTCTTTCTTCAGATCCCCAAATGGCTGAGAGTTAACATTTATCAATTATTCCAGAAAGTGGCATGTTGTAAAACCTCCATAAGTATACATTATCAGCCTTACTACGCTGTGACTAAATAGGTCGACTTATCAGTCCCCAAGGCCCATATGAAGAACTGAATCAGCAAGATTACATCACACGTAAAATATGTGTAGATAGAATAGAAATCCTCCTCTGCAGAATCCCTGAGCTCAAGTACTTAAGATATGATGCCATGCAATACACCATTAAGAGAAAAAAAAATCAAATTTGGGTCCATTCATTTATGAGCATCACAATAATATCAGCACATGTGATTGCAAAAGTACATAATTCAGAACCAGTCTTTGATGTTTTACATTCACAGATTTGGATATGAATGTTTCAGTCATCTCTCTACTTTCCACTAATTCTCGCTATTTAAGGATATGGCTACCATAGTTACTCCCCTATGTGAGGAATCCAAGGTATGTAAGAAGAGAAAGAGAGCTGCTGTGTGTAGTCTAGGGGTAAAATGAACTAGTTGATGTAGGTGAATAATTTCACCCCAGTTCATGTGAGATCTATCTCACAGGAGTTACCAGATAAAGAAGCATGTGTTCATGATAACAAATATATTATAAAGTGTCATACATGACAAGAATTCATGAAGATACTGTTGGGAGATTCAGCAGCTCTGGGCTATCATGTCCACTCCTTCATTTGGCCCTTCTTTTCAGATATTTATTTTTATTTTACATGCATGAGTGATTTGGTTGCATATATGTATATGCACATGTGTGCCTGGTACTCCCAAAGGCTGGAAAAGAATGTCTGATTCTCTGAACCTGGAGACACAAATGGTTGTGAAGCACCAAGTAAGTGCTGGGCTGACCCTGGATCCTCTGTAAGAGGAGTCCTTGTTCTTAGCCCCTGAGCCACTGTCTCACCAGCCCCCACTTGGCCCTTCTTAGCATCCTTGCTTTTGTTTCCTGTCTCCTTGCCTTGTGGTGCTATGATGCTACTATAGCAGCTCAATCTTTAGCTGGGTTTATAACTCATGGCCAGGGCAGGTGATTGACTCAATTCTGAACTCTGAACAAAAGCCAAAAATCTGAGAAGGGGTTGTTCTTTCTGCATTCCTCTATTTTGCCTCCTCCACCCACCAGGGATGGTAGAATCAAATCTAGAAACATCTGTATTCATGGTTAACACAACCAACCTCCTCAAAGTTGTATTGCTTCTCTCTATATAAGAGAAAATAACATTTTCAACTCATTTAAGTTAATCCAGCTTGCTTATTCTCTAGTTGTATGTCAAACCACATTTTAAAGCTGTTTTCCCAATTCTCCGGGAAACTACTTTCCGTTCTGTAAGTGGGATTCTAATAATGGTTTAAACAGAAGCCAGTGTTTGCCATTGTTTTTTGCACCTGCAATCCATCACCTGTCCCTTGTTGACTTTCTACTCATGTTAATTTTTGTTCCCACTTTTCCACTTACTGCACGCTGACAATTCAAAACGCCTTTCTATTTTCCTAAAGAAAACACAAAAACAAAATCTCATCCTCACACCGGGATCTTGTGATTCCTCTTCTGTCCATCTTCTCTTCCTTCCATGTTCATTCTGCACTGCCCTCAGATATTGTCTCTGCAGTAAGACCCTTCCTGATGCCCTTCCTCAAACTCCACTCAGGGCCTTATCAACATAAACTCCACTCTTGCCTTCTAAACATTTCACTGCATGATGCTTTCTTCTTCATGTGTTCATTTACTTGTTTATTATGTCCTCCCAGTAGCAGAGCAGGGACTGTAGGAAACCAGGACTTCATAAACCCCGCCCTCCAGTCCTGTAAAACAACAGCTCCGGGCAGTTTGTCTTTTAGCCTTTCTTTCACTTCTCAGAATTTTTTTTCATGCTATTCCATAAGTATTCAGTTGCTTGAGGGGAGCTCTAAGCTGGAGTCTTCTGACAAAAATGACTTTGTTTCCTTTCCATATAGGATGAAGATTTCAAATATACTACATGTAAGTCACTCAGTAACCGAAAGTGAGAAAGGTTCTGAATAAAATAGTAAAAAGTAGGATGGAGGGGGGAGACAGACAGTTGAAAGAATAAACATCCCAAAGAATGTCTAATTTGGTTGAAAATAACCAGGTTCTGCTGAGTGACTCTAGGAAAAGATTACTGAAGTCCATGTCTCCTGGTCGGACTTGCAGTCTGCCCTTAGGGACTATTAAAATGTTCCTGAGCTAAATGGACATTTCCTAACGAATGCATTGGAAGTCTGAAGATACGGCAATATCAAGTCAAGCTTGGAGGACTTCTCTGCATGTTTTTGGTTATCTTTAGAAATTAAAAGCAGTTCTCCCTGCAGTGTACTTGTCTTGTTTGAATATAAGAACATTCCCAGCAAGTACCCACACTAAAATAAAAATAAGTATATAAAAATAAAAATAAAATTTGGAGCATGTAAGAAACAAACTTAAGTTTTTCTTCATAATGTCAATCAATTGTTTGGACTGGTCATTACAAGTCAAGTGTGTTATGAAGAACAATGTGTCATTCGTTTGTTTTGTTTTGTTTTTACCACGTTCCTTTTATCTGCATGTTCTATTGTTTTTGCCATAGTGATATGGCTGTGCCCTTTGGCTGATGAAGAAAGAGATGCTCTGGAGGGTGCAAAGTTTATCCTTGGAAAAGTTGCATGCCTACATGAAGTTGTAATGCTATGGACATGCTCTCTGCCAGCTTCCCATTGTTTCATGATGGTCTTTGCTTTCTAGTGGTTTTGCTATTTTTCTCCAAACCAAATTAACCTTAGAAACTGAATAATAACATCCTTCCTCAAAGGGGAAGAGGAAAAAAAAAGTTCCCTCAGATTCCTCCAGAGGACTTCCGTGGGATGCTTTACTTTCAGTAAACCTCCAGGCAAATAGTCACTTTTGAACCTTGCACTTTGCCCTCTGATTTCCACAAGCTGGAGAAAGATCAATACCAGAGACCAAGTGTCCGCAAAAATGAAAATGATATGCACAGATTGTTATTTATACAAGTCCCCTGATTTTGTTTACGGAGTTTAATGCAAACTTTTACCCTTCGATTAAAAGCAAATGTTCCACCTCTCTGCAGGGACCTGCTGTTCCAGATGCAAAGGGGAGAATTAAGAGGGAGGTGAATCTCTATCAAGAATTCCTGGAGTATAACAGCAGAACATATTAATGAGTCCTCACACATTTGTGATGCAGAACAGGGATACTGAAGAATCAGAGCAGACACAATACTGTGTTCTGATATATTGATAATTCAAAAGCCATCATGTAGCACACCAAGATCAATTTAACTATTAACTTTTGCATTACTCTAATTCTTGAAACTCAATAACATGGAGTAAAAGAAAAAATACGTGCAGATGATAGCACTGGGTGCTGTGGCCCTTTATTTTTAGAGAAAGAAGTAAAAGAATAGAAAGTCAGCAGATAATGATTCTATTTCTGATGAAAATGATAACGAATCCGTCTACTTTTTTACACAGTTAACAATTATCACACATATATTTTATATATTAAACCAATGTATCAACTGTGACTTAGGATTTACACCATCTGCAAACTGCATAAAGTCTAATTTATACAAATTAGCCTAGAAGAAAAATATGTAAAATAATTAGCTTGTTTTCTTTTTGGGAGTATATTGGTTCTCTAACTTCTATTCATTTACCCTGTAACACACATTTAAAAAAACAACCTTAAAGCATCTAAAAAATGTATGCACTATTATATGATTAAAAGTAACTGATTAAACTGGGCTTTATACATCTACAGTATTTAAATTTTTTAGCCCTCTTAACACAAATCTCCTGAATTTTTGACTCTCTCTGTAGTTCATTTGGAGGAGGGTCAGGTCACTAAAAGTATAAACCCTTACTACACCAACAGGTTATTGACAAACTCAGAAGCTATATCCTTGACTCAAGGCTTGGTGAGAATTATAGATGCTTTTAATACTGCCCCTCAGATTGTTTATAATCATGGTACAGAAAACAGACTAACTATATAAATATTTGCAGAATAATTAATGGAGAATTTGTGTGGTCTGAACCAATTGTGTGGTCAGTTTCTTGAGTTTATTCTTCTCATCTGAAGCTAATATGTGAGTGGCAGGGATCTTGTGGAATTAATTAAGAAGAACAAATATAGTAAAACCACAGTGAAATTTATTACATTGTATTTAATGTAGTTCAAAGTAGGTGCTCTGAAACACAGGAGGAAAATGTATGCATCTCCCATCTCGTTTCAGCTGTCAAAGTGTAAAAATAATACTATACAGTTTATTCCATTAAGCACACATCTCAGCATTTGGGTGAAGATAAACAGTTGTGTTGGAGAAGGAATGAAATTCAGAGGAGAGATTTAAAAGCAACCTGCAGTTAAATGTTCCATGATAGATTATAGACATGGCAGAAATGTCACCTGGTAGAAAGGATGGCCTGTCTAAGTAGGTCTTCTGTGGCATGCCTTGGATTTTATGACTCTACACCATCCCCATGTTAGTTCTAACTTAAAAGCAGAGTAAAATAATTAAGAACATAAAATTAAAATCTGAGTGAAAATATTCAGTAGCTGTATATCATTAAATGCCATTTCAATGCCTTAAGAAGGAATAGCCAGGAGGCTGGATTTCTTGTCATGATTTTAATTTTACAGTTCAGTATAGAAAATAATAAAAGTAAGATTCACATCTTTAATAATTTTATAACATCTCCAAAAGTAAGGTATTCTATGATCAATTTTGTCTAGATTGCAATGTCTCTTGTAATGGTACTAAAAAATTACACATTTCTAAATAAAACCAAAACAAAATGCCACTTATACCTAGTAGCATTTGGCTGACTACTTGTGTAGACTTTCTATTACATAAAGTCACTGCTTCCTTACAACTTCCACATAATGTGTTGTACCTGTTACCCAATAACAATGACAAAGTTAGCTCACATACTTAACACCCCAAGTATAAATAGATGAATGCCCTGATTTGCTTAGAAATCATCACTTAATTTCAATTTTTGTATATGTGTAAGGCTAATTTCCTTAGTATTTTCATGACAATAAAAGAGCTAACTGTAATCTTCTTACATTTCCATGTAGAAAACAATAACTGTGATTATAAACATGCCTAGAAGAACACAACACAAACTTCATGGAAGCTTTAAATTGCCTCTGCTTGAACAGAAGTCATTTCCTGGGCTGGATTATAAGCCCCTTGTCGAGCTGAACATAGAGCTGAATAGTTGTTTCATTTCTTTCACAAAGAATGGGAAACTGAGTGTTCCCAAGACAGACATTAATGAGTCTCATAAGCACTAGGTGACCAGTCTGTCCAGGGGAAAACAAACAAACAAACAAAAACCAAACAACAGCAAAGCAAAGGTTTTAGCCTTTCTTCTAATTTCTGTGAACCAGGAAGTTTTGTCTCTGTCCTTTGAGAAACTGCTCAAACATTCACAGATATTTCATTTTATTTTGCTTGTAACTTGTTCTGTGTCATAATGACTTTTGGGATAACAGACGATCAAGAACGCATGAAATAAACCTCTAGCCAATACATTTAAATGAAGAAATTGGTAGCCTATGTGGTCATGTTCCAGGGAGAATGTATCTTTTAGTATTCCTTTGGTCATACCAGTTTAAAACAAAATGCTTATAAAATAAGCCACACACAGGAAGGGAACTCACAATTGGAACATTTAAATGCTTATTTGCTTCTCTTTCTACTAGCTTGTAAAACGTTATTTTCTTATTCTTTCTTAAATAGTCTGTGCTAATTACAAACCTTGACCCTTACCCTCCAAGTGCCTTCATTTATGGCCATGCATTCCTTTCCTGGGCAACACATTGGCTGAGTTTATAAGATGCGGCTACCAGGCCCACCAGTCCTCACTTTTGCTCCCCCTAGGTCATAAGTCTAACTCACAACATACAACTTGAAGAATTCATCGTTTTAGTAGAAGCAAGTCACTTGTTGGAAACCCAAGGGTTGCTACCCTATAACACAACATATATTTCCCTGTAGAATATCATAGATAGTGATACAGAAATGTGTTTGTGACTCTTTCCTTTCCCAAAGGAGTGGTAGATAGAAAAATTAACATTTTAGAAGTCTATGAGAAGGTTACACAATGGACTCATTCTGGACGACTTACACAAATGACTTGAGCTCACTTCTGCATTCTGAAAATTAAAATGTTATGGAATGTTTTGTACTTATAATTTCAATCTAATGTGATTCGTGGCAAAATTAGGAGGTGGAAGAGAAGCACCATGTCAACCTCCTCGTATCTGAGTTAAGGGTCCTTCTCCAAGCTTTAGTTTTTGGGAGATCTAGTGAAGGCTTTCAAGTCTTTTATTTCTCATGTATTTTACAAAAAAATTTTACACAAATCTTGGTTTACAGTATCTTTATTATTCTTTTTAACTATGTGCCTGTGTTTGCCTGCCATATGTGTTCAGGTGCCCCTCTAAGGCATCAGAACTGCTGGAGCTCGAGTTACAGGCAGTTGTGAGCTTCCCAGTGTGGGTGCTGATGACCAAACTTGAGGTCTCTGGAAAAGAAATGAATTCCCTTACTTCAGAGCCCTCTTTCCAGCCCCAGTAGTAAGTGGCTTCAATCTTTGAAGGTAACAATACAAACGGATGTGGTAAACAGAGATGGAATTAACGCAAAATTGTATCTTGAGTCAATCGAACTCAATATTTTTGTGCAGAGGGGCATGCAATTTTAATCATCATCAATTACATTTCTGGGGAATTTATCTCAAAGATTTATTTCAGATGAAACATTTTTAGAAATTTGAACTATTTAGTATAGTCCATCAGACCCTTAGTACATTTCTAATAACCAGGAAAAGATTTTAGAATGAGCAAAAATAGAATTTCTCCTCAATTGTTAAATGAAGTAACATTGGTACATTTCATAAGGCATTGATTGAGGAAGGAATATCTAGCTAAAGGGAAAGATGTGCATTTGACATTCAGTCTTGTTTCCATATACAAGTGACATATAAACCATGTGATCTCTGTGTTTTTAATAAATTTTTATCACAACCAATACCTTTATTGAAAAATCATGATATTGGAATATTATTGAAGCTTTTAAAATCAAAATATTTTACATAAAAGTAACATGGTTAATATAAAATTAATTTTATTTGAATGTGTGAAGCCAAAATGTATAGAAGTGAGAGATAAGCATATATAATTCATTTACAAAATAACTACTGGGTTACTTCATTAAATAGTAATATTATATATACTCTATCATATTATATATAAATGACATTTTCAGCATGCTTGTTTGCAAACAGATTTTCCTTGACAGCATTGTGTAGATTACCATTTTCTCTACATGAAACATTTTAATGTGCAATGACCTCATTAATAGTGCAAAATCATCTTTGCCTGTCTTGTCCTGGAGGAGAGTGTTGTGAGGATGACAAGTGTTAAAACTCTGGGATGCTATTCTCATGAAGTCTTGGAGCCTTCTCCTGACCCATGCATTAGTTAGCCACAAGGGCTCTAAGAAAGGGGTCATTTTCTTCCCTGTTGTCAGCGCATCTGGAGGCCTTGTCAAAACAATATAATTTTACTTTGTAACTTTTTGACATTGGTATTTATTGCACCTGTCTTTGGGCATGATTTATGGCCTGTCTGGTGAATATTTCTCCTGAAGTTGGAGTTTACAATATAAGATAAGTGAAGCATTTAAATGTCTGTGTATGCTTCAGAATGGGAACTGGATATTTTGCACCCATGGTTCATATCATTCCATTCTCCCAACTTCATTGTCACGCCAAAGTGGCCACTGTGGTACCCCACTTAGTTCTCCAGAGAAAGCAGAGAAGTGGGGAGGGAGGGAGTGAAGAAGAAGAAGAAGAGAGAGAGAGAGAGAGAGAATGTAAAATTACATTTTTCACAGTCTCCTTTGCTTGAGGATTTTGTCAGTAAATTGTAATGAGTGACGAGAAAAATCACTATGGGGAGCATAAATACAAAACATGTTTGTTATGAAGAGAATCCAATGACCTTTTGTCTTTGTAATGATGCCCTGGCTGGAACCCACCAGTACAACATTTCTATATGTCTCCAGAAAACACACAAACTACAGACAAACTCGCCCATGTTGGTTAAGCATCCTTGCAAATGAACTGCCCAACAAATGTGTAAATAAGGAAATGTCTTTTCCTTGAGGTCCTCCCTTCCTTGGTCTGCATATTAATGGCAGATTGTTCTATAATTATCTTTAAATTTTTTTAAAAATCTAATGCTCTGTGTACGCATGTTTGTCTGTATGTATGCATGTTTGGAGCTTGAAGAGGCCAGAAGGGACCACTAGATGCCCTGGGTCTGGAGTTGCAGGTATTTGTCATTCCTCAAGTGTGGATGGTCATAACAGAGCTTGGGTCTTGGGGAACAGCAGGACACACCCCTAACTGCTGAGCCATCCCTCTAGCCCCATTCTAAATACTTTTTGTTTACTATTATTTTACATAGAACATGGGCATTATTTCTTTAAGAAATACCCATACAACTGTCCAATTCTTTTATATGACTGACAAAATGTGTTATTTCCCCCCAAACACACAGCCATTGGTTGCTTCATTAGACTGTTACATCATGGTTGATTTCGGTGTAAGATCTTATGTGTAATCCTATTTCAATCAGAGAGGGACACTACAACTTACCATGTTTATTAGTTTAAATATTCTTTTTAAACTCACTATGGAAGACTCCAAGCTTAAATGGGCTCATTTTATTCACTCAATGTGACTTGAACATTGAGTTCTTTTACTCGCGTTTTTGTATATAGACTCTTCACACAGTATCCTCTACAGTGGTAATCTAGATAATCATCCTAACTCTAAGAGGGAAGGGAATTGATTATTGCTTCCTCCACTAACTTTTGAAAGTTTCAGCTTATTTATTCATTTATTTCTTTAATTGTGTGTGTGCATGCACCTGTGTGTTTATGTGCACTGGTATGATTCAGTGACAGAGCTCCCCATGTGCATGAGGAGAGACCAAATACTAACATCAAAATTGCTTTATCAATCCCCAACTTACTTTTAGACAGGCTCTTTTTCACTGAAGCTTGGCTGGCTACTAAATCTAGTCATTCCCCTGCCTTAGCTCCCAACTCCGCATTTAAATTTGCAGCCACGTCCACATCTTTTTATATGGGTACTGGAGACCTGGACTCAGGTCCTCACGATTGTACAGCAGGAACTCACTGAGCCACCTGCTGAGCCGCTACAGCATCCTTAGCTACATTAGCAGTCCTTTCCATAGCAAAATATCCTGAAGTCCATCCCTTCATGTCACTTTACCATCCATCTCTCCAACAACCCTTCAAGTTTCATTAACATTTTATCTCAGAAAGGATTATATAATCATTCAATCTTCTTTATTGTACTCTTCTGAAGTTCTGCATATCAGTTTGCTGTGTAGATGCTGATGATGAGACAGCACTCTCCATGAGAAAGGTCAAATCTGCAGGCTTGAATGTAGATAATTATTTCATGTTTCCTACATGTGACATGTACATGTCTATCAGGATATCTTGTAGTTAATACTTGTCAATCTATTTTAAAGTCTAATTCTACTTAACTCCCCCATTCTCTTCTGGAAACCTCAACAGGAACTAACCCTCACCACCTTCTTCTGGTATAATTCGCCTTTCACTTTATGCCTAACTAAACTTCAGTGGCATTTTCCTTTTCCAAATACCAGGAGTTTGTTCCTTGGAAAAGTCACATGACATAGGAATATACTTGTGGACCATGGTGCTTAACCCATTGCTGTGGAGGCTGTGCTAGTCATTCCTCAGCCAGCTCTTACCAGTTCTGGTTAGGCTACCTCCAGTCTAGAAAACATGGGACATCCTTCATGGAATGAACCAATTTCCTTCTTGAAGCAGCTCATCCTTAACAGACTAGACTCTGCCCATGTCTTGCCAAACCTTGACATCAGCACTGGCAGGACATTAAATTGAGATTAGAAATGGCCCCGATGACATCACCCCTCTTGTTCCTATCAAACAGATGGTTTCTGTATATTGTGTAATTTTAGATCATTATTCATGGTTTGGGTCAGAATAATCCAGAGAGCCAAAAACCTGTCAAGAATAATCGACCTGGAACTTGTTCAAAGACCAGGAATTATTTTATTGATTAAATGCCTGAGGTTTTGTTTTTAAGAAGAGCATTATGAACCATCAATACATGATAATTCTTGAGTCACTTTAGCATGTATGATGTCTAGAACTTCAAAATATAATCTCAGATGGGTCAGCTTTGAAAGCAGTATTCTAATAAGATAGCTGGGAAACTTTGTTGGGTACCACTGAACTTGGCCCAGTACTATTGACTGAGGCAAGTGGTTTGTTCAAATTGGATGGTTATTTATTTTTACCTTATACTTGTTGATTTCATATCCTCCCTTTAGCTAAGCTCATAGACAGTTAAGAGGTATGTGTTAGACAAGCCAGACAGGAAGTTGTTTTGAGGGACTTGGTCCAGGCATGATACCAAAACATGGATTTGGCTGGCTGGGAACTTAGAGAATAAAAACAAACCCAAAACAAAATAAAACAAATGCTAAATGTGTTCCGAGAAACTTTACAGGAGATATTGATCTCGTATGTTCTTTTTCTAAGGCACTGTAGTAAAGTTGCCACATATACAGTCACCTTCTTGGTAAAGGGCAATCCTTATATAAAGAAAATTAGGTCTTTGACTAGACCCTTGTGGGCTTTCTTCTGGCCTAAAGTTCTACCAATATTCTCCCTCCTGATATGAGTTTGTCTTAGAAAATTGTGCACACTTTTAACAACCCCAATTAATAGACACATCATATTTTCACCAACAGCTATATTGGGTTTATTTTTACCAATGGCTATATTGGGTTAAAGCCTTGGTTTCTTGGCCCCATGATGACTACATGAGCCTATGGAAGTACGTCTTAGAAGACAGAAAGAAGAGAAAAGAGGATATAGGAAGATAGTCCTTAATGACATGTCTCCAAAGACCTCCTTTTCCCATCTAGAGTCTACTTCCTACCTTTTAACATCTGCAAATAATGCCATTATACCAAGAATACATCAAGGTATTAATGTATTCATTACTTCCAAGCCTTTAGAAATTATCATTGGAAATACCATCCAAGAGACACCTAAAGGTATACTTCAGTAAACCTTTGGGCTTTCCAAAAAAATTAATGTAGTTGGTAATCCAAATCATCTATCATCTATGCTAAGATGACTGATCCCCAATATTACAAGTAATGTAGGTTTGTTAAAAGTTTGGTTAGGAATGTGGAGATAACTTAGCTGGTGAAGCACTTGTCTTGAAAATATGAGGACCTGATTTGGGTGTAATAAAGGCTGGGTACAGTGTATTTGCATTTAAACCTAACTCTAGGGAGGTGGGGACAGGTAGATCTTTAGCCTCACCAGCCAGCCAGCCTAGCCTACTTGGAGAGTTTCAGACCAGTGAAAGATCTTGTCTAAAGAAGTTGTAGGTTTCCAAATGTTTCAAGAACTGACAGTCCTGTGATCCACATGGTGGAGAGTCCTATAAGTTGTTCTCTGTTCTACAAACACACCACTAAAAGAGAAGTTAATGGAATCTATGGGCATGGAACAACTGTTTGTCTTTGTTTCAGTAAAATTCCTTTATTACTGAGTATAGTAGATGGTTCTCACACAGCCATGAAATATATCCCACAGAGACATAAACTTTAAAGTTTCTAAGACTGTAGTTGACTAACAAGATCTTACCCTCTCCATTAAATTCTGGTGTAAGTTTTGATATTTTCTACTCTAATCTCCTAATACCTAGTAAATGTTTATGGAAAGAATATTGAATAAGGATTTCCAAGTTGTAAGATACCCCTGTCATTAGTCTTTTCAAGCTGGCACATGTGACAATTGGCAAGTCACCTGTCCTATCTATCTTCCAGGCTTATCCTCTGAAAATTGGGAGAGAACAAAACCTGAATTCTTATTATCATATTCCACTATGGACCTTATTTCTGGGTCTTATTCTAGAGATGATATGGTGAGTAGAGGCACCACTGTATGTAAGAACAGAAGTTCTTATAGTGGTCATGAAAATGCATTCATACGCTTACTTGAAGGAAGCTTCTATCAGATGAGATCAGGTTCAAACATGTTCAGTTTTCAATGCAACATGACACATCAGCTTGTTTGACTGTTAATATTCTTTGTCTGTTATATTAAGAATGTTCTTGTGTCAAATAAACACATCATTTACCATTGTAGTAGTCCATCATCGTCAACACACCTGCCTTCCAGACCCACCATCACCTCCTCACAGAAATCTTTAGGCAGAACAGCATGACATGGAATGTAATCTAGTTCCAGCATGAAGTAAGCCTGGGAAGAAACAATATTTTAAAACAAAGGAGCTGACTGTGGAGTCGAAAAGTTGTAGGGACTGAAACGTCTTTGGGGATGCTCTTTTCATAAACATTGATAGAGTTCTAAGGGAACCTATGCACGTGTTTATAACACAGTTTGATCTCTTTCCTGGTTAAGATGTTGTCTGAGTATAGCTCTTTACTGCGTCTAATTTTTCTGTACATTGCAGACATTATAGGTGACATAGAAGTGGTAATAGGAAACAAATTTGTTTCCTGGGATGCTCCGTTTGTCTCTCTGAGTAGTGAGGCCTTATATGCGTGTATACGTCCTCCTGCGTTTTCTTGATGGATGTGACTGTATAAGGAGTGTTGCTCCTTAGCGATGATGACTTTCAAATCAACTTTTGACCCTTTGTGAACCTATGCAACTCATTACACAGAAGTTCCCTATTTTTTTATTTTTTGGTTTTTCGAGACAGGGTTTCTCTGTGTAGCTTTGAGCCTTTCCTGGAACTCACTTGGTAGCCCAGGCTGGCCTCGAACTCACAGAGATCTGCCTGGCTCTGCCTCCTGAGTGCTGGGATTAAAGGCGTGTGCCACCACCGCCCAGCTTAATTCCCTACCTTCAGCTCACATGACATGCTATAGGCACTTTACAGTGATTGGAAACAAAATGTCCTAAGATGCGGAGGTGCAGGGGAGAAGAGCATCAGTGATGGCTGGTTACTTGGTCCGGTGCATACACAGAGAAGAAAAGACAGTGACACCAAAGAGGCTCATCTGTTAATGACTTCTTCATAATTCCTCATGGGATATGAGCCACAGATGGAGAGTGCTTTGAGTTTAGGGGACATAGCTGTGTCACGTGCCATATGTACTCAGAGCACTGACCTGTAAGCCCATCTATATCCTATTCACTGCAAACCTTCACATTTTGAAACTCAAACATAACAAAAGCTAAATGGAGTGTGTTTTATGTCACATCTCTTGGAGCTCCCTGGATAAATAAATACAACCTGTAATACTTTCCTTCCAGGGAGTCAGAGAATGCCCCTTGTATTTGAAGGCAGTCCTGTGAACAGTCATTTCTTCAGGGGCATTCAAGGACTCATTTGAGTGGTTGAAATCGACAAGCGTTCCATTACAGGGGAATTTGCTCAAGGACAGCTGACATTTTTTCCCTACTATCCAATGGTTGGGCCAGTTATAAAGACACCTTGAAGAAAAATGAAACAAAGCAAAAATACATAAAAAACGCACTGTGTGTCCTCCTTCACGTCTACAGAGTGCAGCTAAAGCAAGCCAGGCAGAGAAGACTGCCTCCAGGAGCTTTGACAGAATCAATGGCTAGTGAGTCCTGCCAGACTTTCCCCTTTCCTCCCAGATGGTGTGGTCTGCGACTTTCACGTTTAATGGACAAACAAGGAAGCCTGCCAGCCAAGCGGTGGACCACACTAAGAAAACAAACAAACAAAAGCAATCAAGCTTCAGACCTGGAGGCCAATGACAGGTATGATTGATCAGGTGACCAGCTGGAAGCTGTCACCACCAGGTTGAGAGAAACAGGCAGAGTTTGGCTGTTTCATGGGCCAGAGATTATCACAGGGTGTTAGGTAGGGAGCGTTCTTCGGCAAACAAAGAAATTGAAAGGATGGTGTTCACTTTGCCTGGCCCACACGTCTAATACCATGCTTACCACATGCTTCACCTCATGTAAGGGATGCCTAAAGCTAAATGTGCTGCATTTCCTCTTAGAAAATCTTTTTGGACAAAATGATCCCCCACGTGTATGTAACTTTATTTAAAAAAAAAAAAATCCTGAGGCAGAATGAACATACTTTCCCTGCGACAATAAATGAAAATTTAAGCATATTATAATTTTATCAGTATGTGATTCACTGAGAGGCATGAAGGTCTAAAAGCATGCAATTTGATAGTGATGGAATTGTATTATTATTTAAATTGAGAAAACAGTAGCCTACTAACCTGAACATGCTGTTTTTAGTGACAACTCAAGTAATATTGTGCTTAATTGAGTTTTCAGACTCCTTGGATTATCATGAGGTTTGTTGAGAGCTTTTGAGGAAAAAAACCCTAAAAAATACCAATAAATAATCACCCAAATTTTAAGATTTTCCCCATTATTAAAAAAAATAAAGTGTAGATAAAAGTACACATCAAAATTAAGGCAAGATGTACACATAAATTTTTTCTTGTTTTTTTTTTTACTAATTAATTTCTTTTACATCCCAACCACAGCCTCCCCTCCATCCTTTTCTCCCAGTCCCTCCTCCCAACTCCCCTCTACCCTCTTCAATTCATTCTTCCTCTGTATTCTCTTAGAAAGGGGCAGGCCTCCCATGGGCATCTGCAAAGCTGCCATAAGACCAAGCACCTCCCTCTGGCAAGGTAACCCAGCATGAAGAATAGGTTCTCATTTTAATAGTTGTGACTGCTAGATAGATGCAACCATCAGCAACAATTGCTAACTTGTAAGTCATAAGCATGCAGAGTATATGTAATTATTTATATTTTGTTCAATATAAAGCAAGTAGCTTCCCCTGACCAAACTGAAACTCAGCAGGACATTAATTAAAAATGCTTTTAGACTTATTTCATTTGTATATATATCAGTGTCTTGTCTGCATGTATGTCTGCATCATGCCTGGTGCCCACTGAGGCCAGAAAAAGGCATTGGATCCCTGGAACTATAGTTATGCATGGTTGGGAACTACCATGTGGGTGCTGGGAATTGAGCCTAGGTCCTCTGCAAGAACATCCTCTGAACCATCTCTCCAGCACATAAAGGAAGACCTTAAAATCAAGGATAGTGTCTGGACATGCTGTTCCACAACGGTAATTCTAGAACTTGGGAGGCTCAATGTGGACAAATACTGGTACAGCTAGAGTTTTCCAGTCCTGCCTGGCCCATGGTCAGAACAAATCTCTCTCACCTGCCAGTCCCACAGCCACTCAGACCTAACCGAATAAACACACAGACTTATATTGCTTATAAACTGTATGGCCACAGAAGGCTTCTTGTTATCTAGTTCTTATATCTTAAATTAACCCATTTCTATTAATCCATAAGTTGCCACATGGCTTGTGGCTTACTGGTATCTTTTACATGTTGCTTGTCATGGCAGCAGCTGGCAGCGTCTCTCTGACTCAGCCTTCCACTTCCCAGAATTCTCCTCTCTCCTTGTCCCACCAATACTGCCTGCCTGTCTACTGGCCAATCAGTGTTTTATTTATTAACCAATCAGAGCAACACAGTTAACATACAGAACATCCTACAGCATACTGGTACTTTGCCAACCATTTTGGCATGAAACTATAAATGGATGCCACAGATACAAATCAAAGCTATTTCCATTCATCATCTGGTTTACCCCAAGGAAAGATGGAGCACATTCAGCCTCTCATTTGCCCCAGAGAATAAGCAGAGTCCAGGTGGGGTCCCTGGAAAATATCCTTTTAAAGTTTTTTGGACAATTCTATTTAGAGCTGAAAACTGTTGCCTCGTATTCAAATTAGTCTACCAAATCTAGCACTAACCTGACAATTTAGAACAATGCTATTTGCTTATAGAAGTTTTCTTTTTTTTTTTTTTTAAGACTTGTTTATTTATTTTGGGTAGATGAGGATTTTTTTGTTTTGTTTTCCTCTGCATTTGTGTATGTGTACCATGTGTGTGTTTGTGTGTGTGTGTGCATCACATGTGTGCAGTGGCCACAAAGGCCAGAAGAGAGCATCAGGTCCCTTGGAATTGTTTAAGGTGGTTATGAACCACCCTGTGGGTACCAGGAATTGAACCTGGATCCTCCGCAAGAGTAGCCAGTGCTCTGAGCCACTCAGCCATCTTTCTGGCTAGCTCTGTTTCTTTTATATTGAAAGAATCCTTTCATGGCCACTTGGTAGTGGTGAAGGAAAGGTGCAAGGGGTGGGGTGTATGAAAAAGAGAAAAATGGTCCTTAGTGGGCAGTGCACACCAAGAGAATGAGATGATCTGTGGCAGACCCAACAAGAGGGATTTTTGTTAATGAAGAAATCAGGAGCAAAGGAAAAATGGTTCCAAGTCCAGTGCTGCCTCTGTGTGTGTGTGTGTGTGTGTGTGTGTACTAAGTAATTATAGTTTTGAATATGAACACACATCTTTAGAAGATGTAGATAGCACAACCCAGAAGGCATAAGCTCTTAGGATATAGTTTATAATTCAGTGTTTGCCCATGTCCATGAAAATATTCTTTGTTTATTCATTCAGTTTTTGCAGTGACCGGGATTGAACGCAGGCCCTTGCACATGCTAGGCAAATGTTCTAATATTGAGCTCTGTCCTGCCATATTCTTTAAATCCAGAGTCCATTGGCAATATAATCTAGTGACAATCAAAACCCAATAATGTTAAAATGTAGGAATCATTGCCTTTGCACACACACAGTGAAAAAGGTTGAAGAATTTTTTAAAACACTCAGATTCTAGTGAGAGGTTCTGCTTCAACAATTAAAAGGATAGCTTTTGAGGAATGGGATATGAGGGTGACTTCTGGCCTCCATAATGGTGTGCACACACACCCTTACACAAGTTCACTTACACACACACACACACACACACACAGATATACACACACACAGATATACACACAGTCCCATTCACACACACACACACACACACACACACACACACACACACACACACACACAAAATTAAAGTTGAATTATACTGCAACAATTACAGATCTTTGGCAATGTCCAAAGACATTCCAAAAAATTGATTCCATAGATTCTTGACCTCTGGAAGTCAGTGATAGTAGAAATTTAGAAATGATTGCTTAAACACCAATGGATATTCTAACCAGTCCCTCTCTAACATTGCTGGATTTCTTCTGCTCTTCACCCCAGAGAATGATACTTCATTTTCAGCTGCTTAATATATTCTGACAATAAATTATAAACCCTATTTTTTAAACTTTTAAGTCATAAACAACTAAAAACAATTTAGCTTCTCAAAACTATAGAAAAGTATACTAAAATAAAATCCTTGTAGAACCAAGAATAATAACAGTTTTCACACCCTTCTTGCCCAATAGCCGGGATTATAGGTTCTTTTGAAATGAAGGAGCATTCCTAAAAAGAATCATAGCCATGGCTCTTGTCTTCCATAAACCTCGGTTACCTGGGGGTAAGATGAAGGTGACTTGTATATGAATGAACAAAACACTTGTTTTTAAAGACAAGGCACAGTACAAAATAGTGTCAAAATAGTGTTTTCCAGGGTCTATTTATTTTTATTTTTAATGGAAGGAAATTATTGCCAGCTGTGCTGTGTTCTCACTCCTGCCATGACTTTTTAAATGAATCTTACAATAAGATGATTAATCCTGCACTCTTGGAGGCTTTGGGCTGAATGCTGTTGACTAAGCAATTACATTAATCCACTTCTGTTTGTTTTCTTGCATGCCCCATGATGAAGGTAATTTTTGCCCCTCTGGAATAATCTCTCTACAGTAATTAGGCATGTATGGGAGGGTTTTTACACATATTTCTAAGGGTTTTATTTGTTCTTATTAGCCAATTTGAGCTGCAAATTACAATCAACCTGTCTTATTCTAACTGATAAAGTTCATGACACCAATTGGATTCATTTCTCAGCTTAGCTACTCACAACATACTATTGACCTTACCACAATATTAAATCCTTTGTTTATGGAACAAATAAATAAGTAATAGGAAATGATCATTACTGGTTTGATTAGTAAAGCAAGCATGAAGTTTTTTCTTTTTAAAATAATTTTTGATACTATAATATAATTACATCATGTTCTCTTTCTTTTTTCCCCTCAAACCCTCCTATATACTCCTTATTTCTCTTTCAAATTCATACCCCCTTTTCCCTTAATTGTTGTTACATTCATGCGTTGTCTATCCCTAAACATAACCTGCTCAGTCTGTATACTGTTACTTGTACTAATATTTTCAAGAAAAACCATTTGGTATTGGATAATCAATGGGCTTGCTTTTCTCCAGGCAAGACAATTTATCTAAGTCTCAGAATTCCTCAGTTGCCTATATATTTTGTATTTGGTTTAGGCCTAGTGACCTTTTCTCTGTCTACTTCTGCATTTCTAATATTGTTGTCCTTGGTCAGCTCATGTCTAGGCAGTCATGCTAGAGTGAGTTTATGGGTATAGCTTCTGATATTATTAGGTGACACAATCTTATAACAAATGCTCTTGTTATCTGGCTCTTATAATCTTTCTGCCTCTTCTTCTGCAATATTCCTTAAACTTTATGTGCAGGATTTCTTTAAATTATTTAGTGAAAACTGCAAATAAATGTTTTTAGAGGGTGTAATAGAGAAAACTTTACAAGGATGGAATTGAACAGCTGCTAGACCAGTTTAAGCATGTGTAGAGCCTCTTGTGAGTTGACACACAAGCATGATACTGACTGGGGACCTGTTAGCCCAAGCAACAAGAGATTTCTCTCTACCTACATAAAGAGCCTTATTTTTAAGACCCACTGATTTAGCCAGGTTTATCTGTGAGAACATGGATTTGAAATTATTCCCTCAGGCCTAGTGGACTTCTTAGTGGGTGCACAATTGAAGAAACTTACTGTTCTTCCCCCAAAAGTCGTCAGTAACAAATGGTTCAACAGGAAGGAATAGGTCCTATGAGGCTCCATGAAGCCCTGTGAAGCCCTCCTGATCATGTTTGCCTATTAATAGAGCCATTCTTGTCAGGTCCATTGTAGGTAGTCACAGCTGCTGTGGGGTTAAGACAATACTGCCTTCACCATACCTAGAAGACAGCACTTCACAGCCTTCTACTTGTCCTCTGATTGTTAAATTATTTCTGTCCCCTCTTACATGATGATCCTTAAGGCTTGGAAGAGGTGATATAAAGTACCTAAGTACAACTGCACATTCATCCATCATGTATTCTCAATGACTTAAGCAGCCATGCTTTTCTGCATTCATTGCAAAGAAAGGCTCCTCTCATTAAGGTTGGGAGTAGCATTTGTATATGAGTAGGTGTAAATATACATATATAGAAGGGAACCTGTCTCAATGACACGGTAAATGACAGCAGTAAGTTGCCCTTAGGCCATAAGACCTACTTAGACATGGATTTTTTAAACTAGATTTACAGTACAGGCCATTGTCTATTATAAACTCTGCCTCAAAACCAGTTACAGCATGTTGGCTACCCTATAACAGTTACACCACTGGCACATTTTGAATATCAGGTTGGTATTATCGTTCATAAAATTCACAGTGGCAGAAGACCGTTGATAGCTTATATCCTCTAGGAGCTATGGAACCCATATGTGCACCTACAGAGTGGCAATTTATACTCCTATGACAGTTCCATCATTTCAGAGAGCTTAATTGAAATTGTCAGAAGCCAATGTTTCTTTTAGAAAATACTATTTTAAGGAATTTTACACATTGTATTTGATCATTTTTACTCCCTCCTCAACTCTTCCCAGATCCACCTCATATTTCATACCCATCCAACTATATGTCATTAAAACATGATCCTATCCAGTTAGTGCTCGGTATATACTCTTTGGTGTGTGGACATCTATTGGAGAATGTTTTACTTACCAGAAGAGACACCATAAAAAGAAATCTAAATCTCCCTCTCCTGATATCTATTAACTCCCAATAATTCCCCAAGTAAGAGTGGAACTTTGTGCCCACCTTACCTCTCTATGAGCAGACCTCATTTTGATTATCTTAATTAAGGGATCTGGATGGTTCACCTTAGTATCTAATATTGCTGAATTGACCAAAAATTCACAGGATTAAAATTTCTGGTATTTCCTACTAAAGAAAGATTTCTGATCAGGCGTGGTGGCCAGGTGTGGTATGGGATAGACCATTCACCTTCCAGGATCCTACGATGTAATTGCTTTAGCCTGTTTTGTGAGTTGTTTTCCTCCAAAATAATTTCTAAATAAATAGTTGCTTTATCAATATCTGTGGATTATTCAGCAATATCAACATGCCATTAATAATAGCTAGACATTTAATTGCTTATGCAATGATGGAATTTGAATATAAAATGTCCCCTGAACCCTCTCACAAATAGGTAATGTATTGTAACCTTGCTCCTCAACTACTGGCGTTATTCTGAAGTCATTGCATCTAGACTGGGAAAAAGGCACTAACTGTGTCCGACCCACCAATGATGATTAATCTCATTAAACTATTAGAAAATGAGACTTAGTTCAAAGAAATAGTTCATGGGATATGCTCTGAAACATATTCCTAGACAAAGAACTACAGGTGACTAATGACTGCTGGTAGAAGGAGAATTAACTTCTCCTAGGGATGAGTCCTCTTATTGGTTGTCCAGTGCAGTGTGGTCAGCCTTAAAATCATGCACATACAAACAACAAAATGGACACAGTAAGTTGTGTTTATATGAATTTGTGCATACTCATACATGTAAAAGTAATCATGCAAAATAAGCTAGCAGCCAAAGAGAGCAGAAGGGACATGAGAAGAGATCCAGGGAAAGTGGCTGGGAAGATCTGGAGGGAGGAAATGGAGGAGGTGAAGGGATGCAATTCTATTTCAATTAAAAACATAATTTAAAAAATTTGAGTCAATGGACTAAACACATCCTGAAGCGAGAACTCAGTTTTTCTGGTAATATACAGGATGATAGGTGTCTATGAAATTTCAGAAAAGAGATATCTCAAAACACCAGTTAAGATTGGCTAGATGTTGAGAAATTCTGAAAAGTCTGTGAGTGCATGCACGTGGGGTGTGTGTGTGTGTGTGTGTGTGTGTGTAAGTCAGAGAACAACTTGTGGAGTCAGTTCTTTCCTTCTACCGTGTGGATCCCGGGTGTCAAATTCAGATATTCACCCTTGGAAGCAAGTGCCTTTATCTGGTGCGCCATTTTGCTGGCCCTGCATCAACATTTTTGGTATATTTCCATAAAGAAAAATTTCCTATCTGGAAAAAAGCAAAGTGAACCAGTAATTGCTCAGTTTTATATTCTGTAAATAAATTTCCTTGTTTCCAAGCTCAAAAATCTCATTAAGATGACTGTTAATCTACTGGGAGTCTGAATGTATCCTGTGATACATTTAATTTAAATCAGTCATATAGTACGAATGGGAGAAACGATTATAATCTCTCAGCCTAAGTGGACAAGGGAAGATCCAAGGACTCTGAAAGAGGCAAGGCTGCATAGGACCTGACTGTAGACGAGTAAAGCTTTAGTGAAGCCTTGGACAGGAAGAGATGGAGTAGAGGGACCAAAGAGTATAAAACCTTAGGACCTTCTTTCCTGTGTGTGTGTGTGTGTGTGTGTGTGTGTGTGTGTGTGTGTGTGTGTGTGTGTGTGTGTGTGTATCCCATGATCTCTTACAAAGACTGAATCCAGAGACTTAAGAGTCAAGAGGGTGTCCCATTCTGCCAAAGACAGCATGCTGGTAGAGACAGAGTACATAAGGAAAGAAATAGAAGGATTGAGGATAAAGAGAAGACAGAGGCAACTAGTCTCCAATACTCAGTGTGATAACACTGGATGATTTTTAGCTACTAAATTAAATACACTAAACAGAACCATTATTTAACTCCTGTTTGGCTCTGTTCAATAAAAAGAAGTAGTAGAAAGCGTCAAGTGACTTATTTCATTTTTTTAGTTAATATTTATAGTGGTTACTTGGAGTAACTACTATACATGGAGTATTGAGTGTTCCATTCAGTTAATGTGAGTGTTGAGATCTGCTTAGCTAGCTATTAATTTTGGTTCTTGTCCACATCTTTACGGTTGTGCTTTGAAGACTTCTAGGTTGGTGGGTGTTTTGTTTTGTTTTCACACCCTCAGAAAGCAATCCTGTCAGTTGATCAGCTGCTTGTCCATCGCTGTTTTATCATAAAATATATTTTCAACTCAGAAGTTGACAATATACCGTTTACTGCTATAATGGCTATTTTATTCTCTTCGCTGCCAGTCACATGCTGGCATTTGTCTGCATTCCTTCAAAGGGACGGCGAGCTCCTGGGAGAATTCAGAAGAGAATATTGTTGCCTTCTTGACGCAATTCAAAGGGCTTGCTGGATCACTACAGTAATTTTAGAATCTGTGAAAGCCCCTCTGGCCCTCAGAAGGTGTTGAAGGCATAGGAAGGGAGCAGTGGACTTGAAAGGTCTCTTCCCATCTGGCGATTCCCCCAATGACCAAGCTGAAAGCAGGCTGAGGGGCGAGAAGGCTCAAGTGATATTATGAGGGCAGCTTCCCACTCATGTTCAGGAAGCTATCACGACAGAGGGCTCACCCCAGTGGCCACAGGGCCAGGAGACTCCACAAACACGTGGCTTCCTCTGTTGTTTCCTCACAGTCCCATCCCCCTCTCCATGTGTGTGTATGCGTGTGTGTTTATGTAAGGAAATAATTAATAATGAAGATGTGAAAGGAAGAAATTGACTTACCTTTTCAAAATCATTTTAAAAATATTTTCCAATGAAATCACCTGGAGCATTTCTCTTCCCTTCATAAGAAGGAATGAAGAAAAGAGAGAATGAGAGAGAGAAAGACAGAGAGAGAGAGAGAGAGAGAGAGAGAGAGAGAGAGAGAGCTTAGCTAGCTTAATACATTGATATGAGCCTTTATTATCATTATATCTGCTTATGAGGTACTAGGTCAATTTAAAATAAATAGTCTCTCCCATGAAAACCCTTAGCTATACTATTTAAGAAGAACTTAACCCCATATTTTCAATGTTTCACCTGTGATATTTTATTCATTAACAGCTATTTGTGATAGCAAAACTGACTTGGAAATGTTTGGGGTGTCTTTGAGAATAATGGGGTCATTTTCGGCACTTAAGAGATATGTTTTTCACATTCGGTTGAAAAACGTGGGGGTTTCATATTTCCTATATTTATTTTTGTCTGATCTTTGCTCTCAACAGAAAAATGTAAGGATTCTGTCACAGAGGGAGGTTTTGCATGTTCTCTTTGTCTTATAAAATGTATTCTTTATCACCATAATTTGTACATATATATATTTTATTTGCAATGTTTTATAATAAAGTTTAAAGTAAAAATTTAAATGCTCTTCCTTAGCATTATATGTGTATATATAATATATTTTACATGTGCATGTATGACATAGTGTAGATGAATATATATTATTTCAAGGGTGCAGGGCATGAGAGCCTGCCCACATGCCAGTAGATGCCTTATACCCATGCACAAATAACACCAAGTGGACTCAGTGGGTCTAAAAACACAGAGCATGTGAAGGGGAAAAAATGGTGGAGAAAGGGGGAGGGGGAGAACTGAAGGGATGGTATTGGAGGGTGACTTAGATCAAAACACATTATATACATGCATGAAATTTTCAAACAGAAATTAATAATATCCAAAAGAAGCAGCATTATCATGGGAAGGAAGCAAATTTAGAAAAATACACTGAAAACAAATTTTCTTTAATTTTTCATGAGTTTGTCTTTGTTTTATGATGGGATTTCTGTACTTCTCCCTACACTCTGTTCCACAATTACTCTATGTACTTGACCATCCCATCTTCCCTCCCACTGACTAATGTTCACTTTTTCCTTTTCTTCCTTTTTAAAATTTTTCTAGCAATTAGATTACAAAGTATCTGAATATGTTTTATTTTGGTGAGGTTTTTGCTGGATACATTTAGTGCTGGCTTACTGAATATGCTTAGTGGTTTATTCCTTTATTTCTACCCATCTTGCTTTTGTTACATTTTATGGTCATGGCTCTTATCTAGTAATAGCAAAAACTTTCCTTGTTTCTAGTCTGGTTCTAACTCCTTAAATTCTGAAGGGTTTAAGTATTTATTCTTCTATTTATTATTTATGTATATTTATTTTTTCTTAATAAGAACCAAGGAAATATGAACAGCATGAAAATGTGTGAAAACAATACTAGAGGCTAGAAAGATGGATCAGTTAGTTAAGAGTGCTTACTACTCCTATAGTGGATCAGGATTTGATTCCCGGCACACACATGGCAACTCACAACTGTCTGCACCTCCAGTTACAGATATGATGACCTCTTCTGACTTCTACAGACAGTATACACATATGGTGTACTCACATGCCAGCAAGCACATTAAAAAAAACACAAACAACACTATCAGTAGCATTACTATTCAAATGATGAAGCATATCTGAAACTAATTTTGAACCATAAGCGAGATAAAATTTTGTGTATCCCAAGTTGACCTCAAACAAAAAGATCTTCCTGTTTCCAATTCCTCTAGAATCTCAGATCATATGTGTGTCTCCTACAACACCTGGATGTAGGTGTCATTTTTTAACTTCTTCATTTTTGGGGTTCACAGAGATTTTCCAACCTATATTTTTATAATCATGCAGCAGTCATATTGAGGATGGTGCCAAAATGGTGCAAAGCCCGGAGACTGGTTCAACCACTGCTGGAGTGAAGTATGGCTTCCAGAGAGAAGGTGCCAGTATAGGAAACATAGAAAGCTAACAGGAAGTTCCTATGAAGAAACAACATCCCTTTCAATATTCATATCCAGTTTACGTGTATTGGTGGAGTTCAAGAGAAAGCCACCTGCAAAGTATGAAAGAAGATGGAAGCATCCTAGTCCCACATCACAAAACACTGGAGAAGAAATGCAGGTCTGCTGGTGAAAGTCACTGGCTTCATAAAGAGCATACTGTACTGACTATGTAGCTGTTTGTAGCTTATGTATAAGTGTTCAACTTTGATAGACTTTATGGATCCATATGACAATATTAAACTTAATGCACCTTGAGAAGATAAATACAATCATAAAAATCAGAAAAAAGGCTGTCTTTGATGTTATTTGTCTACCAATAGGAAATGCTTAAATTTAGTGGGCCATGCTTGGAAACTAAATTTAGTTTGAGTGAAATTGTAATAGGAATTTGACTTTTTTTAATTACATATTCCCCAGATGTGTAGCCATGCAATGATATGAGAATCTGATTTTGATTTGGAGTATCTACTTGTAGATGAATAGTCATGTTAGTCTTGTGGTGTCAAGCATTTGCTGGCAATGATACACATCATAAGGATACAGACCAAGGACCTAAGGTAGAGTACGTACATCTTCACATGAAGGCTTACCTATGCATGAACTTACACCTGACAGAATTTCATGGGCTTCTCCATCCTGTAACATTACTAGCAAGTGATTTCTAAATTATGGTTATTTATTTAAGGAATCTTCCTTTACACATTCGATCTCTTCTTTTACAAAGCACTCAGTCTCATGCAATTCCTTGAAGTCCTAGAGGTAGTTGCACATGTATCAGAATGAGACATGGGCATTACTTAGTAAAAGTACTGTTGAGTGTGCCAGAGCTTGGCATTAGTCCTCTAGATCAGACCCTGTGCCACTTGTCCCATTACTACATGATGAAAGTCCATCTCTGACTTCTCTTCTGCTCATAGAGCCTTGGTTTCTGGCTGAACCCAGATTTGAGACATCCCCATTGCTTTATGGGGTCAATGAAATTTTTGTGGAACAAAGGGAAGGACATTCCATTTCTGTTATAGTTGAAATGAGCCATGTCTTCCATAAGTGTGAGCCACTGCCGTCATTTTCCTTCCTTTACACGTACTCAGAACCAATTTTAACAGCTTGCACATACACCAGTGGCATATCTGGGACTTGGAAGAGTATCCAATCTACAGATGTTGGTTAATCTTTCAACTATGCTTAAGAATCACTTAACTCTACTGTTAAAATGTTTAAGAACTAATAAGAAAAAGTAGGAAAAAGAAAAAGACATTTGAACATTTCATTGAAATTATAGCAAGTGAAAACACGACTTTCATGCTTTCTGTAGGTTGTACAGTATATAGCTATATACTGTCTTAATATTTTGCCACACAACTAAGTTGTGTTCTTTGATCTTATTTTCATTTTTTACTTAATTAGTGTGGGGGGGATATGCACATGCTAAAGCACTGTGTGGAAGTCAGAGGACAACTTTGTGATATCAATTCTATCTTTCTACCATCTGAGTTCCAGAGATCAAACTCAAGTCTTCAGGCTTAGAGGCAAGCATTTTTACCTGCTGAACAACCTCTCTAGCCCAGAGCCATGGTCTTTTAGACTGATTTTTAAGAACCACACTGTGAATGAAATCAACAGATTTTCTGGCTGCATTAATACAATAGAAGATATGGCAAACCATCGAAGAGTGAGGGAAATGGGAACCTGGGCGTTGGTTCCCTCCATGCTGCCTTTTAGGCACCACATTGGCTTGCCTCTATTGCACTGCTGGTAGCTGTGACCATTCTCTTTACACGGATGCCTTCTCTGTGCTCTATTAAATACCCTTAGGAGTAAATAGCCACAGTACCCTGCTCAGTACTCAATGTTATGGGGATACAGTTAGACATTTGACCCCTTCATTTTTCATTCAGTTTTCAGAAATCACACACATGCCTAGACCCTTTCTGATGGTCACCCTTAAGTTAGAATCTTGTACACAGCACAGATGATGTCTGCAGTGTATTGTCAACATGTTGGCCTCTCTCTCTCCTTGCGTGTCATTTGTTTTCAGTCTTTCATGATTCCATTCTGGCTTGAGAACATATGTTATAGTAATTAACTCTCAATTCAACTCTGTCTTTCTCTTTTTTCCAATATTTTTTTTTATTTTTATTCCTATATTCCTTGGACATTACGAAGCTTAGGAGTCGTCCTCTCTGAAGGAAGTCTCTGATTGTCTTCAGCTAACCACACACTCTTATTTTTAACATATCATCTTATTTTCTTCATCTCCTAAGAACTGGTAGCTTGAGCCCATGTCCCTTCTTTACACTCTCTTCCTCCAGCTTTCTGAAGTCCCAAATAAAGTAACAATTTTCCAATTGCTTAGAAAAAAACTGACTTGTCAATATTTGAGTTGTTCATAAAGATCTATATATTCTTTCAAAAGGGGATGTAGGGTACTCATCAAGGGAAAAAACATAAGAATTAATAGTGTGAGTTCCCCTGTGAAAATGAAAGCAGACTTACTTCTATAGCACATATATACATCTTCCTATGACATATATGTGTGTGTCTGCATATCTCTTAGAACTAACATCAAGTTCATTCTTAAGCAATTCTGTTTAGCTTTTGCAGCAGGCCTCTGCAATAATAAAATTGTCAAGCCATTTTTCTTTAATAATTACTGACACCAGCTATAAATCCCTAAACTGGTCAATAACCTATAACCCAGCACCTTTCAAAATGGAATGTGGGAAATTTATGTTCCCTCGGAGCATGGCTTGTATATAAAGTCCCAAACAGCAGTGCCTCACACCAAGACCACCTTTCTTGAGCAATAACACAAACACAATAGCATGGGGCTCTCCCTTTCTGTCCTCCCTCCCCCATCTGTAATGTCTGAGACGGCTTTTTCTGGAAGGTCTGAATCACGCCCAACTTAACATATTGGGTGCTACCTTAGCACACACAGCACTAAACCACCCCACAGCTCATTACCCTTAGACTATAAAATGAGGGAGGGGAAACCTTGCAAAAACATCAGTTTAGCTTTCCATTTCAATAACAGGGTTTGGGGTTAACAAAGAAGAAAAGCAAAAAAAAAAAAAAACCCTCAGGCTGTGTGGCCATTATTATTAGAAATCATTCATAATTATTTTAAGTCATAAAGTAAAACATAGAAAGAAAATTAGATTTGAGTTGTGTCCTTTATTCTGGATTCATTATGTTGTGTTTTTCAAAGGCAGAAAAACAATAAAGATGATAATATAAAATTAATTTTTTTATAATTTTTATATAAATACACTGAAGCTTACAAACAACACTATATATATATATATATATATATATATATATATATATATATATATATTCAGTATCCTCATAGCATTTTACAAATGTCCATTAAGCAGTCAGTATGCATGGGGCTTAATCTGAGATTACTCCAAACACAGCAGGGTGTTAAAAAGAAGTCACAGAAGCTTGTAACTTTGGGCATCATCTGGCCCAGTCTCCACTGTGCAGGTGTTTTGGTTCCCCTTCCTTTAAAATAAAGATTAGTTCCACAATTACCAAAATCTTAGAGTTGGTGATACCCATTCTTGATTATTTGACATATAATGTCTCTTAAAGAGAATAAAAGTTTTATACATTACAAATTATTGTGTTCACATTGCCCTAGAATTATGACAAGCATCTAAATTTTCCTCTTCTCTATTGTCGCGAAAAGCTTTCCCACTGTGCAGATGACAGACAGAATAAGCCGTCTGCAGAATAGATGAATAAAATGAACATACGTCTGCAAATAGAATGCTTTAAGTCTGGGACAATGGGCTTCCTAGAGGTTCATCTTTACCTTACTTCTCAGGTACTTGGAAACATAAAACACTATTAGAAAGCCCTGGCTTGTCACATTGACTTAGGTTATATACATACATAAATACATCAGCTGCATACATACACAAATACATACAGACATTCACAAAGGTATGAACATACACACACATGTGTGTGCATGTATGGATGGGAAGGTAAATAATGCCCTGTGCTAGTTGCTAAGGCTAAAAAGATAAATGCTGTAAGTAATTTTCAATTGATTTGGAGTCAGGGTAGCAATGAGGAGGGATCTGATTCTTTGTGCAACAGTTCAAAGCCTAAATAGTGGTTACTTAAGGAAAACCTTGCAGGCTAACATGTGCTTGATTGAATCTTCTTAGCAGAGTCAATTGATCTTTTTTCTCCCTTTGCACTAATCCTGTGCCAGACTCAGAAATTTTACCATCAATGCAGCTTGCAATAAAAAGTGTCTATACTTGTTTGATAAAGGTGCTATGGATTCTAGTGTTGGGAAATAAAATATAGTGAGGAAGGGAGATAATTTCAATTACAGAAAATTATACATCCTTTTTAAGTAAGCAGCTGAAGTGCCAGAAGAATACCATGGAGACACAATTTTAGTAAAGCATAGAGAAGAGATAAAGATGGGAAACTTAGGTGGGTTCCAAATAAATAGTGCACTTTGCTGATATGTGAGCACGTGGCATGGAACTGAGGGATTTCCTGGATTCTTTTTTTGTTTTTTTAAGTCAGATCCATATTGTTTTTTTTCATTTTACATACTAATCACAAATGACCCCTGTCTTCCTTCCTCCTGCCCTCCCAGTCTCTCCCCACATTCTCTCCTCCAACAAAGTAAGGTCTCCCATGGGGAGTCAGCAGAGCCTGGTACATTCAGTTGAGGCAGGTCCAAACATCTCCCAGTGTATCAAGGCTGTGCAAAGTGTCCCACCATAGGTAGCGGGCTCCAAAAAGTCAGCTCATGAACCAAGAATGGATTCTGATCCTACTGCCAGGGGCCCCTTAAGCAGATCAATCTACAAAACTGTCTTGCTTATGCAGAGGGCCTAGTCTAGTCCCATGGAGGCTCCACAGCTGTTGGTCTAAAGTTCATGAGTTCAGACAACCAAACTAAACTAGTGGGATTTCCTGGATTCTTGAGCATCATTCGGACACAAAGGTGAGAGACTCAGGCTGAAGGTCTGAAGCCCCTTAGTCCAGCTCCACCCTATGGAAGTACCATGGGAACTCCACTACATGGTTAAGAGGGCTGTCAATTAAAGGAGGATATGGGAAGACCTGGGACTTTAAAAAAATAAACAAAAACAAAAACAACAACAACAAAAAAACCTGTGGAGTATTCCTGGCTCCAATATCATCCCTTGCTCTCCTGTCCTGCCTCAGACAAAGCTTGCCAGATGCTATAAAAATGGCAATAGTAATAATTATTGGCCACAATATAACTGCAGAAATAATGAAAATGCCAGATCCTATTTTACTACTAATCCATACTACCATTGTTTAGTATTGTGTAGCAAATATTAATAATTTACAGAAAAATTTAAATATGCTTAATGAAGAAATGCAAAAATTAAACTGTTGATAATGCTTCGAAACAATTAGAAACATTGGTGGTGCCTTTGGCCCCTGGATATCTGGTCACCTAAAAGATGGTTGAAAACTTCAATAGCAAAAAAAAAAAAGAAAGAAAGAAAATAAAAAGAAAAAAAGCAGAAAAATAACATGTTTCGCACAAAACATTTCAGCCTTTCAACATATATTATTTTCATGATTGAGAAACAAAGAAAACTTCTTTTTAAAAATAACTATGAAATAGATGAAATGTGAGAATGTCAATTCTGGTATCAACAGATACACATGATGTAATCTTTGAAACTTAGTAGGGTTCTTATAAGAACATGCATTTTTTTTTTCTAAATTTCTTGTTGAAAATGAGGTAACATAAAATACCCGGCGGTTTTTTGGAAAAGTATGGTAATAACTATTTGTATATAAATGAAAAGCTAAATGTACACAAACATGATTCTTTTCCAAATCTTTATCAAAAGCTAGCTAGCTTATAGATTGACTTGAAACAAATATGTACCAAAAAGTGACAAAAATGAATTAATATAATGTAAGTTAATATAAAACAGAGTTAAAATGTTTGGAAAGTTTGAAAACTTGGAAAGAGAACAAATAAGTTAGAAATAAATAATTATGTATATTTATATATGTATATAAAATAAATTTGCTTTGTTATCTAAACTTGCCCATGGCTGTAGTGACAATGTGACATTTTATGTTGATTAAAATATGGAATTTTCAATATAAATTTCACCAAGGCAAGACTTTCCTTACACATTTATGTGGTCAATTCCTATATTATTTGATTCATGTAAACTGGTCTATAGTCTTGGGAAAATAATTTGCTACTGCGGGGGAGAGATAAGCCTTTCTGATTTAGTGATGGTTGTAGGAATAACCCTAAAATTAAAAGAAGATACAGTTGGATGTGGGGATGCGGGGTGGCTTGGGAAACAGGGCTAGGGGGTGGGAGGATGGAGGAGGGGGCATCTATGGCTAGTATGTGGAGTGAGTAGATTTTTTTTTCGGGGGGAGGGTTGAGACAGGGTTTCTTTGTGTAGCTTTGCGCCTTTCCTGGGACTCACTTGGTAGCCCAGGCTGGCCTCAAACTCACAGAGATCCGCCTGGCTCTGCCTCCCGAGTGCTGGGATTAAAGGCGTGCGCCACCACCGCCCAGCTGAAAATATTTTAATAAAGAAAAATGAAAGAAAAAAGGTGGTTTTGAGGGGGAAAGGGAAGTGGGAAATAACGTATAACATAAAAATTGATTTAAAAATAGTTTAATTTAATTGTAAAAAATAAAAATAAAAAAATAAAGCCAAAAAAAAAAAAAAAAGAATTTGGAGTTGAAGGCACTGCCTAAAACATTACTTGTGAACAAAAGACAATCAAACTCATTTGCATATATATGAAGATATAAAAGAAAGACAACAATTAAATGACAGTGCCATGATTTTACTTAATGGAACTTTATGTGAGTGACGACAATAATAATTAAAACCTTGATTGATGACAATAATAATTAAAACCTTGATGACATAGACATGCACATATAATTTAAGTCAAAAGATAGAATAAGTTGCCTACATACGTGTACACACAGTTTCTGAATGTGTGAATCTGTATGTTTTCTTGATGACATGCGCAACAATGCACACACAATGAAGCAACATTGTTCTGGATATAATCTTATATTCATATGGGGTAAAGGTGTGTATAGTCCCAAAATATAGTAATTGGTTTTGGATTGATTATTCAATTTCTACTTCCTTCATCATATTCATGTATGTGATTATTCATTTGTAGTTTTTAATAACTATTTATTAAGAATCTGTTGAAATTCCTATTCTCACACACCTTAGTTCTTTCTAGAGACTTTGGAGCTTCAGGATAAGAGGGGTTGCCAGCTATTGGATTTTTAATTCCATTATTTTGTAATTTGAAAGTAGCCCTTAAAGACAGAAGCCATTTATTCATGCAGATACATGATCAGAAGAGAAATGTCATTTCTTCCCCATAACTCATGCCACAGTGATCCACAATTGCAAATACTGCTGGGAAGAGGGGTTGAGGGATCAAAGCCTTAACTGTCTGTGACTATGGAATAGAAAGAAATTGGACATTGAGGTTTGACCTAAAGCTTCTGAAGTCTGTCTTATCACACGGACTGCTTTGCTCATTTGTGATGCATAGAGTAGTTTAACCCTCTAACCCTCCTCCTCAGTCTGTGAAGAAGCTCCTTTTCAGATAAAGCTGAAAAGCAAAGTGCTGTGCAGCTGGAGAAACTTGATACTGGATGCCATCACTAAGCCTCAAAATGCTGACATACCTGGATGGCTGGCATCTTCTTTCATGCATTTCTCACAGGAGGAATTTTCTGTTCTTTAAACACAGGTTGAGTTGAGAAAACACAATTCCAACATGAACTTATTTTATACAGTGACATAACGTAACTTTCTAATTTTTGTTGACAAAAGGTCTATTTTTGTTCTACATTTTCAAGATGATTCCATAGCTCACTTACCGGAACTGATTTCATATTTTGCCTTTTCTGTCATCTCCTACACCTCCACAAGGAAGCTGGTGGGGGAGACATTTACCTGTATGCTGTCACCTTTAGTGTTTAGAATCAAACTAACGAGTTTCAATTATACACTGAAATCAACAGTATTCCTGTGATTTATAGAGAATAGAAACTGCAGTACATTTGGGCTAATTATCTGTTTAAGATGTGACCATTTCTACCAGCAAAATCTGTCTCCTCATAGAAATGTTTGATTCTAGTTTTAAGCAGGAAATATGTTTAAAGAGACCCCAAAATATTGACACAGTGGAAACTGAGGAAGGTATCAAGAAGGACTAATGCTTGGTTAGAAGGACTCAGAGCAAAACTGAAGGGTCTTTCACTACCCGATGTTGGAGCACTATGAGTTTGGGTAAGAAAATGAGTATTTTAATAACAATAATTCTAGTATGTCAAACCTTTGAAATAATAACGATAATAAACCACATAAGTCATATTTTGAGAAAAATGATGCATTCTTAGTTTTTACATTTGTTGGTGTATTTAGTGAGTTTGCACTTCTGCTATGGTGTGTTTGTGAAGGACAGAGGAAAACTCCATCCTTCAATTCTCTCCTCCCACCATGTGAATTCTGAGGCTTTAAGTCAGCTCACCAGGCTTTAAAGCCTTTACTTCCTGAGCCATCACACAGGCCCCTGAGGCATTCTTTTTGAAATCAGTAAGCAAAGTATCAAATATTTATCTGACGTTTATATATTGACCGTAATTATGGTGGCTAAATAGTATATGAATTTTAACAGTGAATAAGTTCAGCTAGCTAAAAACAGACTATAGAAGACTCAATCAGTTACTTGCAATACCTTAAAGAAACTTTCTGGTCCGTGTAAATGAAATTATTTCAAGCACAATAACAGAACCAATGCTGATTTTCTTGGACCCAAGGAATCAAGCACAGGATTAAGGGATAAAACTATTGATGAGGAGTTCGAGAACCAGGTTTACAAAATAGCCCAGATGAAGCTATTTACATGTATGGAAGAGGCAGGAACATGAATAGAAAAAGTGAAAAATAATGTAACAGAGGACCATAAGACCACTGTACAAAATTATATACTTACTATGTGTAAAACTACTAATATACCTCATCATATTATCCCAATATTACCAAAGTCTTCCTAGGAAATACTCATTATTTTTATAATGCATTCAAAATCCAAAGGATCTGAGTATATATGGTTATTCATTAGAAATTACTAATATTGGTGTTTAAATATAAAACATAAGTAAATGACTGTACTTCACTACTTGCAGTGGCTTGTGTTGACAGAGCACACTTGTTGAGAACCTGAGAGTTAGGTTAAGATTGATGCATAATGGCACAGTCAGAACTTCAGAGAAAGGATTGCAGTTAGACAGGCTTTGAAGATTATTAGAAAGGCAGGTTTAAAGCAAAGACCCAACCTTGAAATGTGTTAAAGGCCAATGTTGGAAATGAACTGGGACTCAGCTTACCATGATGGGTCCTACCTCAAATATGCTCCAGGAAAATTAATCAGAAGCTTATAGATGCTATTCTCATTAAAGGAATGTGAATATAATTTTTAATGTTTGAGGACACAGCCTAGATTTCCTCATTAGTCTTTATTAAAATAATTTCTGAGTAAAACTATTAATGGGAATGATTTTTAATGCAGATAGGTAACTTTCAACTTTTTTTAATTTTTTGTTCTGTTTTTTGTTTTTTTTTGTTTTTTTCGAGACAGGGTTTCTCTGTGTAGTTTTGGTGCTTGTCCTGGATTTCACTCTGTAGACCAGGCTGGCCTCTAACTTAACGGAGATCTGCCTGCCTCTGCCTCCTGAGTGCTAGAATTAAAGGCGTGCACCACCACTGCCTGGCACCTTTTAACTTCTAATAAACTTTGAAAAAGGTCACATATAAAGCAACATTTAATGTTTAATCTAAATTAAAATTGTGATTCACATATAGAAACCTTTAAGGAATTTCTCATTTGATACAAGCCTACTCTTTTATTTAGAGAATGAGAAATGAAAGCAAAGGTGAGGAATTGACTTAATAATATCAAAATACAAATTAGGAAGCCAATAAAATGCATTCCTGAATCTCTTGGTTCTCACATCCAAAGTTCTGTAGATAGCAGATCATACTGTTTATAAGAACACTTAAAAATGTAAAAATGGAGTCTGTGTTTTAAATAGTGATGATACTTTCCATTATAACATCCAGAGTACTCCTTTGGCATTTGGTTTAAGGGGTGTTTTATTGTTATTTAATTTTACCTGTCATTATATTTATTTAGTATATAGAAAATTCATAAGGCAGCTGTTGAAAACATCAGAACTAACACTACTCCCCAAAATGCATTTTGGAACATGAACTTGAGGATGTGATATGTAATCCACATATCAACAGACTAGTCATTTAGATAACTAACCCTATAGATATAGAAAAATCCTAATAAATTGTACAGATTAAAAAATAATTCTTTACAAAAATAATCAAAGAAATTTGTTTTCACAACAATTTCTTATAAAGAAGACAAAAAAAAAACCTTCAAAAACTGGGCATAATGGCACATGTCTTCACTCATTTTAATTGGGAGTCAGAAACAGGAAAATTACCCCAAATAAGCCAGGGCTACCTAAGACGACCCTACCTAAAACTGAAAAAAAAAAAAAATTAAAAAGGAACAAACAAATAAATGAGAATCAAAACAACAAACAAGATAACAGAAAATCTTGAACTTAGTTCTGAAAAACAATAACACGGACAAGGTTATGTCCCAGTACTAGGATGTTTCCTATGCACACCTGGGTTCCATCCCCAGCACAGCAAAACAGACAAAGAAACAACAGCAGAGAAACAAAAGGACCTAGGGTAATCAAGAGAGCGCAGCAAGGGAAGCACTCACCCAGCAAGGCTAAGGACAACTCACCTGGGAACGAGAGAACCCACTCTTCAAAGTTGTCTGTACTCCAACACACACCACATCAATTCTCTCTCTCTCTCTCTCTCTCTCTCTCTCTCTCTCTCTCTCTCTCTCTCTCTCTCTCTCTCTCACACACACACACACACACACACACACTAATAAAAATTTAAAATTCAATAAAAAAGTCCCTTTAACTAAATGCCCAGTGTAATCCTTTAGATGTTTTAATACAAACTATCATCATTATTTACTATACAGAGTCCATGTTTATTTTTTTCCTAAAAGCAAAAAAAGAGAAATTTTATATTGTTTGCTTTTCTTTAAATATACTGCACACAGTTCTTTGAAAGGGTTAAATCATTTCCTCCTCTTCGGCGCTTTTCTTTTTGTGAGTGAGGTTCCGCACTAACCATAGCTCTGTCCAAAAGGAAATTAAAATGAAATACATCAGGCATGCTGGGACTTCACACTTCAGAGACTTACAAAGCAATATGGCCTGGTTAAGTTGACTGTCACTTTAACTGCCCACAGCTACTCTTCAAGAAGGGGGCTTACGGTTTTACTGTTCTTAATGGGGCCATATCCCCTTTCCAATGGCTTCATTTAGGTTGTACTGAAATTCCTATTAAAATAAGGGTCATTAATATTTCATTAAAAAATACCCATGATGTCAGAAGCAACTATTCCAGGCTTGCCAAGTTACAAAGAAAACTCTCAATTCTCCTTCGTGCTACTAACAACATACTGATAGTCAAATGTACACTTGCATTTTAAACTGTCCTGAACAAACAAACAAAAAAAGACAGAGGAGTCTATCAAACAACTTGTATCCTCTAATGTCGTCTATGTTTTGAAGTCCTCAGTTTTTGCAGATAGCTCTTAATAATATGATCATAAAATGTAACCTCAAGAATTTGAAATTATCAATAGATTCCCAAGCTGACAATTTAGACGATCACAGCCATTTAGATGATATTTGCAGCACTTAAAATGGGTATGGGGTGTCTCTGTAAGAGATAGTTTAGTAATTAAAGTTCTATAACCAAACCCTTTAGGATCACAGTTTATGGGTGAGTGGGTATATAAAATGCCAATGATAATTAAATTGCATGGCTTCACGCTTAGTTGATTGTAGTTATTCACAATTGTTTTTTCCTTTTTGATTAGGAGGAAATAACTGTAATATTTGCATTTATAGATGGTGACAGCTGAAACAGCCAGATGAAAATTTACTGACTCTCTCCCTCAGTGCGTTTACTCAGAGCATCGTCTTTACCTAGTACCTGCTCTTGGCTGTTTGGTCTAACATCTTTCCTTTACATCCCATTCTACACCATCCCTGGCCCTAGGGCTTAAGTGGTTTAAGTTCTAAGTTAATTTTCCTCTCTTTTCTTCTTCAGCTATGTTAGTTATTACCTATCAGATTCCTCTATTGCTAGTAGTGTTAAAAGAATTATATAATTACATGTGTGTGCTCCATATGTATTTAAGATTGAATACTTCCTATGTCAAGCTTAAAATTCAACATCCTTCAGAGGTAATAGAAGAAGATTTTCACTAGGAATGTATTCTGTTTAGTAATGAACAATGATTACTATCAAGAAGATAGGCAATATTTGAATATATGTGGAAGTGTTTGGGCATATAGATCACAAACAATTGAAAGTTTTAAACTCAGATCTCACCAAATGAAGTCCCATAGCTATCTTTCTATGTGTTCTATGTCTCTTAATCATAGAAATTGTCAGATGCCTCATAGATTCATTCAGAAATAGGTAGCATCTTCATTCAAACTCCTTTAGGCAAATGGATTGAAGAATATACTCAAAATGGTGCTATTGTGCACTTGAAATCTGAAAGATGAAAACAAAACAAAGAGACTATTCCATTTGCTTTCCTAGTTCAAGCAATGATTAAAAAAATTACTCAAATTATATAAATATGATACAAGACATAAAAATGTAAAAATAGATTCATTTGCTAAAAAATAAAGAGAAATATAGTCTGATAGAAAGCTAAGACATTTTGTCATGTGATTTTCTCTATTTTTTTTAAAGTAAAAGTTAGATAAACCAGATTGCCATAATATTTAAGACTTTTGAATAAGTCCTGATAGATGATTTCTAAGCCAGTCAAACAGGCATCTGAGCCAAGGCTGCATCTTTTCATTTCTAAAATAGTAGCTCAGTAATCCAAAAGACTTCTTAATATTGTGTTTGGCTTTGCTTTGTTTCTAATTGAATGAAAAGAGGAAACGAAATGTTCAGAATTTCTCAGAGATAGTATATCAGTAAATTCTCAATTTGATCTCCGGGCCAAAGGCATGGAGTAGATAAATTCAGAGTCAGTTGGGAAACATTAAAACAAGACATGATTGAATCTGACCTGAGATACTCAGACTAAACTCCCTGCCTTACTTCTGGCATTTAATTCATTTTTATTGTCTCTTATCCAGGCCTGTAATGAACTGAACATCTGCTGTAGTGTATTCTGTGTTGTCACTAAAGGAGGGTGTGGTGGGGACAACAGTCACAGTCCTTCATTTTCCAGCTCAGCAATGTTAGTGGATCTGTCCATAAAGGGGAAACAAGAGAAAGAACAAAGTAAGAAAAAGTGAAAGATAAAACACAGGAGATCTCTTTCAAACACCATTTGAGGGGCTGGAGAGATGGCTCAGCAGTTAAGAGCCCATGCTGTTGGCAGAGGGCATGGGTTAGATTCCCAGAACTCCCTGGCAGCTCATTAACTATCTCTAACTCCAATTCCAAGGAATTTAACACTCTCTTCTGGCCTTCTTGGATACCAGACAAACACTTAGTGCACATACACATAGGCAATATATATATATATATATTATATATATATATATATATATATATATATATATATATATATATATATATATAATCTGTTTTAGAAATTAAGATACCATTTGACCCAAAACACAAAATTGCACCAAATACACAGGAATATTCAATTTTAGATTAGAATCTTGCCTTCACATGCATATATATTTTATATTTGATTTTCTTTCTTCAGTTAGTAAATAGCATTATAGATTTATGCATGAATCAACATTTTCTGGAAGGGGCAGATGACATTTTAAAACTAGCCAGTAAGTCAGTCACTATTACAATGTCACAATGCTATAGCTCCTGTGTTATAGTGGGGGAATGTCATTACAGGCAGAGTGTAAAATAAATAAAGGAAGGAAGGAAGGAAGGAGGAAAGAAGGAAAGTAGGAAAAGAACCAATGCTGTGTTTATGTTCCAATAAAGCTTTATTTAAAGATCAACCCCTTATAATTGGATATTTATAAAATATTTTCACAATCTTGCTGTGGGTGATCATCTTTAAAATACATTCATTAGAAACTTAGGGTTCATAAGCTATAGGGGTAAAGTAAGGGGGAAAAGTAACAGATTATACATACTGCCAATTAGCCATGGATTTAATTTTCAGTTTTCAATTAAACCTTAAAGAAACCGAGTAATGCATACATGGTATAAAACTAACATATGTTGGAGAGATTGCTCAGTGGTTAAGAGCACTGGTTACTCTTCCAGAGGACCCAGCATACACATGGCTGCTAACAACCATCTCTAATACTAGTCCTAGGGAATCTGAAGACCTCTTCTGGCCTCTCCTGGCACCAGGCACACACATGGTAAGCAGATAGAGGTACAGGAAAAACAAACAAACAAACAAACAAAACCACCCATACACATACAAAAAACAAACAAACTAGAAAACCCTTGAAGTAAGATCCTGATATGACATGTCGAACTCTCAAATATGTACTTTTAGAAATTAACCCTGTTGCTTTCTTCAAGTAATTGCCCCAAATTTAATATGCAAAGCACCTGTTATTAAGCATGTCTACCTTCCCCTCTCCACACTATGACAATTAGTGTGTCATTATTAGTCTCCATTCTCGGGAATAAAAAAAAAAAAAAAAACTCCCCTCAAACTCAAAGGTCTGCACTTGCCTTTGAATATTAGAATAAGCATTTAGAAGGCTGTTGGAACTATACCATATTATCAAAATGACAGTTATAGCTTCTCCCCTAGGATCTATGTTCTCTCTAGCCACAGGAGCATGGTTAGGTTTATAGTACAAGGCATGAGTTCCTTTCCCTTAAACAGGTTTTAATTTAATCAGACAGCTGTTGGTTACCCCTCAAGACATCAGTGGTATTATTGCACCAATGGGCATATATTGTCAAGGGAACCGTTAATGAAGATTGCTGAGTAATGCCACGGATATCTTTCACTTTGTGGCAGCCTGCCAAGATTTGAAGCACTCTGAATGCTAGCTGTCTGGGTAGAAACTTTTAGTTTAGCACAAACTTGAGCTTTTTGTGTCCTGTGACCAAAGCACATGATTTCTTCAGCAACAGGGACTCAGGTTCTGTCCATCAACTCATGATAATGGAAATAGTCTATGTTTCTTCATTAGCGTCACAAACCAAACATAAAGAAAATAATCAATTAATTTTCAAGAATTTCTCACTTATACGTTCTTCAGATTTGAGTCTTTGACCCAAGAATTGTATCTTAATGTGTTTTCTCTTTTTAAAAATATATTTTGCTTAATTTATTAGTGGGTTGTATGCATGTATGTGTGCATGAGGTATGTGTGTGTGTGTGTGTGTGTGTGTGTGTGTGTGTGTGTGTGTGTGTGTGTGTGTGTGTGTGTTGTTTCTCTCCTTCCAATGTACACACTGGGATCAAATAGTCCATCACTCTACTGTGGAAAGTGGCCCAGGAATAACACAGGTAACTCAGCATGAGTAACATGATTCATTTACAAAGTAGGAAATTATGTAGATTACAAGCCTCCTTTCTTTGGATCCACAACTGCTTCTCATTCAGAAGGAGCTGGTCTTTATTTCCAACCTTTTGGCAATGCTCAGCCTTCAGAACAATATTCTACTTCAACTACATATTTTCTCAATCTTTAAAAAAAATGAATCCCAGTGTCTATATTTTCCATCTTCTTACCATAACTGCTCCTTTCTATGTCTTATGTTAGCCAGTCTTACTTGGGTTTTTCTAGTAAGGCACCATACCTAATTTAAAGGGATACCAGAGAGTTGTATTTTCATAACCATCATCTCAGCCATATTGACCGAAAGCCCTGCCTCTCTCCAAACAGGGACAATTCAGCTCTTCATGTTCACAGACAGTGCCTTATGGAGTCAGCTGCCTATAGATGTGTCCCATCCTGCTTGCCTTCACTCTTTGTACGCATACCTCTGTCTTTTATGTCTTCAAGGCCTTCTTCTTGAAATGCCAATGACAAGCACTATCTAGTCCAGAAGAAAGCTCACTGACCTCCAAATTTGTACTCATAGAGTTTGTTCTAAGTGCAGCTACTACTGCACAGGAAAGAAAGCCTTTTGAGACATTTCATATTAATTCTGAGTGGTGTGGTGGCTCTATGTCTCAGCCTCATTCTTCTGGGGTTAAAAATCTCACACTATGGAGAGATTTTTGCTAGTATCTCGTTAATTTAATTTTCCCTAGCACAAACAGAAAACAAGTGTTGTTCACCCTCTTTCATCTCATCACACCTTTATCCAATTTAGGTGGGAAAATTGTGGTATACAAATTAAGTCAAGTGTTTTCTCCTTCAATAAAGCAGTTGGTGTGGCTCTCCTTTGGTGTTGCCATCTAAGTCTTGAACCTGGAAGCATTTAGATATGTTTGTTCAAATTATTGACTTTATAAAACCTCTTCTATGCCTTATTTTTTCATAATTAAAAGTGGCATTCATTTATGTGTAGTGATATTGTGTCTCCCAACATGTTCTGCACCCTAATAAACTTATCTGGGATCAGAGAACAGAACAGCCACTAGAGAGACAAAGGCCACAAAATGGTGGCACACACACCTTTAATCCTAGCCTTCTAGAGGCAGAGATCCATCCAGATCTCTGTGTGTTCAAAGCCACACTGGAAACAGCCAGGCATGGTGACATACACCTTTAATCCCAGCACTTGAGATCTCATGTCTTGCTTGGGAAAGATACATGCCTTTAATCCCAGGAAGTTATGGCAGGAAGCAGAAAGGTATATTGAGGCATGAGGACCAGGAACTAGATTTTAAACTTTTAGGCTTTTTAGCAGCAGTTTAGCTGAGATACATTTGGATGAGGACTCAGAGGCTTTCAGTCTGAGGAAACAAGATCAGCTGAGGAATTGGAAGGTGAGATTGGATGTGGCTTGTTCTGTTTCTCGGATCTTTCAACATTCACCCCAATACATAGCTCCCATTATTTCATTTATAAGACCATTTAGCAATTAGTATTACATTTATGTCATACAATACAGCATACACTTTATCAACTAATTAAATCAGTGTATTTGATGTGTATAAATTAATACTAAATTATTGACTAGCTTATTAATTAACCTCTTGAATTTATTTATCTTACTGAGCAAAATAATACATTCTTTTATTAAAATCTTATCAATGCTTTGAAGAGTTTGTGTATAGAGGGTCATAATTTTTATTAAAAATAATTTGTACTGTTTATTAACTCTAAGATTATTGTTTTAATTTTTCTACCCTTTGTAACATCTTTATCAACTACATTTTAATATAACTTCAGATAACCTCTTCCCTGTCTATGGTCAGAGAAACCTTCTGGGCCAATTGTTATGGAACATGGACACAGAATCATAACTAGCTTTGGCCAATAGAATGGAAGAAAATGTGAATGAGGCTCTACAGACTCTGGTGATTGAAGTGCCTACCCATGCCCCTCAGATCTACCCAGAAGGATGGAGAGTCTACTGCTTTAAGGAGAATGGAAATGCTGATGGAATCAACTTGAAACTACCTTAATGACGCAGGTAATGCTTGCTAAGTCAAAGGAACTGGAGTAGGTCCACCCTCAAGGAAAGACATGACTAGCAGTTAACAGAAGCCATTGGAAAATGTGACATTGATAAGTTAACAATTTTTTTAAGTATTATGCATTTATGATACATACACTCAGTGAATTAATCAAAATTAAATTAATAACAAGCATAGAAATAAAATAAGAGGACTCAGTGGGAACATTAGGATTCTGTATCTGGAATTCACACTGCTGTTCTACAATAGTCATCTATCTGTTTAGTCCCTCCTAATAATATTCACATCTGTTCTCTTCCCAGGAATAACACTGGTGACTCAGCATGAGTAACATGATGCAGTAACAAAACAGGAAATTATACAGATCACAAGCATCCTTTCTTTGGATCCACAACTTCCTCTTATTCAGAAGGCAATGCTCTTTATTTTCACCTTGTTGGCAATGCTTATCCTTTAGACTTCCCTTAGCCCTTTTTCAGCGTATACCTCTGTTTCCTAAATCAGGGACTCTTAGTACTCCTCCACTAGTGTTCTCCTAGTCCATTGGTCGATGGGAAACCATTCTGTTAGTTTAGTGAAAAGTCAGAGATGAGAGGGTCAAAGAAGGATTCATAGTCACAAATCCTGGGTGGATTCGATGGATTTTGAAGGAAAGATAACCATAAAATGCATAAAACAGAGTACACAGCAGTCTCTTACTAGCTTATAAAATAGAAAATCACTTTTAAGACCCCCAAAGGAAAATCAATGGCTTCCTTCCCCTTTGAGAGACTTTCCTGTCTTGAAGGGAACAGCATAAATAACACTACTATTATAAGAAAGGATCAGTCTCTTATTAAGACTCATAAATCAACAGTTATTTTATTTTCACAACCTAAGTCCCAAATGTAATTCTAAAGTGAAACTATATTTAAATGGCATGTGGGTATATTTAATTTATATATCTGTCTCCGTGTAGTACTAAGATATCTGTTTATGTTTGAATAATTTCATTATTTGGGATAATAGACCAACTTGCTACTTAGAAAAAGGCACAAATATGGGGTAAAATATGAAGTTTTCTATTATTATCAGTTCAGTTGAATATTGTACTAGAGTGGAAAAATAACAACAAAATAAGTATTGTGTTTATCAAAATTTCACTCTGCCTTTTTATGAACAACATGGTCACACATGCTTTGTTTAGTAATGCAGACTGGGAATTATCACAATGCTTGGAAAAAGGCTTGTGTCAATGGGGGTGTATAGAGGTATGTCAGTGAAGATGAATGACTGATTGATCATCTAGAAGTCTGTGCTTCTAATGATGACTGGCATGAATCAGGATGGCAGTATTCAGGGGAAATTGAAACTTTGTGTTGAGTTCAAGGCCAGTTTGCCTACATAGTAAATAGGAAGCTGTCATTGAATCTATAGTAAGACCTTGTTGCAAATGAATACAATAATAAAAATTATGAATGCAGAGGAGAAGATGAGAGAGAGATTAAATATGAAAATATTGAGTTAGTAACTGGGTAGTCCCTAACTTAAGATGAACTTACGTGCCGTTGCTATTTTTAGTATTTTATTTATTTTGGTTTTATGGGTATGGTTGTATTTCCTGCACATATGTCTGTGTGCCATGAGCATGCAGTACCCACAGAAGGTAGAAGAGGGTGCTTGATTCCCTGAAACTGGAGGTAAGGACGGTTGTGAGCAGCCATGAAGGTGTTGATGAGAGAGTCCTGGTCCTCTGTAAGAGAAGTCAGTGCTCTTAAACATTGGGCTATTTCTCCAGTTCTGAACTTACATACACACACACACACACACACACACACACACACACACACACACACACCACACTAAACAATGATACTAAAGAGGTACTGTACTTACAATTTTGATTTTTTTTGGGGGGGTGACGTTTCAGACAGGTAATATAATATTGTGTGATGCTCTCTTGAAATACTCAGCACAAGCAACAGGCAGGAGTTCTTTCTGTAGGTGATCATGATGATAACTATTGCATATTCCATAGGGGATTATATTTCTGAGCTATGATACTAGTGGAATAAATTTACTTGCCTTAGTTACTGTTCTGTTGCTGTGAAGAGACACTATGACCACAGCAACTTATAAAAGTAAACGTTTAATTGGGGACTTGCTTACAATCCCAAAGGGTTAGTCCATGATCATCATGGCAAGAATCATGGCAGAAGGCAAGTAGACATCATACTGGAACAGTAACTGAGAACTTACATATGATTCACAAGCAAGAGGCAGAGAGAGAGAGAGAGAGAGAGAGAGAGAGAGAGAGAGAGAGAGAGAGAGAGAGAGAGAGAGAGAGAGAGAGAGAGAGAGATTGGGCCTGGAATGGTGTGGGGCTTTTGAAACCTCAAAGACCACTGCTAGTAACACACCTCCTTCAACAGGGCCATACCTCCTAATCATTCCTAAAACAGTTTCACCAACTAGAGCCCAGCATTCAAATATATGAGCCTATGAACTAATGGCAGTAGTAAAGATAGTTTCTGCTTGTGGTAGGTTTATCTTGCTACATTATATTTATTACATAAAGTATCAGAAATCATTAGGAATTTCCCTGAGCTCACACACACAGCAAAACTAGAACTTGACTTGTTATCAACTTGTGTAAATTTTCCTGAGGGAGATGTAAAAAAAAAAAAGTCTGTCTCCCCAATGGGTTATTGGTGAAAAATCAAAACAAACAAACAAGCAAACAACAAATTTTCCTTCCAGCTCTGCTTAGTGAACCACTGAGTTTACTGACATTACAGGAGCATGAGTAAGAAATCACTTACTGTAGGTATAAGTTTCTTTCCCAATCCTGCTGCCAGTCCCAAAGAACCAACACAAAGGCTCAATATTATTTATAAATGCTCAAGCAATAACTCAGGCTTGTTATTAGCTAACTCTTATATTTAAATTAACCCATATTTCTCATCTATGCCTCTCATCTCCTCTATGGCTCAAGGCTTATTATCTTGTTTTCTAGACATTCAACTTCCTTATTATCTTACTCTCATCCATGGCTCATAACTTATTACCTCATTTTCTAGACATCCTGATGCCTTGGCGGCTGGCTGGTGCCTCCTCTGACTTGGCCTTTTTTCATCTCAGTATCCTCAGTATCTGACTGTCCTGCCTATAGTTCCTGCGTTGCTACCAGCCTGTCAGCTTTTTATTAATAAGAGTAATACATATTTACAGTGGACAGAAGGATTATTCCACAGCAACTTATAGAGGTGTTGTTGACCCCCAAACATCTGTATCTCTCAAAACTCTCCCCTACTATGGGTGACAATCTCCTGAAAGCTACAGCCATGGAGTCCCACCTTCAGTTGACCTTCTACATCTTGCATATTTCAGTATCACCCCTCTCCAAGGCTATGTAAAGTTGAGGGACAGTAGGTAATGGTTAAAAACAAGGTAAAGATCCTCCCTTAGGGAATGCTAAAATATCATTATCATTATCATAGACTTAGCTTTTGCAGAATTCTTGTGCTTATTTATTTCTATGACTCTGAACATGATCTATTCTGTGGGTCATCATTAATCTCATCTCCACCATTGAGGCTGCCATAGCTGTACTCCACCGTGCTTGAAATTTCATATAGTCTTGCAAGATAAGTTCACCAGAGACTACCAAACAGACACTTTAAAAAAAAAAAAGACTTTATTTCTGGCTGGCTGCTGCATGGGGAACTTGGCCAAATCATGCAGCCTAAACTTTATAGCCCTTTGCTTTTTATGCACAAAACCACATCCTTATTGTCATACTTCAGTTAGTAAGAAGCAGAATTATAGAAGCCAAAAAGCAAGGTTAGTATATTTAGGGACATTCCTGGAACTATGGACTATGTCTCTGATGGATTAGGTGTATGTTCTTGCTTTGGCAGGTGTGGGGTCTACATGCAAAGCTTTAGGATCAGAATGGTACCTCTAGCTTAGTAACATGATAAGATCTGGGGGCCTGTGACAATAGTTGAAACCAAATGGAATTTTCTACAAAAGATCAGATTTTAATAAAGGTATCATAGAGTAAAATCAGAAAGGATGAATCTCCATTATGCAAACTACAGATCATTAATGTTCAGTACTATGGGAGCCAATGTCTCTCATTACTCCTCTTTCTGTCTCCTATAAGTCAGAATACATGTGTTTCTCTGTATAAATGAGTCTCTGGTCTCACCCAATACCCCTTTCTTTCTTCAACCTTTCTCATTTGGGGAAAAAAAACATACTGATTAGTTTCATTCCAACATAATGACAAATAAAGTGTCTAATTTGCCGACCTTAGTAGCTCAAGGCAACATAATCTGTTCTTGCTGAAGGACCTTGGTACTTATGAGGGTAGAGGAAGATATGTAGAAGATGGAATTTTAATAATGAATTCTATAAATGTCTACCATATTGTGACTTGACATTGATTTTTGTGTTTCCATATTTTGTGGGCACTTTTACTTTCTAGAAATTGATATAAACTATGCAATACTAATAAGAAAAAATCAGATTAATCCTACTTTAACTTTACTTAAGATTTTAGTCTATTTTCCATAAAATGTCATCAATTCACCTATAATTTTAAAAACCCAATGCGTTTATTATCATAATACCACTTTCTTTATGTAAATAAAAGCGATTTTAGGTGAAACTTTATATTTAACCAGATCCTGTAATAGATTTTCTTTTTTATTTGATTGCAGGTTCTTATTTATTCTTTTGAAGGTATTTTATTAGTTCTTTGAGAACTTTATAAACTACATTATGATCATATTAATCCTCCCTCCCCCAACTCTTCCAGGTTCAACTCCCCCTTCTTCCCACCCAACTTCATCCATTTTCTTTTCCTCATCAAAGCCAATTTGTGCTAAGTATTTGAGCATTGGTGATTACTGCAGCATGATCAATTTTCAGGTGTACACTTATAAAGAAAACTGCCTTTTCCTCTCCCAGCAGCTAAGAGTTGCCAGTAGCTCCTGCAGATGGATTGATTTTTGTGCCCAGCTCTCCTAGCCTGGTGCGATTCAGTGTGGTTTGCATTACACAAGTTCCATGCAGGGTGTCACAAACCACTGTGAAGTCATATCCACAGCTTCCCTGCTACGTTCAGAAAAGAATGTTTTCTTCTGGCCATCCACCACCTTTGCAGCTTGCTTGCTTTCCACTCCCTCTTCCACAATGATCCTGAAGAGGGTGGGTATTAATTGTGTTCCACTCTGTGGTCTCTTATTCTCTGGACTTGGGTCAGTTGTGGGTTTCTATACTGGTTATCTTCTACTGCATAGAATAGCTTCTTTAATGGGGGCTGAGAGATGCCTTAACCTATGGATATAATGATAAGTCATTTTAAGTTGGTTTGTTGTGAAATCTATTTAGCAAAATAATAATAGTAGATTCTTTCTAGGATCCATGATCTGTCCAACCATAGGGTTTTGGAATGATAATGGTACTAGGTGTGAGTTTTGTCTTGTGGAGTAGGACTTGTGTTCAAACAGAAAGTGATTAGACTTGATCAATATTAACCTTGAAATATCATTTACAGGTAAAAGGACAGTGTTTCATTTAGAAATATTCAAAAATCCACTTCAACACAGTTAAACTTCTTTTTGCCCTCCATATTATTCTAGAAAATGACAAAGTATCCATGCCTTGGAGATTGAAAACACCACTTCAGTGAATCATTTTGGTGTATAAATGTAAAGTTAGAAGACTCTAAGTGCCATTGCTAAATACATTTTTTTTTGAGAAAAAAATCATAGACCTCTTTAGACATATTTATACAGGATAATGACAGCCTGATCATTGCAATCAAATATCTAACTACCAACCTAATTGCTGATGACTGAAATAACGGTCACATGGCCTGCACACTTACTGTTGTAAGACTTTGGCCATATTTCATGTTAAGAACACTGTTCAAGACTGTAAAATTACAGCCATGTTAATCAACTCTTCTAGAAAGAAAGACTATATTTTATGCCAGGCATTTAAGAGCTTCTGTATGTAAAGCATTAGAGAAGGGCATATCCATTCATAACTATTATTACATGGATCCTAGAAGAAAATATGCAATGTGCCAAGCCTACCAATAAAGTTTTATTGACATCCTGTTAAATTCATACTTTATGACAAAGTCAGCTAGTAGGAAGACTGAGTCTTCAAGGCTAAATTAATTCTCAAAAATTCCCCATTTTCTCTTCGAGCATGCACATAAATATATGTATATGTACATATAAGTATGCTATATATGTATACGGATATATACACATAAGTATGTGCTCCTCAGCCATATATAACGTCAAATGTATTCCATTCATGAAATGTGTTAGTATCTATCTCTTTTTCCTGTTACTTGTTTCTGATAGAAATGATGGCAGAGAGCATCATAAGCACAGCATCCACTACCCCTATTACTTAATTTATGTTATTCAGGACTTTATATAAGCTAATAGGATAATTTGTATTGTTTCTGCTTCAGTTTACTTAGGATTTCAGCATCAATAAAGTCAACGATTAACTTATCATTTTAAAAGATAAAAACAGGGAGTGTGAAGGAGGGAACATGGGAGGGACTGAAGGAAGGGTAAATAACATAACTATATTTTATTTAAAATAAAAGATGAGAACCATGTATCATGACTACAGTTTTATATATCTTGGGGTTTAAGTAATACTGCTCCTGACAAATGAATTCCACTGAGTGCAATGCATTATTTCATAAATGTCATCTGGAAGGCAGCACTCTAGGGCATTTATGTATATAAGGCAAGTGGGTAAGAAGACTTGACTTTAAAACTTAGAAGTGAAATCTTTATGCATTGATTTAAAGACACAACAACAAACAAACTACAGCCATGGGCAGCATAGGACTGTCCACATTTTGCATATGGGTTCACTGTCAGAGAAAGACAATGCAGATGAGAAATACAAAACCTGAAAATCATTACTAGCTCTGAGGACAATGACTAATGAATGCTCTTCTTCACAATGCATGTTCACACCAAGTCTTGGAGGTGCTCAACCATAAGGATAGCACAGTGGCTTGAGTAAGAACTGACTCCCACAGGCTCTGGTATTTAAACACTAGGTTCCTAGTTGGTGTTACTGTCTGGGGAAGTTGTGCCTTCTTTGGGAGGGGCAGCCTTTGCAGAGAAAAGGGGCCAGGTTTTGAGAGTTGAAGTCCTTCAGTCCCTTCCAGTCCATGCTCTCTGCTTTGTGCTTATGGGTGAAGATAAGAGTTCTCAGCTTCCTGACCCACCACGGTGCCTGCCACTTTCTGCTGCACTTCTCTACCAGGATAAACTCTTCTACCCCTGGAACCGTAAGACAAAATCAACTCTGCCTTCTATAAGCTGCCTGGACCACAGTGTTTTAATACAGGAACAGAAAAGTAACAAATACAGAATACAAAGTGCGTATTTGGTTACCGAAAGAGAAATACACCAGAAGGCAGTACCCCACCTGGCGCAGACTGGTGCCCAAGCTGCTTACTGTGGAGGATCCACTGACCAAGAAAAGGGGATTTTCTTCTCACCCTCTCACAGTGCTAATGCCTAAGCTCCATTATGAAGCATTTAAGTCATACGAAATTTAGAGATGTTGACCAGACATTGTTGATTCCATTAGGACTTCCGGGACACAAACTACAAGTCTCAGCAAGATCAGGAACAATGACATCACCTTGTGGGTCTTATTGTCCTAACAGTATTCCTTTAGATCCCCAACTGCTAAAAAGCCAGTCTGTCACCTCTATGGGGTTATGTAATTGATGTTGCTTGGCACAGACCAAATGTTTAAACCTCTTATATGTTATCTTCAATTTAGTTCTGAAGCCAGGTACACACGTACTTGGCTCAGAGTGCTGAGATGCCAAGTAATGGCAACGTCTAAATGAAGTTATTCAATAGGTTTGGTAATGGCTCCAGATTTTGTTCCTATACCCAAAGGAAACAAACTTCTCTGAAAATGGAATTCCCAGAAAAAGCCTAGGATTTCCCCAATGTAAGTATGCAAATTTAACTCATTAATGGCGCTAACTAGGCCATATGGATTTGTACAAAGAAAGAGTTTCCATAGCTAAATAATTTACTCCTAAGCCCTCGTCAGCCATCACACAAATATGTAAACAGGTAGAAGGGGAAACAGGAGAAAGTGTGAAATGTGGACTTAATAAAAGTCCATCTTTTTTTTCTTTCCAAAACCTAAAGGAAAATTACTTTATTATTTATTTATTTATTCCCACTTTACTTTTTTCCATCTCATATTTGAAGCTGCTAAAGGTGAGGATTAAGATAATGAAAGCCATCTTTTATCCTGATTATTTTGCTGGCTATAATAAATCATGTTTGTTCATAATAGGTGTGTTTTTAGTTTACCCCCAAAATAATAGCCATCAGTCTGGTGATATTTAATTCATTACAAGAAAGAATGTCAGAAAAATGAATAATATCAATAACTATAGAGCTATGTAATGTGTGGAGGTGGAGGCAAAATTGAAGGCTTATAATGAAGGTATGTTAAAAAAAAATCAGCCCCTAGGGCAACATTTGTAAAACTTTGCCTTTTGTATATCTACACTAATGGCTCAGTCTCATAGAGTCTGGAAAATCTTCACCCACATCTCATGTGACCACAAACTAAGGCCAAGGCTGCATGGCAAAGGCAGGAAGAATGTTCACAAGAACAATGGTAAAAGCATAAGTATTAAAATATTTATTGGAAAATATACCACAGTTTCAACCAGCTCCATTCAAGAATAAACTAGCATTCATTAAGGTTGACACATTTAACACCTAAACTAACTTTATTAGTTCACTGTGGTGTTAACATAAACAGTGTGGGTGAGGCAGGGAGGAGGGGTGTTTGAGCTTAGTTTTGTTTCTAAGCATCGAGGAAATATATTACTTACCTAATTAGCATAGGCACACACTTATTTCAAGCAATATGCTTGCGGGGGTGGGGGGAGGGTGTCTTAACCCAAATTAGAAAAAAAAATCATTCAACTTTGTAGCTAGAGTTTTCCTGCCTTACCCACAGTCAGGACAAATCTCTATCACCCGCCACTCCCACAGCCGCTCAGACACAACCAAGTAAACACAGAGACTTATATTGCTTACAAACTGTATGGCCGTGGCAGGCTTCTTGCTAACTGTTCTTATATCTTAAGCTAATCCATTTCAATAAATCTATACCTTGTCATGTGGCTCATGGCTTACTGGCATCTTCACATCCTGCTTGTCATGGCAGCGGCTGGCAGTGTCTTCTCACTCAGCCTTCCACTTCCCAGAATTCTCCTCTCCTTGTCCCGCCTACTTCCTGCCTGGCCACTGGCCAATCAGTGTTTTATTTATTGACCAATCAGAGCAAATTGACATACAGGCCATCCCACAGCACAACTTCGGACATATCACTTAAAGAGTTTAAAGGTACCATTGGATAAGAAGTTATAAGATGACATATTGTACAGATACCGTATGTGATGTTTTTATTCACTAATTTTATATATTTAATATAATTGTGTGTGTATGTGACCACATGTGCCAGAGGACACATGCAGAGCCAGAGGATAATTGTGGGAGTTTTTTCCATTCTTCAAACTTTCTGTGTGTTCTGGGGATCAAACCCAGGTAGTCAGGCTTGTGGGACAAGGCCTTTATCCATCGAGTCATCCACATGAATTCTCTATTTTGTTCTTTAAATGAAGACTACAAAATCACTACATGTTAATATTCTGTAACATAGACTCTATGAATGAATATGTACATGTTATGTTTTCAGATTGTAGAACGATAATTTCTTAAAACTGCTTTAAATTCTTATACTTTCTGTAATGATTGGTACATGAATGTTGGTAAATATAATACATGTCAAATTTAACTTGCTTAACATAGTTGTTTTTAATCTGTTTTCACACATCAACGTCATACTTTGTGTTTATATTCGAGGCAGCATCATATCTTTCATGGCATAAAGACATTTTATGCAAATCTGAGGGTAATCGCTAAAGAATTTACCCAATTATATTCTAAATTGGGAGAGCAAGGAAATACATGGGAGAATCAAATTTATTAGAGAACTCAGAGCAATGTGATTCTTACATGGTAATGTACAAAAATTAAAGAATGCTATTTGCTTATGTTAGATTGAAGATAGCTCTAGAACTCTATATTTCTAGCAAATGGCTGTTGGACCATTAACTTTAGAAAAAAAAATCTCATATGAGTCCCTTAGTATAGCTTAAATGGGGAGACTATCAGAACCTGACTAGACCGGTGGTAGATGGCAAAGAGAGCCACTGGTGTGACCCCTCAAGATTGTCCTGGCTACTGCTTCCCATTGAACTCTCTTCCTCCTTCCCATGAAGTGAACATCCTCCCCTCCGTGCTGCCAGTTCCGTGATTTGAGCACACTAATCATGACCCAAAATACACCTCTCCTCCTTTAGCTGGCATGTCACCAGGGTTGTTGGGATGCCAATGCAGCCCACAATACTTCTGCAAACACGACTACCAAAGGACCATGAAAATCCACAGTGTGATGTCATTAATGTAATATATCAAGCAGTTGAGAAGCTGCAGTCAATAATACTTATAAGAAAAATATAACCCAGTGGCAATAGCTTTTGCTTGTGCCATGGATACCCTGGTGAACAATGATGAAAGAGCTATTGGTAATTAATCAAACTTTCACACAAATTACAAACCCAGAGATAATTTTTGGCAGCATAATGAAGAAATGTTTAACTTCTTTATAATGTGAAAGCAACAGATGTGATGGGAAATGATTCTCATATGCAACTTTGTGTTTAGCATATGAGGAACTGTTTATGGAAGTCTCTGTATTTTTCTTCACCAATATAGAACACTAAAACCAATATTTGATTTCTGCTTCTGCCAAGAATATAGAAAAGGTGGAAAGGGTTTCAAACCCATGTTGATGACAACAGAAATGAAGTAATTCAGGAATAAGAATGTAAGCCATCTATTTTCTTGAGGATAATGAAAATATGTACACAGGTGAAATGGACATCCACAAAATCCCAGGAAGCAGAAGTCCTTCCAAGGAAAGAGGAGGCAGCTGAACTAACACCCGGTGGCCGAGTCCAGACAGAGCATCAGCCACTAAGACCCCAGCAAGAAAGTTAAGGACAAGTAGTTCTTACCTTAAAGGCTTAGGGAGCAGTGGCTCAGATTCCAAATTATTTTAGGGTTTGAGATAGCAGTGTTATTGAATCTACTTTTAAAAGGCAACTACTAGTTTTAAATATTTTACGTTGGATTGGATTTTGGTATATTGTATACAAATTATGTATATTGCAAATTTGAGACTGATTTATATAGATATGGTAAAATTAAAAGGTAGATTATTGATTCTACTTTTAAAAGACAACTACTAGTTTCTTTTATGTTTGTTGATTTTTTTTGTTTTACTTTCGTATATATTTTTTTAATTTTATAATTTGATTTAATTTTAACATATTAGCCATTGAATTCCCTTGTCCTCCCTCCTCCCACCTCCTCCCACCCTTCACACAGCCCACCCCCCATTCCCATCTCCTCCAGGGCAAGGACTCCCCTGGGGATTCAGCTCAACCTGGTAGATTTAGTCCAGGCAGGTCCAGTCCCCTTCTCCCAGGCTGAACAAAGTGTCCCTGTATAGGCCCCAGGTTCCAAACAGCCAGCTCATGCACTGAGGACATTTTACATTGGATTGGATTTTTTGTATATTGTATACAAATTTTGTATACTGATACAAATTTGAGATTGATTTTGTTAGAAAATACTGTACATATATTTCTAAACTTGTTCAAGGTATTGTACCTATACAGTTCATTTAACAATGTAGTGCAGTTTTCTAATCCTTGAAAGTTATTACCAACTATTTAGGATATAAAGAAATGTAAGTTAGTAGTTAGTCATTAAAATCAAACTTGTAGTCATATTAGTTATGTTTTCAAGGTCAAGCAGAGATATATGTTAAATAATCAGGTCATTTTCAAACTGCAGAGATCTATAGAATATGGCATTTAAGATGTTTTAATAACAGATTTTTTTTCTTCTTTTTTGACTATGAGACATGTCTGCTCCTAGCAGCACCTATCTACTTCAGAGATGATGGGCATTGAAGAAACTCCACATGGAGTTTACTTTCACTGTGGCAAAAGTTAGCCACTAGTCAAGAAAGTGGTCTCACATTGGCTGATGACAGTATGCTATCCAAAATGGACAAGCAGAACACAAAAGAAAGGACTGCCAATCCTTGCCAAGACAAGGTAGAAAAGCTCTTTAGGAAATCCTGCTTTACAGATGAGTCTGTACTGGTATACTAAGCCAGTAGGCCAAAGAATGGATGTCCCAACATTGCAGAGAAAAGTCGGGTGACTATCCAGGCAGCTAGCTGTTTCTGTCATAACTCACATGTTTTGGAAGTCTCTTGTTTGCACTTCTTCCTTGCTCAGTTAATACTATTTCCTTCTCAGGTCTCTGAGGGAGTTGAAGATTAGATAGTTATAGTTTTCCTTGTTGAGAAATTCAGAAAAGAAACTCACTAAGAGCTGTAAAGTATATAAATTTGAAAGACATCAAAAGATAGTTTTCAGTTGGTAATACAAGTTAGGATAGAAAGTGAATTAGGTGCATTTTGGACTCACCAAAATAGGATAGACAATGGAATATTCTTACTGAATTTGTCAAATGCAAATGGACTAGACATTGTTGATGTATTTATTGCCTGTATATATTGTATATAGTTATTGCATATAGTTTTTCGTGTATTAGTTATGACTTTTTTTATTTTAGACAAAAATGGGGAAATGCAGTGATATTTATTTGCACATCCCAATAAAACTTATCTGAAGATCAGAGAAAAAAGCCAGGCATTATATTAAACATAGAAGTCAGGCAAAGGTAGCACATGCCTTTAACCCTAGCATTTGGGAGGCAGAGATCCATCTGGATATTTGTGAGTTCAAGGCCACATGGGAACAGAGCCAGGCATGGTGGTACACGTCTTTAATCCTGGCACTAACCATGGAGGTCTGGAGGTCTGTACAGACAGGAAGTGATAGTGAGTGCTGGGCAGAAAGAGGAAGTGATGTAGCTGGGCAGAGAGAGGAAGTAAGAGGGCAGGGACAGAAAGGCGTATGGGCATGGGTATAAAGGAATTAGACCTCTCTCTTTGGCTGAGGATTTTTAGTGGTAAGAATGTGTCTGGTTTCTTTCTGCTTCCCATGATCTCTCAGTTTTTACCTCAATATCTGGCTCTGGGTCTTTTTATTAATAAGACCATTTAGCAACTTGTCATACAAGGTATTTTAGAGATGAAATTCAAGTTTGAACACAGAATTCATATAGGTTTCATTTATAATTTTTACATATATTAAAATATATAGATATATGAAATTCTCAAAGAATGAAAGAAAATATTATATTACTTAAAAACACCCAAACACGTGCGTGGTGGCGCACGCCTTTAATCCCAGCACTTGGGAGGCAGAGGCAGGAGGATCTCTGTGAGTTCGAGGCCAGCCTGGACTACCAAGTGAGCTCCAGGAAAGGCGCAAAGCTACACAGAGAAACCCTGTCTCGAAAAAAACAAAAACAAAAACACCCAAACACAAATATATCATGAAGGCTAGAGAGGTGGCTCAGTATTTCATATAATATATCATATAGTATTTCAACATATATATTTCATATTCTTATCTTGAGGCTGTCTTGTAAGCCTCTCTCTGTCTGCCTGACAACATCTCTGCCTCCATGTAAGAATCTGTGGCAACTGTCAGCAGTTCTACAAATGAGAAAGAACATGAATCACAAAGGAGCTGAGATACTGTGGAACAATTATTGTTGATGCAAAAATGTCAGATTCCAAACCTCATGAAAAAGCACTGAATTAATGTCTATGCGTCATGAAAATGGCCAGGCACTAGCACAGATTAGGATAGGTTCTTCCCTCTTTTTCTGACACATTATTCCCATATGCCCAGACCCACAAGAGTTATTACAGATCTCCAAAATAAACACATGACTGGGCCGTGATGTCTCACTGCATAAAGGCACTTGGTGTGTAAGCCTCCACGAGTTGAACCCACATAAAGGTAGAAGCAGAAAACTGACTCCACAAGGCTGCCTGATGACCTTGACATGTGTACTGTTGCACAACATGTATGCACATCCACACATACATATCATATACAATGATAATAAACATAATTTAATAATCACAACTAAGCCATTTCTTCAAACTGTGCTCCTTTTTTTACATTTTTTTATTATTTTATTTTATTTTATTTTACAATACTATTCAGTTCTACATAACAGCCACAGATTCCCTTGTTCTCCCCCTTTCTGTCCCCCTCCCCTTCCCCCCAGCCCACCCCTCATTCCCACCTCCTCCAGAACAAGGCCTCCCCTGAGGACTGAGATCGACCTGATAGACTCAGTCCAGACAGGTCCAGTCCCCTCCTCCCAGATTGAGCCAAGCGTCCCTGCATAAGTCCCAGGTTTCAAACAGCTAACTCATGCAATGAGCCCAGGAGGACCTGGTACCACTGCCTAGATGCCTCCCAAATAGATCAAGACAATCAACTGTCTCACCTATTCAGAGGGACTGATCCAGTTGGAGGCCCTCAGCCTTTGGTTCATAGTTCATGTGTTTCCGTTCGTTTGGCTATTTGTCCCTGTGCTTTATCCAACCTTGGTTTCAACAATTCTTGCTCATATAAACCCTCCTCTTTCTCACTAATTAGACTCCCGGCGCTCCACGCGGGGCCTACCCGTGGATCTAAGGATCCAGATTCCTCAGTCCTTGGATGGGGTTTCTGGCACAACTATTAGGGTGTTTGGCCATCCCATCACCAGAGTAGGTCAGTCCCGGCTGTCTCTAAAAACAATGACATCATGAGATTTGCAGGCAAATGGACGGATCTAGAAAAAATCATCCTGAGTGAGGTAACCCAGACTCAGAAAGACAAATATGGTATGTACTCACTCATAGGAGGATACTAGATGTGGAACAAGGATGACTGGACTGCTACTCACATCACCAGTGAGGCTACCTGGAAAAGAGGACCCCAAGAAAGACACAAGGATAGCCCAATGATGGAGAAATGGCTGAGATCTACATAAACAACCTGGACATGAGTGGTAGCAATGAAGGGTGAGGGTTGAGGGAAAGAGAGCAGGAGATCCCAGCTGGATCAAGAAAAGAGAGGGAGAACAAGGAATAAAATACCATGGTAAATGAAGACCACACGAGAAAGGGAAGAAACAAAGTGCTAAAGAGGCCCGCAGAAATCCAAAAGACTGCTGGCAATGGCCAAACTGTGCTTCTTGAAGAACTTGTGATTAAAAACATGACAGTTTCCTTTAGAAACCAGTTTATATTGATAGTTACTATTACAAATGATGATTGTGAGAGACAATGATACTCATTTCTTTATAAGTGGAAACTCATTTCATAGTAATAGCTCTGGAGACTCAGTGGAGAACGCCTAGACTGGCTAGCTGATTGAGTGCAGAGGACAGTCTGTAAATCCCAGACACACAATGTTTCCTCCCTATTTTGAATAATCAGGAAGGTATGATCTTGCGTGTTATTAGATCTTATCTTTCCCTTTGTAGCTTACGTTTGTCTGTTTGCAACATCAAACCATGGTGGGTGGGTCATTGCTACATCTCACACCCAGCTTATTTGAAAGCACATGAGACACAGGCAAGTTCCACAGAGAGTCATTTTGTTCTCTTAACTTCAAGTTTGCTGATGGGTTGGCTAGTTTAGCAGAGTTTGGATATGTGGAGATACTTGAACTAGCAGGCATTAGCAGAGATCTATTGTTTTCTTATTTGTAATTGAGTCTAAAAGCCTACTCTAGGCACCTTTGAAAATGAACCCTCAGAAGTTATTTCAAGTAAAATAAACAATTATGCACATATACACATGTATATTACGTATGTCTGTCTTTGTCATATAAATATGTATGACTGTTAGACAGATTTCACAGATCTTTATGTTAGGTAATAAGTTTTTATGCATTTTAGATTTTGACAAATATCATAACATTAACTTTTAAATATTGTAACATTTGTGTTCTTACCAAACTTTAGGGACCAGCTTACCATCTGTTGCTATACCCTGTCTTTTATATGTCACAACAGAATGCTTAGTAGCAAAGGCTAAAACCAATGTGCTGTGTCCTATCTTCAAAATATGTTCATGAGCTGCAAATTTATTAAGAAATAAGTGCCATTGGGAGGCTGAGGCAGGATGTCATAATTCAAGGACTGCCTGGGCTACTGAATTACAGACAATTCTGGGCAACTGAGTGAGAAACCATCTCAAAACAAAAAGTGAATAAGTTCTGGATACATAGCTGAGCGGTGCAGCACTGGCCAAGCATGTGCGTGGTCCTGGGTTCCATCCTTAGCTCCACAACACAGGAGTAGACATTATTTCTATGGGCCAAACAGAAGAGGTGAGGTCATGATGCTCAAAGCTTGGAGGATTTGTTTCATTCAAACTGACTTTGAACAAAAAGCAATCCTTCTGTCTACATCTCCTAAGTGCTGGGATTACAGGCACATATCACGATGCCTAGCAAGGTCTAAACATGCCAGCATTTAAGAATCTAATCTAAATGGATCTTGACAATCCACAGAAAAAAAACTATGGAGGCTGTTAACCAAAATTTTTCACAGACGATTTTTACCCTCCAATACTCATTTAATTGAAATACTCATGAAATAATTATGAATATAAAAATAGTCTATGGGAACAAAATAATTTTTAATTTATCTACTTCATTAAGAAACAGTCTCATAGTTAATCATCTAGATTTTTCAGAAGAATTTTATTTATGGGCATATAGTAATTCAGTAGTAATATTTTCACAATAAACTTGATGGGTGGGTAATTCTCTAAGTAAAATAATGGCCATAAATATTAAAATTCATAAAGGCTCAATTGCCCCAAACTTTTCTGTTGCAAAAAAGTAGTTAAAAAAATCTTAGTTACTGACTTTCTCCCAGGGACAAAATTTTTACTGGAAAGGTGGTTGGGCTATGGAAACATTTACCAGCAGCAGGTATAATAGCCTGTCTGTTGTAAGACGCACGGTTTCATAGGTTTATTTCTGGAGGATTATTTAGATGGCTGTGGTCTTATATCCAGGCCCCAAGGAAAGAAAAAAAAAGAAAGAGAAAGAAAGGAAGAAAACTGAGCATATGAGGTGCGCCTTCTCACTACGGAGTAGTGATTTGTTAAGTGTTTGTCTGAGTTAAATATAGCAGTCGCCTTGCACAGGCTTATATTATAGTCTTCTGACCAAAAGAGAAAAAAAAAGAAACATCTGTTTGTATAGTTGAGGTAGTGTCAATAAAAATCACAGCTCTTTTCCTCATTGCTCTAATTTTTTGAAAGATATATTTGCAAAGCTTATGATATAAATTTTACTAATTAATCAATAAGAATTGGAATTTGTTAAACCTGTTCTTGCCGTCATCATTTGCTCACAGTTGATATGATTTTAATGATGGTGATTTTGAATGTGACGTTCCTACTTGGGTAGTAATTACTTGGGAGGGGAAAGTGGCTGACTGCTCATTCCCATGGGTTATTAATCAATTGGCCGGCTGAGGGCAAAAATTAATTAGAGATTACAAAACCCCTCCATGATATTAAATGGCTCATTGAAAACAAATAACCTCACCTGCATTCCCTCCATGAATTCACAGATTACAGACATTAAATTGAATTCATTTGGTGCGATTTTCTTTGCCAGAACTGAGATCAACATAATGTTCAAAGGTAGTCTGAGGGTAAAGTTTGGGACGCAATTTATGCTGTCATTTCTGGTTTCTCTAGACATTTGCTAGATCCCTGGTCTATTACAATTTGATTAAAACAAAGGTGTTCTCAGTCACCTGTAATCAATATATGATTGCAGCCAAAAGAACCAGGTCTTGATAAATGCTGATTGTTTAAAATGTTTGTTCATTTCAAACTTTGGTAGCAATTACAACAGCCTTGTTTGAGTTCTGTAGTTGATATTATAATGTTTCAATCCTCTATGTGAATATTTACTGTATTATTCATAAAAGAAATAAATTTCATTATGGACTGACTTCATAATTCTCCTTAGACATTGTAAATTTTATTGGTCTAACAAATTAAACACAGAACATATTTATGTCTACTGCCACAATTCTAATATTAGTAAGAAAACAATCAGTTTCCTTTGCATAGTCTACTTAAGAAAGAGTCATTAAAGTCTCAGTGAGCTACCTTCCATTCTCTTTAAAAGAACACTTATGTATTTTTGTTAATTATTATAAAAGTAACATAAAATACCCACTGCTCTTCATTAAATAATACACAAACATAAAAAGTTGACCCTACTATCTAAGATTATTGTTTGCCATGCTATATGTATTGATTTTTTTTATTTATTAAAAATTAATGACAATTATTTATTGTCTGTGTGTGCATGTCTCTGTGCACACACCAAAGCACATGAGTGGAGATCAGAGGAAAACTTGTAGGTCTATTTCTTTCATCATGTGGGTCCCTGAGGACTAAACTCAAGCTGTCAGAGGCAAGTGCCATGACCCACTGAGGCACCTCACCCAGGTCTATGTGCTTCTTGGTTTTCTTCATCACAATACTGCATAGTCACTATCTGAGATAATATTTATAAATGCCTTTAGTCTGTACCATTCTCCTTCATGAATTATGGTGAGAACAATAGACACAAATACTTTCATTTTAATGTATGGATAAGTAGGTATATATAGTTCACTTTTCAGAACTTTCCTCCCTTATATGATAGGCAGTTATTACCTATCCTGCTCTCAAAATAAAAGATCCATGCCATCATTCTAAGATGTGGAAATGAACTGGCCCATTCCCTATGATGGTATACCTTGCTCAGCCTTGATGCAGGGAGGAGGCGCTAGGTCCTTCCTCAACTTGGTATGCCAGACTTTATTGACTACCCAAGGGAAGTCTTAGCCCCTCTGAGGAGTGGATAGGGGGTGGAATGGTGGGGGAAATAGGGCAGGAGAATGCTGTGGATATTGCTCTGTATAAATAAAATACTGAGTGGCCAGTAGCCAGGCAGGAAATATAGGCGGGACAAGCAGAGAAGAGAAGTCTGGGAAGAGGAAGGCTGAGTCAGAGAGATGCTGCCAGCTTTCATGAGGAGAAGCATGATCTAAGATACTGGTAAGCCACAAGCCACGTGGCAAAGTATAGATTAATTGAAATGGGTTAATTTAAGATATAAGAACGGACAGCAAGAAGCCTGCCACGGCCATACAGTTTATAAGTAATGTAAGTCTCTGTGTGTTTACTTGGTTGGGTCTGAGCGGCTGTGGGACTGGCAGGTGAGAGAGATTCATCCTGACCATGAGTCAGGCAGGAAAACTATAGCTACAGGAGAAAAGGAGGGAGGGGGTACTGAGGTTTGTATGTAAAATGAAAAAAAAATAATTAAGGAAAATTGATGTGGAAACACACTGTTCACATGACAGACAGGACTTTGCAGTTGTGGCCAAGTTAGCGGTATTGAGATAAGGATACTATTGAGGGTTATCCAGTGGTCCAATAGAAACACAGTCACCAGAAGTACATTGCCGGCACAGAGCAGAAGCAGTTAAAAATGACACAGAAACACAGAGGAAGAAGTGAAATAAGGAGAGAACTGGTAGGGAGAGACCCACCAGCCGAGAACTTGCAGGCATGCACCACAAAACAGTGAAGGAAAAAAGTCAGGTCCCTGGCTGCTGTGGACACAGAACAATTTAACCAATTCTTGGATATAGGACTTTTGATTTCCACAGCTTCAAAACAACAAGCCTGTTTGCTTTCCCCACTCAGGTGGTAGGTAGTACATTCTTTCTGCAGCATTATAAAACTAACACATTCGGGAAGAAAACACAATGTTTTTTGAATTCCTTGGCAATTCCAACATAAAACCACACTATGTATTTAAAGAGTTTGCTAAATTTATTATTGCATAACCCACTGAGTACCTTCAGACATTTCCCCAAACAAGCACTTATCTTCTTGGTCATTACCAATAATATTTTTTTAATTAAAATGTACTTATGTCATTCCCCCTTTTCTTTCCTTCTTACATTCCCTCCCATGTACCCAATAGCCCCTTGCTTTCTCTCAAATTCATGTGCAATTCTCTTTAATTGTTGATATATATATGCATATATATACATATATATGCATACAACTATAAAGAGAGAGCAAAAGAATTTTTCCACTCCCAAAAGGTGGAAGAATAAGAAAGAGTCCAGCAGCAGATTCCTCACATTGCTGCAAGCTGTGTGCTAAGGAATGGCATGACAGCAGATACAAATATGCCAGTGAAGTTTGTGATGAGTTTTGCACACTATCTAAAGGTAGCAATGGGACCTTGAATACACATCTATACACACTTATGGTCCCTGCTTTGTAAAATGCTGCAATGGAACTGGACACCATTTCTAAAGGGACTATAGCACACAAAATGGTACCTTGTATTGCACAGCAATCTTTTTTTTAATTATAGCATTTTTAATAAGCAGACCATTGACTTTTTAAACATCCTACCACAGACTCAGAGATCCACAGCCAATCACTGGGCCAGGCTCTGCAAGTCAAGTTGAAGAGAGAGGGGAGGGATTATATGAGCAAGGGTGGTCAAGGTCCTGACAGTGAAACCCACAGAGACAGCTGACCTGGGTGAGGATAGCTCACAGACTCTGGAAAGACAGCTAGGGAGCCTGCATGGGACCAACCTAAGCCCTCGGCATGTGGGTGATAGTTGTGTAGCTTGTTCTATTTGTGGCCCCTAGAAGTGGGACCAAGATCTGCACACTAATCTTATAATTCTGATCACAAATTTAATGTGTTCAGTGCAGACATCTTAGAAAATAGTAAAAACTATTGTAAAGTCATAAAATACTGTCTCTACATCTTTGGATCTCCAACTTCGGCATGAATCTGTACTATCTGTTTAAATATACATTACTGGGCTCCAAACTCGTGTTGAAGTAGTTGTGGAGCAGAGCCCATAGGCCTGTCATTCCAGCCCCTTCTAAAGGGATGGGAGGTGTTGCTACTCCACACAACACCTTGAAAACCCCTGCTTCAAATAGAATGCTATAACACAGGACAACTCTTTATAATTTAGTCCTCAAAAGTATTTATTTGTATCTTCATTGTTTGACTATTTGTTTGGTATATGTAGAGTTTTCCAAAATGACAGGGTGTTCATGTGTTTTAGAATTATCCATGTTATGAATAATAAAACAATAGAACATTTCATATCAATGAAAGGATATTTCAGGCTATCAAGCAATTGTGAACAATTGAGATAATTTGGATCAAAGTCCAGAAGACCCATACATAGTATAATATGGATTCTTCTTTTTAATGTGACAATTATTGTTTTTCAAGGAGTTATATTTCAGTCAAGCACGTAGAGTCCTAGTACATATTTTCCAGGTAGCTTTTGAAACCGTTCTTGTTTTGTTAATTGAATTTTTTTAAATGAAGTGGATTAACCGAATATGCTGGCTGGAAGCCTTGGAATGTGGGAAACCCAAGCTGTTCTGGTTGCACAATCTGAATATAAACAGGCTTCCTTGTCATTTGTTGGCATAGCGTTTGGGACACCAAGTTATTTCACTTTATTGAAGTTTCTCTCATGAAAAATGCATGGAATAGCCTTCACCTCTGCCAAACCCTCATGTATTTACTTCAGAAGGTGCAATGAAGACTTGTGGGTAAACATATAGAAATTCCTTGTCGGGTCTGAAGCAAGCATAGAACAAGAATTATTTTGACTGCCCACTGGAAAAAATAACACAGATAAACTTTGCACTGGCTTCTACTTACCTCCTAAAATCTTTCCAGAACATTCCTGCTTACCTGAGTTTTTTCTGCTCATATCCTGAGCCTTCTCAGTGTGACAAGAAGGCCTTTGTCAGACTCAACTTGGAAAGGAACAATGGAGAATGTAGGGTTCTAGATGCAATAATATACAACTTCTGAAATATATGACAAAGTATTACCCCAAACCATTATTTAATGAACTAGGAATGTATTGATTGCATTGCTTATAAAGCTAGAAACATTGAATTTAAAAGCACCTCTTTTATAGAATTTAAGGTATTAAAGAAAGAATGCGAAATTAAACCCAAAGCATGAGATTTGTGAGACTAAATACAAAGGTAGCATGTAATGTTCTTTGAAACATTTCGTTAAAACAGTCCAGTACAAGATCATAAAATCTGCAGAGATACCTTTTTTGAGTTTTAAAGGAAAACACAAACTGGTTCTATTTTAAAAGTCACACAGGAGGCCCTAGTTAGACTCAGTGGGTTTGAAAAGTAAGAAACACGAATTTGTGAGAAGCATTTCTAAGGAGGACAAGAGGCTGATAGGGGTGGGAGTAAGAGAAGAAAAGTTGGGAAGTGTGAGAGCCACCATGGAATATTCCATACACAAATGAAATTCTCAGAAACAATTGTAACTGATAATAAAAAGAAAAAAGACTTATACACATAAATCAGGTAACTAAAATCAAGAGTAGTAAAGGCTAACGTAACTCATAATCTTGCCTAAATAAATTAAAGTAAAACAATTGAGACAGTACTGACTACCAACAGCTCGGCCCTGCTTAAATTGTAAAATCTTATACTGAGTAGAGGTATTTTGTGTGTGTGTGTGTGTTATAAATTTCAGGAATCAACCTATGAGATTAAAAACTTACTAAGGTAGAAATCAGTATGCATAATACCAATCTTGTTTCAATCATTTAGCAATATTACCAATAAAGTCCTAATTAAAATTGTAGAAGACAGTGTTTGTATGTATTAAAGTATAAAGATGATAACACACTATGGCTACAGGCAAATCTAATATAGCTATACCAGGTCATAGGAACATTTTTATATAAAGCACTGGAGACAGTTATACTGATGTATTTTTTGCCCAGTCTTTTTGGAAATACACGTGGATAGTCACAATATTGTTGGCAACATTAATGGTGCAGTTGGTGGTCTTCAAATAAATGATGCTAACTAGACTCAGCTGGCATCATGTCCATGGTCGTGTTCTCATAAACACAATGCGCTTACCAACTGTTGCTCATCCAAAGCCAACTGTTGAGTGAAGCTTTCTCCAGATTTTCTTCTCCCACAACAGACTTGGATTGAGGCTTATTTTCATGCATGGTTAAGTTGGTGAATTTTGGCCAAGTCTGTGTCTCCTCACTGACCCTGACGGCTCATCCTGCCCGTGGTGGTCACACACCATAGAAATACACAGACTCCGTGATCATTCTCAACAGTAAGGTCTGCTCCTTATGAGGTAGTGTCTCCGCAGTCAAAATCAGACAGATTCTAATTGAAAGAGACATCAGGTGGAATCCACATTGTATAATCATCACTTGGATGAGTAAATTCCTTTTGAATGAGTAGTTATACTTAATATATTTTATATATACTATATATTAAGTATATGTATATTTACATATAATTATATATACTTAATATGTAATTATATATACTTAATATATAGTATATATATTAAAACACTTAAAAGAATATATGATACTTATAAAATTAATTTTCCTATACCTTATATAGTTTTATACAAATTCAATCATACTAACTACTAGTCTTTTGTTAAAAAAATTATTAGAAATGCAAATAAATGATATGTTAAAGTTAGTTGAAATTAAGTTCACTTTCAATAGCTCTATATGTAGGAAGAAATTTTACTTATAAAAAATAACTTTTAAAAATGTTCATTTCTCTCTGGGGGAGATGGGATCATTTGACTATAAATACACACATCGTTTCTATTTAAAAATAAATAACCTAAATATTGCCTGCCACAACTCAAATCCTATCATTAGCAAGAAATTCTTGCAAAGAAACATTTCATTAAATTAATACATGTGAGAAGGAATTAGGCATGTACCATACTTTAGGGAAGAAAAATTATATAAATAAATCAGTGGGAAAGGATATTTTGCATCATATGTTGTATATTCCAACATTTTCCCCAATATGAAAATAACCCTGACCACTTGGCTGAAGAAAAACTGGACCTAAGTAAATATGGCCAGACCCTGGATAGCTATGCTCAAGACATGGGTGGTAAAGCCAGAAAAGAAAACATCACAAAACAAAATGCTTGGCTCTTTGAGTGTTAAAGAAAAGTTGCATTTTGACTAAATCAGAAAAACATAATTTCAAACAAGGTGAGACTATAAATAACAGCTAAGCAAAGCTGAGCTAGGGGAAATGTGATTTACTTTGAATAGGAGATAGAATATTTTGGAAAAATATAAAGACAAATGTAGTCAGGTAGAGATTGATAAACTTTTATCTCAATTTTACCTGAAAGTATTTGTAAATAAATTTGACTTCATATTATAACCCCACCCCTTACCCTTCATTCTTCTTTCTCGTTGCTATTTTTTTTTATAATTTATTTATTTTTATTTTATGTGCATTGGTATTCTGCCTGTATGTGAGGGTGTCAGATCTTGGAGTTACAGACAGTTGTTAGCCACCCTGTGGGTACTGGGAATTGAACCCAGGTCCTCTGGAACAGCAGTCAGTGCTCTTAACTGCTGAGCCATTTCTCCATCTATTTGCTATTTTTGGTAAGCCAAAATGAATGTTAAAACTATGCTCTGATTGTAGGTGACAGGGTTCATAGCTGGATGATACCGATGATTGGTAATTACTTTTCTCCTCCAGGAGTGTTCATAGTACCTTCCACAACTATGAATGCCTGTCACTAGATGTGAAGTTTCCAGTTGGACACCAGTTTGATATCCCTATTCTTGACGACATAAGTAAATGGTGTATATGGCAATAAGGCCTTAGTGTCTGATTGTAGAGGGAAACTAATATTATTGGCCTGTTATGTTTGGGGGTGTTGATAGGACCTCTTTGGACAATGAGTCATCAAGGGGTTACTCACCCCTGGTACTGTGAACTTTACTTGTTAACACTGATTTCTACTTGAGACATTGTATCCCTCATTATTTGGAAACTCCATTAATTTCCTTTTATGTATGCATAAATTTTAGGAATTTCTACAGTAGTAGGTTTCCATTTGTGGAAAGTCTTAATTATTCCTCCCCATTTTCCATCCTTTTCCCTGCCATCTCATCCCCTTCCACATTTAATTCTCTTATTCTAGGTTGCATTTTGTCTTTTTAGCATTATATTCTATTTCCCCTTAATAACAACCTGCCTGCAAGATGTAACAGTGCAACAGTGGTGTAAATGTTATGGATTTATGGCCCACACCGTGAGATGGAACCCATACCTGATAACGCCAAGGTGACCAAGAAACTGAGACTAGTTAGCTCCTGGGCATTAAGGGAAAACCTACTACTATGTTAAAGGAAAATAGCAGCTAAATGACTCCTAATGACATAATGCTATATATAGATCAGCACATAGCTCAACCTATATCAGAGAAGCTTCTTTTTGCAGTAAACATTATTAACAGAGACTTACGAGAAGACAAGGTACAGAAAGTAGGAGCATTTGGACTTCATCTAATTTCTCCTCCTCAAGGCTCAGAGATCTATGATGAAGAGGAGACAGACTGTAAAAGCCAGAGGAGGTAGATGAATCCAAAGAAAGAGCTCCTTTCAGAAACAGCAGTGCTGATGAAATCATGAACTCACAACACCTACACAAGTCCAAGCCAGAAAAAAAAAAATCCAGGACAGGGAAGGGGAAGTGGCCACAAAGTGAAACCTAAACAATAAAGCTATTTCTAAGTGATACTAGCTCAGAGAGGGAAAAAATGATTTTTTCCAATAGAGTTACCCTGAGAATAACAACCATATGGAAGATCAGGTTCCATGCTCAGGGTTACTTAGCCAACACAAAACTGACTTCATTTTGTTGTGTTGTTTTTGTTGTTTAATTAATTAATATATTCTTTTCTCATATATTGCATTATGACCAAATTTTCCATTCGCTCCACTCCTTCCAGTACCTTCTCTTCCACCTCCCCTCTCCCCTAGATCTATGCTTCTCTACTTCCTTTCAGAAAAGAGCAGACCTCCCAGGGATATCAACTAAACAGGGCGTAACAAGTTACAACAACACTAGGCATATCCCCTCATGTCAAGGCTGGGTGAGGCATCCCATTAGGAGGAAAAGGGTCCCCAAAACAGGCAAAAGAGTCAGGGACAGCCCCACTCTAGGTTTTAGTAGGAGTCCCACAGGAAACACCAAACTACACAACAAGGATATATATATATATATATATATATATATATATATATATATATATATATATATATATATATATATGCTCTAATTCAGACCCATACAGGCTCCCTGATGTCACTTCAGTCTCTGCGAGCCACTATGAGCCCTGCTTAGTTGATTCCGCGGGCTGTATTCTTGTGGTATCCTCAAGCCCTTTGGCTCCTACAATCTTGCCTCCCCACTTTCAGCAGGGTTCCTCAAGCTCTGCCTAATGTTTGGGTCTGGATCTCTGCATCTGCTCTCATCAGTTGCTGGATGAAGATTTTCTGATGACAATGATGGGCTAGATTTTGGTCTTATGAGTATAGCAGAATATCATTAGGAATCCTTTCATTGCCTTTTTCCCCCAGTCTTGTTTGGTTCTATCCTCGGTCTCTGGGCTATCCAGTCTCTGGTTTCTGGCCCTCTGTAGAGTGTCGGGCATGGGCTCCCTCCCAAGGCATGGGCCTCAAGTTGGGACAGTGGCTGGTTGGCCACTCCCGCAAGTTCTGTGTCACTATTACCCCAGAACATCTTGCAGGCAAGACAAATTGTAGGTCAAAGGTTTTATGGCTTGGTTGATGTCCCAGGCCCACCACTGGAAACCTTGCTTGGTTACAGAAGTGGTGGGTTCAGGCTCAGTATCCCCTATTACTAGTAGTCTTTGTTAGCAGAGAATTGCCATTGTGTTAGGTTTACTCATATGACTTAAGTAGTTTTCTTTTGTATATAGTTGGGGGGGTTGTCTTTGTTTTTTTGGTTTGGTTTGGTATTTATTTTATTTTTTTACTAATTAATCAATTAATTAAAAATTCTCAGCCCAATCACATTTTTCCTCTCTCTCCTTCCTCTCCTCCAAGTCCCTCCCCAAGCCCCTCCCTCACCAATTAATGAATTAATTCCTTCAGAGAAGTGCGGGCCTTCTATGAATATCAGCCATGTGTCTCAGCATGTTTTGGTATTTTTTGACTTTTGGTTTTTGTTTGTTTTGATTTGATTTGATTTTTTTCTGAGAGAAATAACTTGAAGTTGGGTGAATAGGAAAGGTCAGGGAGGAGTGGGTGGAGGGGAAAGAAAATGATCAAAATAGATTGTGTGAGTTTTTTTGTTTTTAAGAACAGTAAGCACTCACGAAGAAGCTGTAGCTCTAATAATATGATCAAAAATCACGAGAGCCTCAGAAAACTTACAAGAATGAGTATTAGAGGTGTAAAGCACTAACTCAGTAAGAAAGAGGATCTGGTTCAAAAATCAGTGCTGCAATTTAAGAGGGGGGAGCAGAAATAATACAGTGTCATAGTTAGTTTTTATGGTCAACTTGGCAAATCTCGAGTTACCAAAGACTAGAGGACCTTTACCCCAAAAGATTTCCTTGATCACATTGGCCTGTGGCCATGTCCGTGAAAAGCTATTTTGATGGAAGTTGGAGGAGTGACTCCTCACTGTGGGTGACACCATACCAGCAGCAAGGCAGGTGAGCCTGAACTGTATAAGAAATGCTAACTGAACAAGTGGTGGACAGCAGGTGCCATTCCTCTCTGATTTCTGCTTCAGTGTCTTCCAGGGTTCGTGCCCCGACTTCCTCAGTGACGGATTGTGACCTGGAAGTGTAAGCTGAAACAAACCTTTTCCTTACTAGGCTGTTGCTGACAGGATGTTTTATCATAGTAACAGAAAGAAAGCTCTAACACTTAATATCAATTTATTGGGGGAAAAAACAACCAAAAGTGTGTGATATTGTCCTATGAAGTAGATGATGAGGACATACATAATTGTCTGTATGCCAAGATAGCTAAATTCAATTAACCTAGAAGCATCGACCATGGGAGACATACAATTCCTTTTGAAGGAAATAATTTCACATGCTAAAGAATATATATGTCCATGGAACAGAAACAACATTCACTAACTTTTAGCTTGTTAGAGATCAATGTTTCCTTACAGTATGCATCATTTATTATCTATCTATGACATCATTTTATTTTTTAATCTATTTTGTACTTTAAAAATATTTTATTCAGTAATCAAATATGTGAATATTGAAACAAAATTTTAAAAAATCAAAAGAAAAAAGTCTACTATTTGATTCCCCACCCCCTAGGTTTCATCTAGCAGCCTACAGTACACTCTGTGGCTGTTCCCACAATAAAACTCTGGTTTGGCTTCTGCACAGAATCCTCTCTCGTGGCCCCCGTCATGAGACAGGAGATACAACAGTTGGTCTCTCTCCTTCCGGGACACATCCTCACACAGTTGTTTGTGTGGACACCTAGAACTTCACTGACACTGTCCTATATGCCTGTCACTGACCAAAACATTATTAGTGACTACATAACTATACTTCTGCCCATTTCCCTGTTGTTTTCCTTTATATTTTAGGACTGACTCACCCATCTCTATTGTGGACTTTGACTATTCATTGGCAAATCCTATAAACACTTCTAATTTGTACATAAATTTCTGTTGCTTTCTGTATTTGCTTCCTATTGCACATTTTCATACTGTCTTACTCTGGCAGATGTCTGTGTTTCTTTCTATTGCTGCTTAACAAAATATCCTAAGTCATCAGTTCTCAACTTGTGGGTGGTGATCCCTTGGGGGTCAAATGACCCTTTCACAGGGGTTACCTAAAACCATTGCAAAACATGGGTATTTACATTATGATTCCTAACAGCAGCAAAATTACAGTTATGAAGTAGTAAAGATAATTCTATGGTAGGGGGTCATCACAACATGAGGAACTGTATTAAAGGATAGCAGTATTAGGAAGATTGAGAGCCATAAGTGTATTTGATTGAATTAACAACTCTTAGTTAGCTCTCACCACTCCTGCTGCTCAGATATCAGGGACTCTGAGGAGATTAGTGCCAAGCTTTCACTTTCAGGTTGGACTGTCCTTATCTAAGAGTTCAGCAAACAATGAATGGGCTCAAAACCCATCCACATGGTTGGTTGCAGGCTCATGTCTCATTGCATACTTGTAGGGAGATTAGGTTTCTATCTATGGGGGCCTCTCCAGAGAAGTGCTTATAATATAGAACTTTGCTTTTCCCTTCAATGAGAAATGAAGGAAGAAAAAGAAGAAAACAGGGGAGGGGAGAGAATACACGTTTTTTTCAGGTTCTATTATCAAACATAATAAATCATTGCTTGTGCCATACAATATTGATTAAATGGATCTTCAGTAACTCTAACCAGGGGCAATATTGGCAGAACTATATGGGCTGAATATATCAAAAGGGAAAGAAAGAACGTGGGAAACCACTGTAGCTTGTGTCTTCTGCTTTTATCTATAGGATTCTGGGAGGGAGAAAATACAAAACTGGCTTGTTTCACTCTGAATAACCAGAAATCCACGGTAGGTTTCTAAAGCAAGATCCACTGAAGGAGGTAGAGGAGTAGCTCACAAGTTGCGGGGGGAGGGGAGCGTTCCACTACTCAATAATTTTAAGATTCGAGTCCATCTCCACAATGGCAAAACTATAAAACCTTGAAATACCAAGCAGTTAAAAACATAACCAGATTTATTCCATGTCAATTGAATTACTCACAGAAAAATTGTCAGCTAAAGTCACATACTACCTGCTATTCTAAAACCCTGACTAATACAGATGAAATTCTACCTGCCGTTTCTATTAAAGGAATGCTGGGCATTTAAACTGAATTTTCTGGGACTAGATGTTTTCTGCATTAAAAAAAAAACTTTTTAGGTTGTTAAGAAGAAAGCATTGACCAGAGGCAATGTTCTGGAATGATAATATGATATACAGTGGTAGGAAGAGAGTATGTTCTTAATCATGCAGAAATTGCATATTGATTGGTTAACTCGGCCTTTTAAAGGTTGGGACTGAGTCTAGCAGGAGGTATAATGTATGATTAATTCCATTTGTAACCATTTCATTTTTTTTTGCAAATAGATGGGTGACTAACATGATAAGTGCAAGAAATACATTAGAATTTTGTACAATCTTACCTCTGCAACAAATGTTCCTGTATTCTACTTTCAACTATTATACCATTGGTTTCTCTACCATCAGTTTATAGGAAAAGCAAATCCAACATACAACTCTAGCTGAAAAAGTATTTAAAACTGTGTTTTACAATGAATAATCCTATCTTGCTCTCTTACTGCAGAAAGGAAGATTATGGAAAGACTAAAAAAAATCCACATTGTTTTAGAGAAACTGAATAATATGCTATCATTTGAAAAGCATATAATTTATAATAGTTTTTGGAAGGTAAAAACTGAGATGTAATTATATTTGCTACATATTTACCAGACGTTTTATAGACTGATCATCATACTGCACTTTCTAATATAGAAAACCATTTGGTAACAGTTTATAATAAATATTGTATGGATCATGCATGTAGTAGTCTTACAACAAAATTATAGCAAATACATATGAAGTAGTAAATGGAGCAATGCTCACAGAGCAGGTCTAGCAAGGGCATCTTAAAGGAAGAATGACGGTTACTAAACTGCTCACAATTCACCAATATGATGGTTATAATAAATTTTGGGAAAAACAATTATTGTCTGGCTTGAGGAAACACTTGCTGAGCTTTAGTTCTCAAATAATCCGTTTTTAGCATCATTGGAGAACAATTATATACCACCAATTATTTGGGGTGTCGATGTTGACAGAAAGAAACCCATGGTATTCTGTAAGTATGGGGGTGGCAGTTGGTGTTATCCCTCAAAGGAAGACATGTAACAATATGTCCTCCAAAAAGAGAGAGATGATTTGAGAGAATATGTTTGATTTTCTAGACAAGAGCTCTCTCAAAATTGTTTTACACTCCTCAACTTCTTTTGGATGAAGGTCAGACTAAATCCCGTTGTTCAGAAATGTGACATTACATCCTGATATTTTTCTGAAGTCCTCCTATCATGAAGGGAAGTGTCTGGATTAGTATAGACATCTTGGTCAGCATCGTTTAGAGAGGGCTGATGGCTGACACATCCTCAGAGCTAAGATTGCTAAGTTTCAGGTCATTGTGGGCATATCTGCACATGCTCACGGACATGAACTGGTCTGACGGGGAGCTGCAGCATGGAGACTGTTAATCTAGAGATTACAGCAAAACAAGAATCATGGTAACAACTGTCATACAGTGATGAAAGAACCATCTGCCACCAGATCTATGAGGTATTGGTTGTGAATGGCATGAAGCGGGGGTCAACTGATTCACATTTTATTTTCCCATTGATTGTTTCATCAATGGGCTACACTAATGACTTTTAAAGCCTCTCAGTGTTCAATTGATTTATATTAAACCAAGATGCCAAAATCTCCATGGCACGCTTGAAAATATATTGAATAAATGGGAATTCCAATATCTATCATATACTCTCTTCTATAAAGAAAACAAACAAAAAACACCCAAAAATGTTACTATCAAATTCCAGTAAACAATGTGCACCAACCCTATTGCTTATTTTCGCATTTTGTATTTAATTAAAATAAATAGAGACTAAAGCAAAATTAGTTTATAGATACACAATTATTTATAATAATGAATATGAGGGTATGAAAATTCTTTTAGGTAGATTTCTATGTGTGACAAGAAATACATTCAAAATGGCTTAGTGAAAAAAGATTTAACAAGCATAAAGATTTGTTCTCTGAAAAATTCAGCTGTTGTAATCCCAGCCCTTGGTGTGGTAGTATTAGAAGAAGGTCTGTGGGAAGATAAGCCATGCAGTTGGAGCTACTATAAGAGCAACCCTTTCACAAGGGACTGCTGAGAACTATCTTTTTCCGTTTCTTCCATGTAAGGACATGTAGAGAGGTCTCCAAAGCAGACGAGGGACGGCTCATTTGAATCTACCTTTACTGATATCCTTATAGCCTGATAGCTTTAAGAAATGAATATTACTTTAATCCTACCAGTCTATGGAACATTGACATTAAGGTTAGAACTAAGAAAAAAACATGTACATTTCTAGGACTGTGAATCAACTGAGAAGAACCTTACAAGGAAAGTAGTATGGTTATGGATGGACACTAGATGGCATTACCCAATCCCTCAGGCTGGAAGGGTGAAGTAAGAGCATGCGATGCATCTTATGAAAGTGGTAGCCACAGCAAAGAGGCTTAACATTAAGAGCTGTGGCCACTGCCAATAAATGGATATACAACAGTATTGAAGCCCAATGGTGAGAGCCTGGGGAACTAGGCCCTCTTTGTATGGTTCTGCCCTCTCAGGCTTGATTTTGATTGAACCTATCTAAAAGTTGAAAACCATGGAGCGAAAAGCAATACTTCCAGACAAGAATGCAGGTACATGCAGAGAAGACAGAGAATGGAGCCTAGTTACTGATGGAAGGTCCAGCACAGTACAAGCATATTGGTCCTACTGTTTCCTGTCTGAGGAGGAAGATCAACTGAGACACAGACTAGCTCATTCACAGCACCAGAAATAGAAGATCTCTTTCATAATTTCAAGGCTATGTCTGCATCTGTGCTGACTGGGTGTGCCACTAGGCAATTTATACTCAGTGGCCTTTTAATAGATGGGTGTATCTTAACGATCTGTATGAATGCTTTGATCTGGGTAGTCAATGAAACATCCAACCAAAGAGTTGCAGAACTGATCATATTTGCTTCTATGGGAACAGATGGATTTGAAAATTTTGCTCAGCAAAATCAGGATTCTAAACTTTTGGCTTTGTGTGCAAGTGTTTCTTCAACATCACAAGTATGGAATCACTTTCACCCCAGATTTCTTATTTTTTTTCTACTTAATAGTGATTGGAACTATTACATGTTATCATAAAATTATTGTATTATACATCTTTAGTTATTCATCATTACACTTACCTTACAAGTGGTAATTTTAGTAACAACAGGAAAAATATTTAAGAATCAATTTCATGTAAGTACAAATTAGATGCTAAGAATATGTACTAGCTTTCCTCTAACAGCTTACAATCATGTGTCTTAACTGATACCTGGGCTCTTTTATTGCCCAAATATGTGATAGATGAAACAAGCAATTCATGAGGACACTCTAATACCAAATTCATTTATTTTGCTATTAATGCCCTAAAGTGATGTAATGGTCCCCTTGGCTTTCAGTACAGTTCCGAGGTTAAATAAACTAATCTTGAAGTATACTCTGATTAAGAGTTAGTGATTATAGAGTGAAAGACAATATTAGCATATTAGCAGGTTATAGTAACACTTGATGTCACAGATATGACATGGATTGTGTAAACTTCTATCAAACATGGGTCTGGTAACTTTATTTTTTCTCCAGGAATTCATACCAACTCAAATGCTGGCAGTTTGGGGAATGTGATTATGAGCCATACAAAGTCAGAACTTATATGTTCAAAAATTGGCTACAAATGCAGATGTCACAATAATTTTATTATTCCCTAAAACTTTTCTCAATGGTTTAGTAGCTGAAGTCTGAGGACACTGTCTGGGAGCCTTGAGTAGTCTGCTCCCCAGAATTCCAGATCATTCTTTTCATTTCAACTTCAGAGCTCCTTATCTTTACTCTTAGATGTTAGAATGCTAGGCTGAACCCACAGCCAGGGAGAATGCTCTTTGAGGCCTCATAATCTTGAATCTTTTATTACCAAATCTAAATGGGGTAAAATGATGTTTACATGGACCGCTAATATATCTAGACTGGTGACTTTCCTTTCATGATTCTGATCAGTTTAACAGAGTCTTGTGAATCAGCTCACTCAATAGCGATTCCAGTCGAAAATATACTATTGATGACAGTCTAGAAAAACAAATATTTAAACCTGAGATTTGCTTCAAGTCCTACAAAAATAATTACTTCATATTAGAGGCAAGGAAGATATTTGGGAAACTAAATTTGGGACTTGAGTGAGGGTCTAATAAAATGTTATCTCACACTAATGGGCTCTGGCGGCTTTTCTTTTCTCTCTGTGGATTCTGTCTGTGGCATTCCAGCCATTAAGCCAACTAGATGTCCCTTGCAATAATGGCACTGAAGATGCAATGACAGATGGCAAGCTTTGGGACGCAGCACACTGTCTGGAAAGAGGTATGAAATCTTAACCCTGTCTGCCTTTGTCTGCTAAGAATTCCGTAGGCTTTCATTTCTTTCTCTGTATTTTAAAAAACAATCTGCTGTAATTGTCTAGGTCAGGAGTTGGCAAACCTTCTTTGGTGAACCAGACAGTAAATATTTTGGTCTTTTCAGGCCAGTCACTGCTGTATCTATAGGGCTAGAGTATTTTATATGTCAGAGTAGCATGGCTCCTGTAATCAATAAAGAGATAGATAAACCAGGTTTTCCCCAACAACTTTCCTGTTGAAAGCAGAGTGCCAATTTCATTTTTGCTCTATAATTTGCTAATCTCTGGTCGATGTGACCTTTATTTAAAGTGCTATGAATGTAGATAAATAGCGTATCCATGTGGCTATAGCCTCATTTTCAAAAGTTTAAAAAGTTCTTTTTCTCTTTTTCCTTGTTTAGTTCTTCTCTCATACAATAAATACCAACTGCAACCTCCCATTCCTCCCCTCCGACCTTCCTCCCTCCTCCCCTCCTCCCCTCTTCCCCTCCTCCCAATCCCCCAACTCCTCTCTCCCCCAGATCTACTGCCCCTCTGCTTCCCTTCAGAAAAGAGCAGGCCTCCCAGTGCTATCAATCAAACACGGCACAACAAGCTGCATAAGAGGAGGCACAAGTGCTCATATCAAGGCTTGATGAGGAAACCAGTAGGAGGGAAAGGTTCCAGGAGCAGCCTTTAAAGACATCTTTCAGACAGGTGGTGGTGGCACACACCTTTAATCCTAGCACTTGAGAGGCAGAGGCACGCAGATCTCTGTGAGTTCGAGGCCAGCCTGGTTTACAGAGTGAGATCCTGGGCAGGCACCAAAACCACACAGAGAAACCCTGTCTCAGAAGGAGGAGGAGGGGGAAGAGGAGAAAGAGGAGAAAAATAGCTTTCAAAAGTAGAAGCAGATCGAGTCTCCTCTAGGCATAGACTCTCCTAATAAGCCAGAGATACAATTCTCCATCTAGCATCAACCTGATATTATTTTTTTCTGGAAATAATCATTAATGCTTTAAATGTCATCTTTGTCTCACACATTTTAAATCGTTTCTTCTTTCTAAATGTCTTTATCTTAATTCTTCCTCTGACAATTCCAATTACCAGATTTTTTTCTTTTTATTTAAAATGTTTTCATACAATATATTTTGATCATATTCTTTTCCCACCCTAGGTCCTCCCAGATGCTCCCCACCTTCATTCCAACCCTACATCATGCTCTATCAATAATAATAATAATAATAATAATAATATCCAATAAGAAAAAAATATCAATTTAGTACTAAACTCAGGTATTTTTGTTCTTACCAAATTCTGAGTTTCTTCTTATTTGGTGTATATTTAAGGTTTTATATTCAGCCTCCATAAAGGTGAATATATGTTATTTTAAGATGTGTGAGTGAATTTTACATGTAAGATACTTTGACTAATTCTTTGCATATTGCATTTTAAATATGTATTTGCTGATGTATTTAATTAACTAAAGGAATGCTGATGAATTATTAGATTAGATCATGATATGACATAGTACTATTTTATATTTAGAAAAATTAATGTATTTCTACTCTGGATAATCTAAATGATAATTCCTATTGCTATCAATTACTATCAAAATTCTAGAGATAAGTTAACCTCTGATTTCTTGGAGGTTTATGACAGTTATTTTATTCATAATGATGAAAATGCTGAACTGGTTCTATAGAAAATTGAGAGAGATTCTATAAGACTTTCTTTGAATAACACATCCTTGAGCCCACAGAACACCTGCAGGCAATGTTTCACATACTGAACACAGAACCCTTGTTGTCAGCAGTAACACCTACTTACAATTACATTGTCATCAGTTCAGTTGTGGGATTTCCTTCCCAGACAGAGAAGTGAACAGAGTCAGGTAAAAGGTGTGTTTTTCACTGTCACATGGGAATCACTATGTATTCTCTCCACTGGGGTAGATGAGGCTGCCCAGCCTTTGGATGAAAGGCTTCCCAAGGGCTGTCTGTACTGTAATGCATCCTATTTGCAGTTTTGACAAGGAATTTCCTTAAGGGTTACTGGTTGTTTTATCTTAATGCATTGCAGTTCTATTTCTTCTTCCTTCTTCTTCTTCTTCTTCTTCTTCTTCTTCTTCTTCTTCTTCTTCTTCTTCTTCTTCTTCTTCTTCTTCTTCTTCTTTTCTCCTTCTCCTTCTCCTTCTCCTTCTCCTTCTCCTTCTCCTTCTCCTTCTCCTTCTCCTTCTCCTTCTCCTTCTCCTTCTCCTTCTCCTTCTCCTTCTCCTTCTCCTTCTCCTTCTCCTTCTCCTTCTCCTTCTCCTTCTCCTTCTCCTTCTCCTTCTCCTTCTCCTTCTCCTTCTCCTTCTCCTTCTTCTCCTTCTTGGCATTTATGTTATGTAGGTAATTTGGGTCTGGAGAGTCTTGAAACCATTTGACTTGTGGAAGAAAATTGCTTGGAGCACTATGAAAATATCTTGAGACCATGTGGTTTTTAAACTCTGTTGCACTGTACTCTCTTTCCCAATTATTTCCAGCTGTGTCCAGCCACTAAGTGTACCTTCACAGCCTGATATTCATTCTCATATTCTCTCTCTCTCTCTCTCTCTCTCTCTCTCTCTCTCTCTCTCTCTCTCTCTCTCTCTCTCCCTGTTAAGGTGTGTGTGTGTGTGTGTGTGTGTGTGTGTGTGTGTGTGTGTGTGTGTGTGTGTAGTTGTCAAGTACCATTTTTTGTTTATTTGTTCAAATCCACACCATTGTCAGGTAGGGTGGAAGAGTCTGCCTGTTTTAAGGTCTCCTGGAATTTCAAGTTTTTCTTGCAGTTTATATATTTGACAAAAATAGAAAGTTAAAAAAGTAGAATAAAATTCTTCTTATTTTATACACCATTCAGTTATGTTTGCCTGTGTAGAAGGGATGGCAGTCTGCTGACATCATCAGAGAATAAAGGAGCAAAAATGAAATTCATAGTTAAAGAAGCAGAGACATCATAGGCTCCTCATCCTCTAAGCAATACTATTAATAACACTTAATAAAGAACTGCAATGAATGAACGAGGAAAGGGTTCTTTCATGTGGCATATTGTTCTGGAACACTCATGTTTTCCTATGTTTCTTTCTTTAAAACCATTCTAAAACCATGGAAGTGAAAAAAAGAAATACTGGGGAGTGGAAAGGTATAGGCTGAGACATGGAATGGCAGGCAACTGGGGGAAAGGAGAAGATGAGTGAGAAAGAATAGCAAACCAACGTATGTATGTATGTATGTATGTATGTATGTATGTATGGAAATATTAAGGAAATCTGTTAAGATGTATAACAATTGAAAAACTAAATTATGGAGGGCTATAATCTCACAATGTCAGTTTTTTAAAAAAAATGAGGGGGAAGATAGCAAAACGTGTGTGAAATGAAAGAAGAGAAATACCAAAGTTTAAAATACTAAGCAGAGATGGGATTTGTGTGGAGAGGAGAGTGCAATGAGTAGGTTTACCAAAACTAAGAATCTATGGGAAAGCCTTACGGAAACCTTCTAATTAATTAGTAAGCTTATGTCTAAATAAAATGTAAAAATAATAAGAGTTTAAAGGAATTTCCCTGTACACATGCACAATATCCCTTCCAGAAAATACAACTTATTAAATGAAAATGTCACGGGCTCTGTCCCTTTGAGTTATTGGTCAAGGAGGCCACTGAGGACTCCAACACAGGCTATCACAACTACTTTGGTTACTTATCATATGTATATGGTGAGACCCTACTGCTGAAGATACTGCATGCTTTTGCTGGAGGACATACAGAAATCAGTCTCAAAGAGACCAGGAAATGTCCTCCATGCTGGCTAGCTTTCAGAATGTCAGAAGGTGATATGCAGACTGCTGGGGAGAGAAGAAATGCAATGGTTTTACCCAACACTGGACTCTGATTAGTAAAATGTACCTATTGGTACAACAGCAGTACAGCCTTGAAGGGTAGCTAAACACTTTCTGATTGTATTTGAGACCACCTCCACCCAAGGGCATTTCATGCACAGAACTGTAGTCCTAGTCAAAATCCTATGGCTTTTAAGGGCATGGGCCTTAGGGTAGAACCCATTGTTACTATTTTGCTAAGTGGTCACACTGTCAAGTGCCTTCAAATGTTCATGTTTAAACTGGTAGATCAGGGATGTTTGGTTTCCAATCTTTGCCAGAGAAGCTTCTTTTCACAGTGGGCTATAGTCAACGAAGAAATGTATAATTGTTCAAAGTGTGGAGAGTGAGACACAGGGTTCTCCAGCCTAAATGGTGTATCTATATCAATCAACACTCCTATCACCAAGGCTCAGGGAACACCACAGAAGGGGAAGTGGAACTAATATGAGAGCCAGAGAATGGGGAGGAGTGCTGTGAGATACTGTGTTCTGAACATTGTATGATTATCATTCTCATGATCCAACAGTTGTTATGGATACTTGCACAAGAGCAATGCAAGAACAAGTCAGCCCAAATGCAAGCACAGATGGGTAGATGATCACCAGGCCCACACTTTACTAGCGAAATACTGGAGTTGGATGGTTTCTGGGGAAAGAATCATTCTGTTCTGAGGATGTGGCCACTGGTAGGTTTCCCATGCTCCTGTGTTTGGCCCCACACCCATGTGCATATAGGCAATACTAACTGGATTTAGAAACTATAAAAAAGACTGACAGATGAGAATGGGGTCATGTTTGGAAGAATATGCTCAGTTTGAAGGAAGAACTAGGGTAGATATGATCATATATTATTGCATACATCTGTGAAAATCTCAAAAGTTATGAAAAAGTTTGAGAAGAAAACATCTAGAAATAATGACATGTTAATATTTAATCTAGCTATTATCTAAAGCTTGTGTTCTAGAAAAGTTCATGATCATGTATGTGAATATATCTGTCTTACTGTGTAGGGTAGATCATTTCAGTACAGTGGTAACAATGTAAGTTAAAATTTCAGTAAAAAAATAAATAAGTAAAACCAGAAACAAAACAAAATAAAAACCAAAACAAAACCCATAAGTTCAAATATAAAGGTAAGGGGTGTAGAGATGGCTGAGCATTTGTGAGTATATACTGCTCTTGCAGAGAACTAAAGTTTGGCTCACAGCACTCAAGTCAAGTGACTGACAACCACCTTTAACTCCAGTTCTGGCTTCTGTGGGCATCTGCAGTCATCTACTCCTATCCACATATAGATACTCTCTCTCACACACACATAAATAAAAACAATTAAAATAAACCCTAGAAAAGGTACATGGAGGCACAAAATAATGAAAATAAAACATGGGTGTCTAGCCTATTGAAAAGTGCCCCATTCAACATTTCTCTGTCTGAGTCAAAGTCTGATGGAAGTAACTTTCTTTATGACATGAAGGATATAGAATGGGTGCCTATTCTCAGAGGCAGTATTGAGAATATCTAATGACTGGCAGGGCATGAACAACCACCAATCAGAAACAGATGTCCTGTCCAATCAAAGTGGACAACAACCATGCTCACCAGCACAGCTCAGCAGGTGTTTTCCAGCTGCCAGTCAACCTTGCATGCTCCCAAGGAGGTCTGCAGCTGTGTGGAGACCAAGCAGACTGAACAGGAATAGAAAATATGTAACCCTGTCTATGCTCTGTCATGATTTCTGTCTGTATCTCTGATCCCCATCCTTAATTCTAGTTTAAAGAAAGATGTATGGGAACTGCTGTAACACCAAGATTCTTAATTAACTCCTAACTATAAGAACTGGAGCCATGAATTGATGTTGTATAATATTCTGGGTGAAAAGAGGCTCCCCACTTCCAACATTGCACACGTTCTAACATTTAGAGGCAAAGTGATGAGAAATGCTATTATTAATATCTCCAGGTCAAATAATATTTCCCATGTGTATCATTTAAAATTAAAATTGTTTTCAAAATAAGCACAAACATTAAATTGAAACTTTAAAAACACATTCCATGTTCTACTTGGTTTTTAATTCTTCAAATTAAGTACGTGAGTATGGACACATGCAGGATTTATTTTTATACACATATGAATGAAACCTACATATAATCGTGTATGTTATTTCTCTAAATTTAGATTAAATCCTAACAAAAAATTCTATATGGTGCAGAAAATAACATTTACCCCAATGACGAATTTAGAAACCAGAAGTTGGCATAATATTAATAGATGTTAGAGGTCCTTTCTCTCTTACAACCACTAAAAACATGTTCTCTGTTATAAACATTTGAACAAGGTTTAAATTTGGCAAATTATTTATAAAATGAAAGCCATCCAGACATTCCTCTCCAGCATCCTGGGATAACGACCATCTGTTCCATCCTTGGGTTCTTAGAGACATATAATGTGCTATAAGCATACCTCTTAAATACCACATGTGCTCAAAAAGCACACGCCATGCTCCCTTGTACTCAGGCATCCCACAAGACCTTGAATTCCAGAAACCGTGGTAACATGGACCATTCATTCATCCCTTTACTTATTAATTCCTCAAGATTTTACCGAGTCCACACTGTGTAAAGAGCAGAGGCTGCTTTAGTTCCCATACCCTTCAGAAGGACGTGCTGTAAATGCAGCGGCAAGGAAAGCATGAATGGAAATCGATACTAGACGGTAGATAGAGTGTGACTGTAATAAAGGAGGATGCTATTCCAGGGTGGGGGAAGGACAGTTGTCCACAGATAGTTCCCAAGGAGATCTTTCAGATGCAGAAAAAAATGAACATTTCATTTTTTATGAGATATGTTCATTGTATTATATGTTCATTAATGTTCAGTTTTTATAATGAGATCCTGTCATGAGACTCAGGTTGATATATTATAATATAATATTTCTTATGCTTTTAAATGTAAATAAAGCTTCTTAAGAGGATCACTATGCACAAATGATAACAAGAATTAATTTGAAAAAAAACATTAATTTTGAATCCAGGGGTGTATTACCTTTTTAAATCAGGAACAATTGTTTAAGGATTAATATTGTGCCTTCAAGGTGATACCAATGAGTCAGGCAGAGCCAGAACAAAGTTCAAAGCTGGGAAGGACAGAGGATATGTGATTGGCTTCTGTGTTGCCCAAAATTCTTGTTTCCTTGCTTTATCCTTAAGACTTCCTCTTTATGATACCTTCCATCTTGATCTTTGATTAATAAAAATGCAAACTGACTAGACTGGTTTTCCTTTGTATTTGAGTCACATAAAAATATGTGTGCTCCAGCACAAGCTTTGTGTGTGCAAGTTCAGTATCATCATAGGAATCTGAAGACACACATTGGAGTATTCTGCTATGCTGGAATTCCAGCTACAGGTAGAAAGAGAGGAACAAAGTAGTAGTTTGTAAGTGATGAGTACATCTGTGGTGATATTTTATTTGTGACCTTTTAAGATTCATCTTACATATGCCTTCAAGTGTCTACACATAGCTGTCTTTGCTCTCCACATTAATGTCTATACATTAGTCAACTGCTTACCAAAAAAATCTGAAAAGCAGCAATAGCAAGTTATAAACAAAATAACTTTCAAATTTCATATTTTAAAATATGTGAACATATCTGGAAAATGCATTTATACAGAAGATACACATGCTTTCTGCCCGTTGCTGTTAACTAAAGAATATAAACTAATAACCATTTACACAGCATTCCAATCCTATTAAGTTCTATTAGTAATGTTAAGAGTATTTGAAGTATAGGGGGACATGTAAATGGGCCATATGAAAATAGGAAGCCATTTTACCTGATGGATTCAAATGTCCTTGTATTTGGTACCCTTGGCAGTCTTGAATGCTCTGTGGATACCAATACCCATGCATGCATGTGTGCATACATACACATACACACAGAGAAGGGAAATTACATACTAAGACATACTATCTATGTGCACAAATAAAGGATATAACAAATGTAGAAGAAAGGTCATTAAGCAAGGTTGCTGTTTTATTATTAATATCTATAAACATATATCATATCAAATATTTGAAAGCATTTGTCTCTCACAAAGAACATGCCACTTTATGCCATTTTTGTCAGAGGTTCCCCTGTTTAAAAGAAAACTAAACATGGCCAAAAATTGCTGTCAAACAGGGGCTGCTGTTTCCTTTCCCCCCCTTTCTTTCAGTTCGGCTGCATAATTTCAACAAGCACTTTTTAGAAAATGGGTGGAGCGGAAACTGAACTCAGAAGAAGACGAACACAAAATGTCTCAGGTACTCTGTTTTTCTGAGAAATTTTGTAATTATAGAGAAGTGCTGTAAGTTTTAATGGTTTCATATCACTGCATACAGTTCGGTTAATGACTACATTTTCTCATGGGGCCTCCATGACATCATGGACTGTCCCCAGGGCTTCCTGATGCTTTAAAAATCTGTCACAAGTTGATTTTCAGTATTGTACAAGACTGTGGGATTCCTAAGACTTTCCCACAGTGAACCCTGCATCTACACATATGCATTTATACACATGCTATATGAGATACTAAACAATACTATGTAAAATAAAAACGTTGAGCCAGGTGGTGGTGGTGCATGCTTTTAATCCCAGCATTCAGGAGGCAGAAGCAGGTGGATCTCTGTGAGTTCAAGGCCAGCCTGGGCTACAGAGAGAGTTCCAGGAAAGGCTCCAAAGCTACACGGAGAAACCCTGTCTCAAAAAAACACCAAAAAACAACAAAAAATATTATAGATAATATCTAAATTAGATAGGTAGATGATATGCAGGTAAATATCAGTAAGTAGATATTAATACATAAATGATAGACAATAAATATTAATAGTAATAGGTGACAAATATATAATGGACCAATAGAGATTGATCAATAGATTGATAAATAGATATTGATAGATAGATAGAAACACACATACCTGTATCTATGTATGTGTATAAAATAGAGATAGAGGTTTCAGTTGGATATGGTAAAGGCTGAGAGTCATCTATTTAAACCGCAGCAGTTTCTAAACAGCTCAAGTGTTTGTTTCTGCAGGACAGATGAATAAATGAGGGACGTTCCTAGAAAAATGACACAGCTGTAGCATGCCTGTCCTGTCCAGAAGACACATCTTCCTGTAGTTGTCCTTGTTCTCTTTCCATCTGCCTCTTCTGAGATGCACCCTAAACCTTAAGTGTAGGGATTGTGTTACAGATATCCCATTTAAGGCTGGGCCCTCCATGGACACTTACTTAGTCTCTGCATTGACCAGTTGTGGGTATTTGTAGCTAGAGTTTTCCTGCCTTGCCCACAGTCAGGACCAATCTCTGTCACCCGCCAGTCCCACAGCTGCTCAAACCCAACCAAGTAAACACAGAGACTTATATTGCTTACAAATTGTATGGTCATGGCAGGCTTCTTGCTAACTGTTCTTATAGCTTAAATTAACCCATTTCCATAAATCTATACCTTGCCACGTGACTTGTGGCTTACCGGTATCTTTACATGTTGCTTGTCCTGGCGGTGGCTGGCAGTGACTCCTTCTGCCTTCCTGTTCTTTCTTTTCTCCTCTCTGTTAGTCCCTCCTATGCTTCCTGCCTAGCCACTGGCCAATCAGTGTTTTATTTATTGACCAATCAGAGTAATTTGACATACAGACCATCCCACAGCACTGGTATTTTTCATAAGGGCCATGTTAATTGGTCCAGTGGGTTGTGTTTGTATATGTGAGTGTGTGTATATGTATGTACATTAGTTTTTGAAGAAGAACTGAGGCATTAGAGGAGGGATGGTGGTAGGGATATGGGAGGATTGGAGAGAGGGAGGAGTAAAAATCATGCCAATGCATCTCAACTTCTCAAATAATTTCTAATGACATCAGCACATACCACATCCTGTGCCTAGTAATGTTTCAGTCTTAAGCAAGATTATCTACTGAGTGCATACATGTGGCCGAGCAATAGAAAAGCAATGGATGGTGAGATGTGAGTAGACAGTATTTATGTATTAAGACTACAGGGAGCAGAGAAGTTCACAAAACAGAATGAGAGACTTGGGAACTGCTTGAGAACCTGTAGAAGAAGAGGTGGAAAGAGTGTGAGAGGTGCAGGGAATGGAGAACTCAAGAAAACTCTGAATCAACTGAGCAAAGATTCTATGAGCTGCCAGACTTAAGCAGCATGCACATGGCCTGCATAGGTCTTCACTAGGTCCTCTGCCTACATATCATAGCTTCAAGTTTAGTGCTTTGGTGGGATTCCTGAGTGTGCACATGAGTGGATCTCTAATTTTTGTGTCTTCTCTTGGGCTCTTTTCCTTCTGTTGGTTTGTCTTGTCCAACTTCAATGTGATAGTTTTTGTTTAATCTTATTATATTTTATTTTATTATTATTTTATAGAAGGCTGTTCTTTTCTAATGAGAGACAGGAAAGGAGTGGATCTAGAAGGGAACAGAAGTGGGGAAGGAGCTGGGAGGAGTAGAGGGAAGGGAAACCTGTTAGAATTCCTAGCCACTCCCCCATGACCTAGAGAGAATGTGCTAGCACAATGCTTAGTCATCCCAGGGCCTTAAATCCTACTTTATCCATGTGCTGTGTGATCATATAACTTGCTTGCACCGTGATGACATAATCTAGGTTCATGCGTGGAATTGCTATGTAAACCCAATATGTGCATGCTGGGGGCATATATAAAAGTGGGGTCCATATATTCCTCCTCCTCTTCTTGCATCATCTTTCCATAGGCCTAAGCACACCTTTCTATTTCCTCCCCTTAATAAACTCTTATAGTGGGCTTTGTTGTACCTCATGCTTTTCTCGCACAATAAACAGCACCGCTTAATAAATAACAAAACCATAATCAGAATATATGTGAGAAAAGAATTCATTTTTAATTAAAGGAAGAAAAAAGACCAAAAAAGAGAATATAATGTATTCTAGAAAATAATTTATATTATATCAAATATAAATGAATATAAATGATAGATCGTTTATATTTCTCTTTAGGTGGCCCCATCCTTACCATTTGTTTCAGGTGTTCAGAGCTTTATCCCAGTGGAAAAATATCCCCAACAGTGGAACTTTTTAGCGCAGAGCCTTGGGTGTGCAGGAGGTAGAAGATTTTGGTGCATTTAAGTTATATTTTTGATATACTTGACCACTTATCCTACAGCCTAAAAAGAATGAAGCCAAATTATCTTTAACGAGATGAAAATTACCCTGTGAAAGACAGAATTCAGTTCCATTTACATCTGAAAGATAAAGCTCTGAGGCACTTCCTTTGGTTTTCACCTTTGCCCACACCTGCCACCTTGTACTTTTCATAGAAAGGAGAGAAAAAGATGAGACTGGTGGTCCAGGTTGGGAATCCCAGCTGCTTAGGAGGCTGAGACAGGAAGGCTATGACATCAAGTTCTCCCTGGATACGGAGTGAGTAGTAGGGTAGCCTCAAAAACCTAGTGAGGTTGTCTCAAAATGAAAAGAAAACAAGTTGGCTGGGGATCCAATTCAGTAGTAGAAACCTGGCCGGCCTACTATGTGTGAGACCCTAGATTCTATCCTCTGTCCTGCAAAATAAACAGATAACTGACTGATTCCCTGACTGATGCCTGTCTTTCTGTCTGTCTGGCTAGCTGGCTAACTGGCTGACTGACTGACTGATGCCTGTCTGTCTGGCTGTTTGTCTGGCTGTCTGGCTGACTGAAGTCTGTCTGGCTGTCTGGCTAACAGGCTGGCTGGCTGACTGATGCTTGGCTGGCTGGCTGAATGGATAGATAAGGGACCCATCCAATAGCTGGAGAAAAAATTGGTTAGGGTCTGAAAGTTCATTTTAGGTTGTGGCTTAGGAACTCTGACCCCAGTCACAATACACAGCCCAGTACCAAGGATTGTTTCATTTTTACCAAAAGCCCTGGTCTGCTAGCGACGGGAATATCAAGTGTTGCCATGGGTTGCTGCAGCTGCGAGCCATTATGTCCAGTGGCAGTGGAAATCCATTGCAAGCTCTCCTGGGAGACGGTGCAAAATGCTGTGGTGGGTTTCATATTAACCCTTGCCACCGCTGTAGCTAAGACTTCCGGCAAAGACCGAACTTCACCAGTTAGCTGTTGCCAAGTTTTAGAAAAAACAGACTTCATCACAGGCAAGCTTCATTCTGAGACGGAAAACAAGCGCCTTCTAAGGCAGGGGTAGGCCCCTTGGAAGCCTTTTGTCTGCATTTGACAGTTTCACACCCCACAATGTCTGTTTCATAGAGGTCCCAAAAGCTTTCCAGGAGAGGAAAGCCCCTAATGAGGAACGCAGTGCAGCTTTGACAAACCAAACGCCTTTTTCTTACATTGTTCAATACGTGCCCTTAAAGGGTGGGAGGTGGGGGTGGGAAGGTAGGGAGGTAGAAAGCATATTGCATTACCAGACACATGAATATTTTATTTCCACAACTATTTTTCTTCATTTCTTAATTTGAAATGTCTATTATTTTCTCTCTTGACTTGTTTAAATTTTGAATTTAAGTCCTTTGTTTACATTTTGTTCTTAAGACAAACATTTAAGGGGGACATGGATATCACTCCCTCCAAGGCCCAGGGGACCTCATAGAAGAGGGAGAAGAAAGATTGTAAGAAACCGCGTACAAGGAGAAACGGAATGAAATGCTGCCTTTTGGGAAAGACATAGCTGTTGCATTCATGAAATCACAACACTTGTGGATACCTCCACAACACACACACACACACACACACACACACACACACAACCATCCAAGTAGGAGGGTGACTACTCGAGAGGGGCTTAGCAGAAGTGGAAGGGGATTAAAATAATAATAATACAGGATATGAATATGGTCACAAGACATTGTCAACATGTATGTAATTGCCAGGAATAAATTTTTTAGAGATATTTTCCCTTAAAAATAACGAGGAAAGTACTTAGCTAAATTGGGGTTAGTGTGCCAGAGTGCATGTTTGTGCACCATGTGCATGCAGAGGTCAGAGAGACATAGCATCCCCTGGAACTGGATTAGGTGGGGAACTACCCATGTGAGTGCCAGGAATTAAACTACCCAAGTCCTCTGCAAAAGCAACAAGCACTCCTAATCTCTGAGCCATTAGTCCAGTCTGATAATAAGATATGTGATATGTCATTTAAATATTTGTTCTGTTTAATTTGATACTTGATTTCAGTGGCTATATATATTTATATATATATTTGAGACACACATTTCAAAATGATAGCATCCTGAAAAATCTCAGAGAAAAGGCCAACAGTGGAAAAATAATATGAAGTTTGTGATATTTTTATTGTAATTCTAGAAGCTCTATGCCCAGCTAGCTTGTTCTTTGAAGGCCACACATTCCTCTTCAACACAAATTTGTGGTTACCCAATAGCTCTTCCACGGTAGACACTGTCCTATGAGCCCCACCCAGACACTGTAACATCTGAGGCTGTAAACGCCAGGACAAAAAGCAACTTGTGAAGGAAAGGGTTTATTTCACTTGTACTTCCATTATCACAGTTCACAATGGAAGGAAGTTGGGGAAGGAAGTCAAAGAGAGCAGCAACTAGAGGCAGGAGCTGATGCTGAGGCCATAGAGGGGTGCTGCTTACTGGCTTCTCCTTGTGGCTTGCTCAGCCTGCTTCCTTATAGCACTCAGGATCAGCCAGGTCAGGAGTGGCACCACTCACAATGATCTAAGACCTCAGATGATGCTCCTAAAAAAAAAATAAAATCTCTAAATAGCATCTTTATAGCATCTAATATTTTACACGTAGAGGATAAGTACCGGTCTCAAATCCCTCACTGATCCAATTCTCCCATAGGTTTTTGTGTTTTGTCCTTTGCTTAGAGGTCATCAAGGAGGATGATCTCCCAGAGCCTCTTTTTGTACTGAATTGCTGACATTCTCAGGCGGCCCCTCCATCCAGCTTTGTATTTTCACTTAGAATGAAAACTTTTAGGAAACACTGTAGCTCAGGACCCAGTGCTCCTTCATTCTGATACCTGTATAGGAGAGACTGTACACTTGCACTCCCTCCAAGGAAGCCCCATGTAGGTAAACAGCTACATCTAGGTAAGGCCTCCTTGCTCAGCAAAATCAAAATACAGTATTGGAGGCCTTATCACATGGTGCCATCATCAGCCAACAGAGCCTACCATGCAGCTCCTGTTGAAAGCCACAGTTCCAGGCATGCATGAAATGGTCCATCAAAGGTTCCTCTTTGTGTTTCTGCAAGTAGCTCATGCTTCAAGCCAGTACTTCTTTGCTGAGTCTACCTGCTGCAAATCCAATTTGGATTTAGATTCCTTTGGAAGAGAGGTTGTTCCTGAAAGTGACATCCTAAAAAGGTCCTTTAGTTCCACAAAAACATGACGTAGACTTTGAGCAGCAATTTCAGTGGAAAGTTAACACAGTTTAATGTGGAAAGGGAAACATAAAAACAAACAAACAAAAAACAATGAAGCCTGACTCCCAAGTATGAAATGAGAAGCCTATGAAATTCACATGTGTAAGCATGTTTTCAATAATTCCTCTACAAGAAAGGAGACACCAAATGTTTTTGCTTCCCAAAAAAAGAAAGAAAAAGAAAAAGAAATCCAAAGCCAGAGTGTAAAAATATATAGGATTCTTCAAATATTCACTTACTATTGTGTATATGAATGTGCTTTGTGTGATTATTTGTATATGTACTGCTATATGTTAGCATATTAATTACAGAATTTGTCATTATTTGGAGATACACAGAAGCTGACAGAAGATACTAAACTGTGATGGGATGGATACTAACATGTGTACTGAGGAACTAGGTTTAATTCTCATCATGTTACCCCCTGGTGGCTGAATTTCAGCAATTTCTTATCAGTATTTCAGCCAATCCTGTTTCCTCCTGTATGTTCATAGGGTACTATTTTTCTGAATTTCCTTTCCTGTTCCAGACAATTTAAAAGGCCTTTAAAATCTATCAGGTCCCCGAAAGTTATGAATTTATATTACCCAAGTAAAGGGGGTAGTCTAAATATATGCATAAGAGCAACTGGAATTTTCAATTGATCTTATGTTCATTTTTTTGTGTGTTATCAAGTGCACAGTTGCTTTGGCAAGGTCTGTAAAGCACGTTTTCTGAGTGTTATATGAAGAATCACCACAGAGATGGTTAAAAACCGACTTCAAGGGGATAAGATGGGAAAAGATCCCTTTCCATCTGAGGGCTTTTCTTTAATATTAGTACTCACCAATTTCGTCAAGTTTTTCAATATTTCGTAGCTGAAATTTAAGTTTAGTTATTGGGTACATGCTTGTGATATATATAATGACAGAATTAATTTAACTTATATCTTTTACAGATGAGCAAAAGGCAGAACTTGAAGACAGTTCTGGGCATGTGACCATGGAGGAAAATACGCCATCCTTCTGACCCCTCTCTCACTCTCAAGGGCAAAGCTTGGTCCTATGCAAAGCATCACGAGCAATAGGGACTTACAGAATCAGGAGTCCCAAACTCTACCTTGTCCCTGCTCCTGAAATCAATGAAATGTGTGTCACATCCTTCAAATAAATATTTGCCTTCTTATTGAATGCTTCTGTTTTGTAGTCAATACCTTATTTTGTAGGCTGGTCATAAACTTGATTTAAGAAGAGAGGGTATGTGAGTCAAATGCTTCTGAATTGCTCTCAAGGAACACTGTCAACTTCAGGCTGATTTTCAATTGCTAGCCTACACCAGTTTCAGTTATATCATTCATTTACAGGGATAAAATGAAATGAATGATGCCTAGTGCATCCTGGAATGATGGACAGCCACTTAAAATTACACCTTAAAGGGCTGAGGAAGTCTACAATTTAAATTACTAAGTAAGTTTTAAGGTTCTGTGGTGTGTGTGTGTGTGTGTGTGTGTGTGTGTGTGTGTGTGTGTGTGTGTATACACATATATCACAAATATATATTTGTTATTTTGAAAATACACACACATACACGCACGTACACACACACTCACACCGACATATGAGTAGGCACCTATTTTATGTGCATGTGTTTGAAAATGGAGGAAAATGTATAGAAAAGGTGCTAATATATCTTAGGGAAGGGAAGTCTGACTTATAAAAATATATTCCATAGTGGTATCTAGGTTTCCTAAATGCATAAAACTGATGACTCTTGTTTTATAATTACAAAATAAATGCATAGTTTAAATAAAATGCTTTAGCTATAACCTTTAAAAGCATAGAAGCAGTAACTTAATGTAAATATAAGAAAAAGCCAAATATTGAAATATTAATTCTAGAAGAGAGTCAAATGTGATGATGCGCATATATTTCCACAACTTAGTGTGTTTTCAAGTTTGTAGAGAAAAAACACAGAGAACAAATGAAAAAATTAAATATATATAAAAAGAAGGCATGAATAAGGGCTCTGGCAAATGAAGGGAGTAAGTAAGAAAAAGTACTTAAATATTTCTTAACCTGATTTTTAACGAGATTTTCCTTCAAATTAAGTTAGGCTGTTTTGTTTTGATTTTTTTTTGTTGTTGTTGTTGTTGTTGTTTTAAAACAAGCTGCATTTGTCTCGGTGACACTTTCACTTTCAAATGTAGTGAATGTGTTTATTCAAAACTCAAGGACTTTTATAAAATAACGGACAACTGGGCACTCGATATTTTACCTATTTCTATCCATGTGATATATCAAATCCAAATAAATCATATCTTAACATCACTAGAAAAAATAAAATAGCTTGAGTTCTATCTTTTTAAAATATATATTTAAAATTCACATAATTAAAAAATGCTTTCACTAGGGGAATGAGTTTTTTTTCTTTTTCTTTTTCCTTCATTCTTCTTTTTTTTTTTATAAAGCATTCCAGCAATATTTATTTTTGTTACGAAGATAATGAATATAAACGTGGCCACTTGAGAAGTCTCCTCCTTGCTCACTAGATTTTTATTTAAGGGCAATTTTTGTAGGATTAATGTGAGAAAGAGATAAGTCATTGACCCTTATGAGATTGCCTTGACTGGTCCCCAATATTTTTTTTTATCAGTAATGAATACAAAAAGTGAAGGTGGGGTTACATATGGTGTCAATACACTTTAATTAAGCGCCATAATTCTCCTTTTCCTTAGGTAGCTGCGTTAAGACAAGTTACCCTTCAGAGAGATTTTCTTTCTGGAAATTTTTTTCTCTCTCCAGCAGCACCATGGAACACATCTGTGGGCTTCCACTGCCCCCTGTTGGAATCTAGTGGAAGTTCTGGTGTTTGCCCATCTTCGAGGACCATAGATGGGGCATTCCTTTTCTTAGTTTCAGTGTTTTCTGAATTTAATATAAATCTTAAGAAAACGATAACCTGAAAAACTTCAAAGTTAAGAAAGAGTTTCTGGTTGTCCAGATGCACAATATTCATTTAAAAACATCTTATGTATGAAAAAAATAAGTCTTGATGTTAAGAACAGGTCATTACAGGTCAACATTATTATTTTTAAAATCCACTGAAACAGAAAAAGAAGGCTTTAAAAAGCATCTTTGTAGGATGACAATGTAGCTTCTCATCTTTGTTAGAAAACAAATATGAAATATAACAGTCCAGGGAAACTATTTATAATATCATGGTGCTGCATATTCAAATATTAGGGAGACTAAATTATTTTAAAACTTGAAATGTATTAAAACCAGGAGTTCATTTTTTGTGGCTTTTGTAGAACTAAATCCAAAATTGACCCTGTTTTCAGTGAGCAACTTTGGCGGTGGATGCCTTTGATCTAGGAACAGGTGTTCATCTGCCTGTTCGGAAGACAAAATCCTCCACAAATACACAATAAGAAGTGACCCGGAAAAGTCACCTCAGAGGGTTGTAAATAAGTGACAGAGGTGGATTCAGAAGAGCTCAGAGCTATCTGACTGAAGGCTTTGTCACTGATTGGATGTCACTTTTTAATTCGTCGGATAGTGCTTTTTAGCTAAAATCTAAAAATCCTCCCTCCCTTTTCAACATCTGGTTTAGCAATTCCTTGAGAGACAAAACAGTCCTTTCTCTCTCATCCCATCTATTAAAATGTACCTAAGTCCTGAGACAGAAATGAATGACCGTGTCAGAATAGAATATGTCTACTCTAAAATTCTGCTAGAAATAAGCCCAAATGCCCTCAATCAAAACATTACAAAATATTACAGTAGGACAATCTTCAACAGTGCAACTGATGGAAAATTAGCGTGGTTTCCTGTTATATCCCATGAAGTCATTTGTTACATCAAAATGCATGAAATATTATAATAAGTTCAATTTGTTTACTTGGAGAGAAATAATCATTTAAGATTCTGTACCTGACCCTTCTGTGACGTTAAATATGTTATTTATAATAAACTACTTTAGACATGAGTCCTGTAAAGTATGTCCAAACAATACTTACCAAACTGAGTTGTAAGGGGCTTTGAACCTGGATTTATTTATAGCTGTTAAAGTTGCCACACAAGAGGCAGCATCTTTGATACGTTTGATGATATTGGCATATTTAACTTTAGAGAACTCATTAATAACTTAGTACTCTTGTGACTTCTTTAATATTGCAAAATAGACTAAAAATTCAAAGTCCTCTTTTTAATAAGAAGAAAGGCATATATATATATATATATATATTATACACACATGTGTATATATGTGCAGATATATATGTCAAATTCTAATATTTTGCAGATTAAATAAACACACCTCTTTCTATGTGTGTCTGTATCTATTTCTCTCTATCGCCTTCTCTCTCTCTTCTCTCTTTCTTCTGTCTCTGTCTCTCTGTCCCCTCACAGCCCCCATATATATCAGTGTCTCCCTCTATGGTCTAGTCTGGCCTTGAATTAGTCTCACAAATGTTGAGAATACAAACATGTGCCATCATGCCTAGCGCATTGGGCTCTTGATAGGCATCATTTCCAATTATTAAAAAAACATTTTATTAGTTCTCTGAGGTTTTCCTATATTGTACTTTGATCATATTAACCCTCTTCTTCTAAATCTTCCCTTCCATACCTTCCAATCTTTCTTCCTTCATGCCATTTTTTAAGTCCACTGAGTCCGGTTTGTGCTGATATGGGCAATTACTGCAGAGCTGCTCACCTACCAGGGGTCACACCCTTAAAGAAAACCAACTCCCTCTCTTTTAGCAGCTATCAGTTACCAATAGCTCCTTGACTAGGGATGGGACTTCAGGCAAACCTCCCCTCAGTAGTGATATTTGCTCCACTCATGACCTTGGGCTATAAGGCTCAAAGGAGGCGGTACTTCCTGCTGTCTTAAGAGACCTCTTATTAGAAGGAGTTGGAGAAGGGTCACATGCCCCTTCTCCCTGCTCCTGCCTCCAAGGTGGATTCACTCCAGGCCAGATCAGAGGACGTCTTCAACTGTCTACTCTGTTCTGTATTTGTGAATGTATTTCCTCAATTTATATCTTAGTAAATTCTGTTACCCATTTAATAGGTTCACGTGGATTGATCATAATACCCCTCTCCATGTTGGGATTTGGCGATTAACCATTCTCATGCCCACGTCATATGTCCTCTTGTACAGGAGCAAACAGATTCTCAAAGAGGAAGTGGCCTCCCTAATACAAGATGTCTACTTAGAGCAGATACGCTGTTCAGACAAACCTTGTTATGCTACATTTTCCCTGCTCATTGACTTTGCTGTTTCTAGTCCTTTCATTCCAAAATTTCATATTCCCTTCTTATCAAGAGAACCAAAAGGAGTATTTTTATTAAGTTTTATTAAATTCAGTAGCTTCGGGAAGGCTGATCACTGAGATGTCTTCTAGGTAAGATCCAGTGTAAACCATCAGAGAATGAGTTAGATGTAGCCAGGTTAAACTTAATACTTTCCAGCTTTATGTCTTCAGTGTTCTCTATTTACCTTGACTATGCTGGTATGATAGTGTCATTGTGGGTCTCACGGTATTTCCTACCCTGGGAAAATCTACTCATCTACTTTAAAGCATTGATTTTTGAGGAGGAGGGGGGAGAAGTAATTCATTTTAATTTTATGAATATGAGTACTCGCTTGCATGGATGCAGGTGTACTGTAATCAATTGGAAGCCAGAAGAGAATATCAGAACTCCTGGAAGTAGAGTTACAAGCAGTGGTGAACCACAGTGTGGATGTTGGGAACCAAACTCCAGTCCTCCACAAGAACAGCAAGTCCTCTTAACTGCCAGACTGTATCATTAACCCCTCCACAAACTCTTTACGCCATTACAGAAATCTTAGTATCATGCTGACATGTGGAGCGTGCCTTGCATCCTAGCACTTGGTGGGGCAGATGCAGGAAGACTTTTGTGATTTTTGAGGCCAGCCTTGTCTACATAGTGAATTTCAGGACAGCCAGAGCTACACAGTGAAACCCTGTTTCAAAAACAAAACAAAACAAAGCACCAAAGAAACCTTAAAATCATTCCAAATCACATCTAGCCACTGTGGGTGCATGCTTCATACTTACAAAGTCTTTGTCAGCAGGATTTGAAAGTTACCTGACCCTGTGCCAGCCTCCACTGGATTTTTGAGTAGGGTTTGGGATCTGGGATCCTCAAGTTTTAGGGAAGGAGCCTTCTTGGACCCATTGATTCAGCAACAATTCTTTTTTATTTCCTGTTTCTAAGACATAGTTTTGTGTTTCTCAAAAGCTTGTTTTATCTATTTGGAGAATATAATAAATTTTCAATTCAACTGAACAATAAAAATGTTTTGGATTTACTGAATTACTGAGTTGGAACCAGAGACATGGTTCAGTGGGTTAGGCACACTTGCTGCTCTGGCAGAAGACCTGATCACGGATTTCCACACCCACATTACAAGGGTCCCAACTGCCTGCATCTCCCGCCCAGGGTCTCCAACACCTTTCTGGCCTCTGCTGGCAGCTGCGCACACACTTAAGCACTGTGTGTGTGTGTGTGTGTGTGTGTGTGTGTGTGTGTGTGTGTGTGTGATTTTTAAAGGAAATTTTAAATTATTGAGAATCTAAGTCTGAGTACTCTACTCAGTCTTTGATAGATTTTGATAGCATTTTCCCAAGGCAGGGATGAAGAAGTGTGTTTCTCTACAGTTTCTTGATTATAATACAACTTCATGGAACCTACAATGTAGACCATTAAACCTACACAACATGTCATTGTAATTACTCATAGCAGCAGACCCTTATTTTACAAACATTAAAGTCATTTTTAAATTGGTTGAAATTAGGAGAAGCAGGCAACTATGTTCATGGGGCTTATTTTGAGCAACAACTCTATTTAAATTTCAGAATTGGATATTTTATATCTGCCTTGTTATTCAGGATACAATTTAAACCAAATAAATATATTTTTATCCTTAAATGTATTTTTATTATAAAATATCCTTTTACTTGATTGTATCTTTAAACTGTTAATAGTTTAAAAAAACATTGCAAAAATTTTAAAACCTTAACTGTGATATGTTTAATTCTTTTAAAGTTTCAGTTTTTATAGCACAAGAGAATTATAGTTAGCTTTTCCAATATGAAACAGCACTCTTAATAATGCTATTGCTAAAAAAACATATAAATACCATGAAACCACACCAAATAGGAATAATATTAAAGTTTGAAAACACAGTTTTCAGCCTGATAATGGAGGGATGTTTATTCTGGTCTCACTGGAAGAAACATTATTAAAGTAAATAAATCATATAACTAATAAACTTACCTTTCTAAGAAATTGTAATATGTGCGTGCACACACATACTTTCCCAATGTTCTTTCTCTATGTTACATCTATTTCCTCGAGACAAGGAGTGGCCCTGAAATGGAGCTAGCCTGGTGGGTCAGGAATCCCAGGAGACCTTCCAGACTGTTCCTCACCCCAACCCTGGGTTTACAGGTGTTCAGGACCATGTCTGATATTTTATGTGGTGAGCCTGAATTTGAACTCAGGTCTTCATGCTCACACATCAAGTGTTCTTTCCCTCTGAGTTATTTCCCCAACACCTTTATTCAACATTTTGTGGCTGGTATTGCTGACTTTATGATGAAGAGTGCAGGTTTTAAATTGACAGACAATGCTCAAGACATGGCTAAGGAAGAAAGAAAGAGAGAGAGGGGAGGCAGGGAGGGAGGGAGGAAGGAAGGAAGCAAGGAAAGAAGACAGGCATGCAGGCAGGCCTTTAGAGGGCAGGCTAGATGGCTCAGTGGTTAAGTGTTTTCTATATAAGCTAGAGGACATGAGTTCAATCTGCAGGACCCACCTGGTGGGAGGAGAAAACAGATTCCCACAAGATACTCTCTGATGTCCACAAATACTGTGGCACCCCCCCAATAAATAAATAAATATAATCAAGACTTACTTTTAAAAAATGACTTATACATTAATATTATAAGAAGAAACGTCCTGGGTTAGAGGAGCAGAAAATTCTGCCAATCTTTATAAACAGCACAGATTATTGAATTCAAACTCACTCAGCTGCTGCATTGACCATGCACATTGTATGCTATTCCATTGTTAGCATACAGTAGCTGGGATTTATAAATATACTACAGCTGGGGCGTTAAATGTAAAAAGGTCTGAGATACTTGCATGAACTTCTGAGAAATTAGTGGAAGTACCTGTAAGCAGGACAGGGAAGCTGCATAACAAAATAGCTAATTCTTAAGTTCACTCAACAGACTTTTAGCCTTTACAGGAGGTTTTTAAAACAAGGAGATTTCATTTTCTAAATGGTCTCCATGGTTTTATGTTGTTTGTTTTGTATGTTCATAGCACATGGGTTGAATTATCTGTGAGTAGAGGAAATGAAGATGGTAGCAATCCAGTAATTCCTCTTCACTGAAGAGCATTTAAAATCCACCAACCGTGGGCTTCAATTTCTTCCTCATTAGAACCAGAAGAGAAGAGCGATGGGAAGAGGGGGCTGGGATAAGAACATTGCATCTCATTCTTAAGCATCGTGGTATTTTTCTTGAAACAGAAGGTAGTAATCAATGAAAGTTGTTCAGTGTGGCTCAGCTCCCATAATACTTTCCTGGTGTCGGTCTAACCACTATTGCTATGCAATACTTGTGCCTCCTTTTTTTTTTTTTTCTTCTTTCTTTTAAACCATAGTAGATTCTTGAGGGTCACATCTGTTAGGGCACATAATGGTTTTTAATCACACCTTCCTAAATGACTACAACACACGTATGTGTCGGGAGCAGCACTTAAACCGAAGTCTGATCCCTGTCATAGGATGTTTGAGTGGTGATTTTCTGGAGGGTTATGGCAGAGACCTCTGCTGAACCCACACTAGTTGATATACAGCTGAACAATCAAATGCAGGCAAACCCCCAGCCGGAGTAAGCCTTCCTTCCCAGAGGAGGGTGGTGGGGAACACAGTTTCAATTTTAGGGAAGCAATGAAGGCTAGAATAATATATTATCTTTACAGACCCTTGTCTTCAATTCCAACTCCCTTTAATGTATCTTAAATCCACATCAGATCAGTTTCAACCAAATTATGTGGCACCATTCACAGTGTGGTGCTTTCTTCCCTTCAAATTCAAATTAGGTGCTAAGAACAAATTTTTCTACTTTTTCAACTTATATTTAAGCAAAATCATTGATGATGTGTTGCTGACTTTTTGAATATAACTTGGAACAAAATAACATGCTTTAGATCCTATATCTAACTATCCCCTACTAAATTTTAGCAGTTATTTTTTTCCTAGGGGCACAGAGACAAAAAGGAACTGATAGTTATTTAGAAATCTGTTTTATCCAAGGAATGCCATTGTTATAGGTAGAGGAGACGTACAGCTACAAAGAACACAGATTTTGCTATCATGAGATTTCTAAGTTCTGTCTAATACATTGCATCAGTTAGTAGAAATAAAATAGAAAATATGAGATGGTAAAAGAGATAGTCTAGAGAAATGGGGAGATACAAACTGGAATGATGGACAGATGGTACTCATATGTGTCTCTAGGGAAGAAACGAGGAAAAAGTGAACTTTGCACTGAGACATGGATGACAATAAATGGTCACGGTTAAGACGCAAAAGCAAGAGTAAAGCATGAGAGCTCCAAACAGCATGCCAGAGAAACAAAACTCAAAAGCTCAGTGTGACTGGATCATAATCAACCCAAGAGCAGACAGGTGAACTCCAGTTTGCTAAGGATATTGCAAGGCATAGTGACTTGGGTTCCTTCCATTTGTTTGTTGGGTAATTTTCTTGTTTCACTTTTCTTCCTTTTTTTTTTTTTTTGTTGTTGTTGTTGTTCCACTGAGGGTTTGAACTGAAGGTCTCATGGTTGCTAGACTGCTAGACTGGTAGTCCCTAATCACCATAGTGATGTAGTCTTCTTGTAAACCTCCCAAGGCAATTGAACAGGGAGGTTTAACACACCTGATTGCAATATTTTATATTATCTACAGGCAACTCAAGGTGCTCCCAGACAAATCTATTCTTTTTTTTAGTAAATTTAGTGTAAGTTCTTCTGCACTTTCAAACATGTTCACTGTATATTTTGTGCATTCTTCCTCGCACCGTCTCCCACTTCCTTCCTGCCCCTACCAGTACCCCTTCTTTATAAATACCTTTCTTTTTAGCTTTGGTTTTGTTTAAGGGTCCCCCAGAGTTTAGTCTAGACAGTCTTGTATCACCCCAAGTTGAAAAGTGACCGTAGGAGCCCAGTGGGCTCACAGGTCATTGGACACAACTGGATGGCACGCCTTCCTTCTTTGCCCCCAGAATTCGTTTTTTGCTAGCAGATCTAGAGAATGTGGCCTGACTCCATGGCTCCCTGACTCTCCTTGCATGAGTGTTGGAAGAGCTCTTCTAGACCAGCGCCATAATAAACAGCCACTGTGTGTGAGTCCATGGTTCCTATGGCCATATCTCATTTAGATGATAGTAAGTGGCAGCCTTCCTCCGATCCTGCTGCTCTTATTCGGCTTCTTTCATCACTTACCTAAATAAATCTGATGACAAGATCTTGCAAAATATATTACCTAGCACCAACAGTACTTTTAGAAAGTCACACTACTTACTCATTAATTTAACTAGATTTGAATAACATGAGTGAGTCTTAGCATTACAGGTAAATAAATGAAAAATAAATTCCTACTCTAAGTATTTCTAATAAACATGTGCTAATATATTACCACATAAAGCCACTAAAGTCTGAAAGAAGATAAAACTTATTTTGATTTTGTTTGTACTCATCTTTAAGATTAGCACATTGACTGGACAACTGAACAACACAGCCTTAGACACTTAAAGCTCCAATAAGAAAACATGAGCATCATATTTGCATAAGTCCATAGTTACCACACGACGCACATCAACATGCTTATCTTGCAGTGCCTTGTGGTCTGTTTTGCCTTCTGTTGCTATGATAAAATATTCTAATCAAAAGTCTCTTTGGGTGCAAAGGTGGTTACTTCAGCTTGCAGGTTACAGTGCGTCATGGAGCCAGATCATGGGCTCAGGCAGACACCTGAAGTTGGCAACTAAAGCAGAGACCATGCAGGAACAGTTTGCAGGCTTGCTCAATTATGTTTCTTATACATGCCAGGCCCAGCAGCCTAGGGATGGCCTCACCAACAGTGGGCTCTGTCCTATCACATCAATTTACAATGATGATGGTGATGATGGTGATGATGATGATGATGATTCCCACAGAAGTGTCCACACAGTACTCTGCTGGAGGCAATTCTTCAACTGTGGTTCTTTCTTCCCAGGTGTGTCAAGTTGAAAAACCAGAATTAGCGATCTCATCATGGAAAGAAATTCTGAGAGGATCCTTGGATTTTTAAGACACAAAACAAAGGAACTGCCAAGAGCACCCATGGAAGGGGTGGGAGGAGTACAATGAAGGCTGTCTCTGGAGGGAAAGGGATTTAGCTTAGATCTGAACCTGGAGTCACACAGGGAGGCTTGGCAGGGGCTGGGAAGCATTACAAGTAGAAAGAAATGCCAGGCAAAGGATGAGCAGAAACTTTTCAGGGATGGGTCAGCAGGAAAAACACATAATGAGCGAGCATATGGGCACAATATGGACAAGAATTCATGTAGACATGTTATGTAAACATTATCTGATATGAAATCTATCCATTTGTTTATTTATTTAAGAGCCTAAAAGGAAAACTTAATGAAGTGTCTTCTTTAGCCTAAAGCACATATTCAAAATGACTTGTTCTTTGGAATAATTTACTTTTCTGTATCAATAGATTCCCCTGCCCCATGGTGTCCAAATACACAGGAGATACAAAAGTTACAGAGAAATTTTATTCCCAATGATTTTTATCAATATTCATCTGCATTTCTATAGATCACAAATAGAAAGGAAAGCATGAAGTTTAGATATATTCAATTTCATAATTTTCAGTGGATAGTGTAACATGCTGGGGATTTTCATTTGCATTTAAAGTCTTGTTACAAAGGAGACAAGATGGCTCAGTGGGTACTTGTCACCAACCCTGATGACCAGAGTTCACACCCTGGGACTCATGTGGTGGAAAGAGAGAAATGACTTCCACGAGTTGTCCTCTGATTCCCACACATACACTGTGACATATATACATGTCCATAAACACACAGACATGTATACTCACACACGCACACACACACACTAAATGGGAGTAAAATGAAATAATTAAATATTATTGCAAAATAAAATGGACTAAAACTTCTGCAAGGAAATAGATACTGTGATAAATGAAGACACCATGTGTGGGAGCCTGTTCTCGGGTTCCTCGTGGCTTTACCCAGCAGGTCCGAATAGAGGATGATCAGGACCACGGGCCTGAGTGCAGGTGTCTGAGATGGCCTGCACTTGGCTGTGCTGGGGGAGGAGGTCTTTTGCTCCACCCCTTGGCGTCTCTATAAAAACCCTGGGCCAGAGACAGTCGGGGCCCGTTGGAATAGGTTCCAGACCCTCTTGAGGCTATCATTTATTTTCTATCTGTTTATCTCCACAAGATTCTCCGCTATAAATCCTTCTATCTAATATTTCCTGCTGATCGCACTCAAGAAAACTCTGGGAAGCTGTGGGGGTGGTGGGTAAACGCCCCACAACCATGGGAATAGGGAGAAACAGAGTGCTAGGGAGGTTCCCAAGAATCCACAAGGATGACTCCACCATAGACTACTGGCAATAGTCGAGAGGGTGCCTGAGCTAGCATACCCTGGTGATCGAATGGCTGAATACCCTAACTGTCATCATAGGACCCTCATCCAGTGACTGATGGAAGCAGATGCAGAGATCCAAGGCCAGGTCCCAGGCAGAGCACTAGGAGTCCAATGGATGAGAGAGAGGAGGGATTTTATGAACAAGGGATATTGAGACCATGACTGGAAAAAGTACAGAGACAACTAGCCAAACTAGTGGAAATGCATGAACTGTGGACCAGTAACTGAGGAGCCCACATGGAACTGGACTAGGCCCTTTGGATAAGCAAGATAGTTGTTTAGTTTGGGCTGACTGGATAAGGGGCCCCCAGACAGTGGGATCAGAACCTGTCCCTAGTTCATGAGCTGGCTTTTTGGAGCCTAGTGCCTATGGTGAGACACTTTGCACAGCCTTGGTGCAGGCAGGAGGGACTTGGACCTGCCTCAACTGAATGTACCAGGCTCTGCTGACTCCCCATGGGAGACTTTGCCTTGGAGGAGGTGGGAATGGAAGGTGAGTTGGAGGAGAAGGCTGGGGGGTGGGAGGAGGCAGGACAGGGGAATCTGTGGTTGGCATGTAAAATGAGTAGGAAATCTCTTAATAAAAAAATTATTTAAAAAAAAAACAATACTTTTCAACAGATGGGAAAATAACAAAAAAAATTAAATAATTTGTTTTGAAAGACTTAATTCTTTTCAGGGATTGTAGCATGAATCTTAAAAGGTCTTATTAATAAAACAAACCCAAAGCCAGTTATTGGGGTCAATGCTGGTAGATCAGAGAGACAGAACAAGCCACAGCTAACCTCACTTGGCCAACTTCTCAGCTGGTCTTGTTTTCTCAGACTGGAAGCCTCTGTGTCCTCATATCTGAATGGCTCTCAGGTGAACTGCTGCTCCAAAGCCTGAAAGCTTAACCAGGCAAAAACTTAACCAGCCAAATGCTTCTAGTTTCTGGTCCTCACGCCTTATATATCTTTCTGCTTTCTACCACCACTCCCTGGGATTAAAGGCTTGCTTTCTGGGATTAAAGGCGTGATGAGTTACCATGCCTGTCTGTATCCTTAAACACATGGATTTCTGCCTCTGGAATGCTAGGATTAAAGGCATGTGCTACCACTGCCTATCCTTTATGTTTAATATTGTGGCTGCTCTGTCTCTGACCCCAGATAAGTTTATTAGCATGCACACTATTTGGGGGAATACAATACCGCAAGGGATCTTGAGAACTTTAGCATAAAGCCCTACTCAACAGTCTTAAATTCTTATGTTCTAATGGAGCCAACACCTACTGTGTTTCTGCTGTCACACAGACAAAAAACAAAAATCAAAGGATGAGGGACTTCCTCTAAATCACATAATAAAATGATTTGCTTTATGAGGTTTTTGGTTGGTTGGTTTTGGTAAAATAGATAACAGATGATTTATTCACAGTAATTGTGAATCTTCTAACATGTGGAAATTTCTCAGTTTTGGAGATGAAAACCATGATTCAAAGGAAGTGATGGACAACCAACCTAAGCCAATTAGAGTCTCTGATTCTCACAGCTAGACTATTTACTTGAAACTGTGCATGCCTTGGGCTACATTCAGTTCTCATCAATTATGTGAAAATATATATATGCATCTAACTTAAATGAAAAAACTAGAACACATCTACTTTAAATGTGATTTGAGAGGAAAGATGAGGCCACATTAGCAGTATGAAGGGAGCAGAAAGAAAAGACACAGTGCCACACACATAGGAAACCAAAGCCAGATCAAATTGAAGGAGGCTACTTTGAGGAAGGCAAGTGACAGGCTGGTTATATTAGGAGCTGCCCTGGTGTCTACATTGGCATCCAGAATCTTCTGAGTGCATTTTTTCAAATGATAGCCTTTAAATAACCTTTAATTTTTTTAGGTAAAATCTCTATTATAATGGGGAAAATTGAGGAAGACACTTATTAAAAGGAGGCAGCCGCACATGTGGTGGTATTTTTACAGCCATTCAGTGTGTTGATATAAAGTAATGCATTTGAGTCAAACATCATCTGTGTGAGTAGTTAAAGTGAAAGGCGATCCCACAGCACTGTGGCCTGACTGGCTGTCCAATTAGCAAAATGATTAGCCAGGCTAATATCAACAGACTCATTCCTGTGTCAATTTGACAGTTATATTGCTACACAGATTTTAGTCTTTCCCTGGGGCCTGACTGTGCTCTGTATGAATATGTCTTTAATGAAGCATGACACCTCAGTTTTCTACCAGGAACATCCATATACTTTTTGTATTACATTAAACACTTGAACATATTTCCAAGGTTTGCAAGACCTTATTTTGGAAAACGATTTGAACAGAATCAACTTATCTTCAATTTATCTTCTGTTAACCATTTAACATAGAAGACTTGTTTCTATAAAAAATAAATTGCAAATATATAGCAAATTATACTGAACATAAAGTATATTTGTATCTCTGTGTTTATAGTGAATAAGAATAGTGTAATAGAAGCTATTTAGCTGATATTTGGATAGTAAACTAGTGTATAATGTCTGCATTCAAGCTGTGAGAAGAAAACAATGGCATCATGATTGCAGGTCTGTAGTTATTGCAAAGAATTGCCGCACTGACACATTTGCTACATGGAAATTTCTTAGTAAGGATAGCCTTTAAACAATCTGCGTATTTTCCAACCATAAACTTGGATAATGTGCATTTTTATTTTGATCTCTCTTTAACTTCCATAAAAAGTGTAGAATGGAGTTTTAAAGGAAGAAAAATCTAATATTCTCTGATTGCATTAGTATTTTTCACAAATATTAGGATAAACCCAAGCAGTCAGACGTTCGACAAGAATACAAATTACATTTTATGTGGTGAAAGAGAGCTGTAGATGTTTTTGTATGTTTTACTCTATTGGAAGATTCTGTTATAGTTTTTGCTAAGGTGCTCAGAATGATCTGAGGCTCACAATAGTCCCATCACCATGTTTTGGGCAACCTACCACTCAAAAGTCAGATTCAGGAAGAACGCATTGTAGATGTCTTCCATTTGTCTTTGAGGACAGAAATACCTAAACTGTAGCATTCATCACTTCTCTCCCTTTTGGATCCATTTTTATGATGCCACAGAAAAAAAATCAGTGATTGACTACTGGGGAAGAAAAGATTGTGCATTCAGGCCCTCCCATTCATTAGATGAGTGCATGCTACCTGTGCTCTCTCATGCTTTTAGTCCCTTAGTCAAATCTATTTCTATCTATCTATCTATCTATCTGTCTGTCTGTCTATCTATCTATCTATCTATCTATCTATCTATCTATCTATCTATTTTTTTATCTCCCTCCTTTACCCCTTCAGGTCTAGGAGTAAGAACAACATCCAGTGTAAAAAAGAACATATGAAAACATAGATAATTTTCTCATGGCAAAAAGAATATAAAATAAATGATATTAATAAACAATGATTGTTAATCCTACATGGTGCAAAATAAAAATTTCATACATCTTACATAATGGAGTTGTTTTACATAATTTTGAAATGATAGATTTAAGTTGCCGAATAATAATTAAACATGGAAATAAATGTTTTACAGTGGGATCCTTGTGGTTAGAGTATAACTTTACACACCAAAATATGCTTTTATTTATTATTTGAAAGGAATTCATTATTAGGAATTACTACTTAGTTTTATTGAAAAAAACATTATTGTGGATTTTAATGTCTGGGGATGCATCCAGTTGATTGGCTGTGTTCCAACCTATTTACCCTTTCAGCAGTAGTCACTAGGCTCAGAAAATTGAATACACGTATTAAGTGCATATCTGTGAAAGTTACATATAGGATGTTTTCAAGGTAGCTCTTACATGTCAAGAGTTTAGTATATGCTAAGCTATTGGAAAATTGATTCTACTCAATCAAGACTTTAAACTACAGATGACTTGTCTTTTGCCTACATAAATGTTCAAGATTGTCAATTTTCTTCTTAAATCTTTCAGAGGGTGGACATATTTTAAGCAGATTTGATATGTGATCATTATCATTATCAGTGATCTTTTATGTTTAGAATATTTTTTTGCTCCCTAACTTCACAGTCACTTATGTTATGTAATGAGCATCACACATGATCACTCTGAAGTATTTTGGCACTTAGACGTGAAAAACCAGTATTCTTCAGTGTGTCATTTAAAGTTATTGAGAAGACTGTTTATAAACTTTTCCTTCTGACTTCAAACTTGTATTTTTTCAGTAGCACTTATTCCCATATAGTTGGTAACTAAAATAAAATAAAATAAAATAAAAAAAATAAAAATAAACTTGAGCTCAATAAGCTAATAAAATGCGTAGCATGGACGTGTTTTAAGCAACAAAAAGGGGGAGAGATCTTGTGCATGACAGTCAGCCCTGTCTCAGTGTAAGACGCATTTACATTACACAAAGAGTCCACCTATTCTGTGGCGGATTTCATTTTGTGAATGATCAATGAGAGAATACACAGAATCGCATCAAGTTAGACATCCTATTAGATGCACTCACGTCCTTTTGAACATTGTTTTTCCCTAAAGTAGTTTTCCTTTGGGCTGAGTTGGCAGAGATGGCTGCATATATCTTAGTTTTCTCAGACAGTGATCAAAATGTACTCTTAGAAATAGCCCATAATTCACAGCCTGGGTCTTATTTAGAAACCAGAATAATATATTTCATTGTTAGGTAACAAAAATCTACATTGTTTAAAATGTCTGTAATTTGAGTTCTTTTTCTCCCTTCTTAAAGTGACATTGACTGAAACCTCTCCATAAAGAGAATTAGCTTCTAGTTCAAATGCATACCCCTTCATTTCCTCTAATTTTATACAATGTAAATAAATACTCTGTAATGTTCAGAGGCTACTGGAAAATACTGAATGCCTATCATGTGTTCTAAATAAGGCCCCTTCGAATAAAGAATTACCTTTGAGCTAAGAAAAGTAATAGTTGTTAAGCACAAAGGTCACGGAGAGCAAGTGGGCTTTTTCCTGTATTTGTCTGTGAGAATAAACATATGGAGGAAAATGTTCTACCATAAAAGAATTCAAACAAAGCAAAGGTCTTCAGAAAATAGATTGCCATGGAAAGTTTGTTTAAACTTAAGACTCCCGCATGGAATTAGACAAGTTAGACTGCCTTGAATTGAATGAATAATTCCATTCCAATAGGGTCCACTTTCCTTCAATTTCTGTGAGTAATGTTTGGAATATTTGTGCCCAGTAGAACATGAGACATTTCAAAGTTAGCAAATTGAGCACAAGTTATAATATCCTGAAGAAATAGATCCCAAACTTTGGCTGTAGTCAGATTTAAATAGATTCAGAACAATGTTGAAGGTGGTGGTGGGGGGGGGATCTGAGGTTGTATTAAGAAAAATCCAAAAACCAAACTAGATTTTCAATTGTACAGTACAAATTAAAATCATATGAGCTCTATATTTCAAAATTAGCTTCTGTAGGAAATGTTTTATACAAGTCTTGAAGTGTCTCATAGACACATGGGAAACAAAATACACTAGCTAGATTGTCACCTTAGACATACTGAGATTTTTAGTTCCCGGGGACAGTAATAAAGTATTCCTCAAAGAATATCATCTGTCCTTTTTTATTGTTAATCTGTTTTGAATCAAGAATTGTTTATTTGTCTCTGATGCAATATAATCTTTTGAGGAGTTTGGCCAATATTTACCTTGAGGGCATGTAGCTAAGTAGAACTCTTTGGGTAGCTAGACAACAGCTACAGATTAGAAATTTCTCTTTACTCAAAATAACTTAAACAAAACAAAAGTTTTTGAAAACATCCAGCAGTAGTTATCATTAAAATTTAATATAGCATAGTGACTATATATATATATATATATATATATATATATATATTTATATATATATAGTAGTACACACATATACACAAACTTTTAGCACAGGAACTAACTGATTTTAATTTGCCATTCAAGATTTAAATTACTTAGCTATTTCTTAGTTCCAATATCTACCTAGAAATTACCTACTTAGTTTTTCTTTCCCAGCAGTTATTTACTCACTGAATAACTTTCCCTTATGTACCTATTACCAAGTGTAACAAAAATCTGTATGAAAAGAAAGGGTTAAACCAATAAGTGTATTGGAATTGATCTACTTTGGAAAAATGCATCAGAATAACCATGCATTACAGATAGAAATGAATAATATATTGTTGAAATATATTCCACAATTGATTAAACAATTAAATATAAATTAAAAGAAAGAATAATTCTTAAGATGTCGCTTAATCTGGACTTGATCTCAGATGAGGAAGGTCTTTCTCAAGACTAAAACAAATTTGCAGGGGCTGGAGAGATGACTCAGTGGTTAAAAGTATTTATTGCTCTTACAGAGGACCTGGGCTCAGTTTCCAGAACTTACATGTCAGCTCACAGCACTCTGTAATACTACTTTAAGGGGATCCAGCACCCTCTCTGGGCTCAATGGGTACTGCACACATGTACTACATAGACATACTTGTAGACAAATCAGTATATATATATATATATATATATATATATATATATATATATATATATTAGAAATGATAACTCATATTTAGCTTTATGTATTAAAGTCTGTTTAGATGGCTGTGATTATTTAACAAAGCATATTTTCTAGTACCTTCCTCTAAATCACTTGGTATCAAAAACGAAGATATTTTAATTTTCCCTGTACATGGGAAAGATAAAACTGAAGAAAATGGAAATGTTGGTGAGTTTCAATCAGTTGGTATTTTTTCTTGACTTTGGTAAAGATAATAGGGGTAAAAATGTTTTCAGTGGTGACACTTCATTCAGGAGCACGAGTTTGAGCCCAGTAGTCTGTGGGGGACATTGAGAACAATGGCAAGCAAGGAAAACAAAACAAATATCTCTAGAAGGCAATAAAAGATTTAATTAGAATTTTACCCATTTTTTGTTCATATACATCAAACATTTGAGGAGTCAAATGTCCCTCAATGTGACTTGATACAACAAAGCATCCAAGAATGTGACCACCTTCTTAATTACATTAAACATTCTTCCATGGCTCCCCGAGTGTAATGAAAAAGTCAATATCATTTAGTCACATTTTAAAAGATAAACACATAGAATCAGCATTTACATAGAGCATCTTAGCTTTCCACTGTGGTAATGGATTCTTTTAATAGGGAAGGGATTGAGATCAGTATTTCTCATGGGATCCACCTTTTAAAATATTGTTAGCCTGTCAGCTTTAAAAGCAAAATCATTTGAACCATCATTTATCATGGCCACATCTTTCAAGAGAGTTTTCCCCAATTCTTCAGGGTCCATGTAAATCTAATTGTGGATGATTTCTCTCTCCACCTTCTGTGGTTTGGCTGCTAGTGCAGACCTAGGCTCTGTGTTGGTTACCAAATATCCTTTCTTGAGGTTTCTCTTTCATTGGAGTCAGTATAAGGGTATTTCCTTTATCTCAAACACATTGGTGTTTACTAATTTTTGAGGTTGAAAAAGCAGATTCTTCAATACACTTATCATTTCTAAATCTGATTATTATTTCACAGTACTAATACCTTGAGAGTGCATAAAACTTTAAAAGAATCTTGGTATCTTAAATATGACCCAAGTATATTTTCCATACAAGAATTAGATAGTGCCGGGCGGTGGTGGCGCACGCCTTTAATCCCAGCACTCGGGAGGCAGAGGCAGGCGAATCTCTGTGAGTTCAAGGCCAGCCTGGTCTCCAAAGTGAGTTCCAGGAAAGGCGCAAAGCTACACAGAGAAACCCTGTCTTGAAAAACCAAAAAAAAAAAAAAAAAAAAAAAAAAAAAAAAAAAAGAATTAGATAGCATATGAATATAGTTGGTGTGGGATACAATAGTGAGCTTTTTCTGAATACTGTTTCTGTCTTAGAGCATGGACCATAAAAAATTTCCAGAACTGAAATATAAAAGACAATTACATTAAGCCATTTGCTTTTAATCATTACAAAGGGCCTCCGGTGCACCTCAATATTGTACACACTTTTATTTCAGGGATCTACGTGGTAATTGGATGAGCTTTGAAAAGTATTTAGAGTCAGTTTTGATAAAACACACAGTTGTATAAAATTCCCCCCAGAACTAGAAACCAAATAGGATGTAGGTTTTTATTTGGAAAGCTCATTTATGTATTTCTGAATTTGAGCATATCCCTATACTAATGGAACACGAAGAACTGTGGTTAACTTGGGAGGGTGGAAATGTGAAATGGATAATGCTCAAATGAAATGAATTTCTTATGTTTCCATACAGTCGCTTAATGAGCTGTGTCCCATGAGATCATACTGGAGACCCACGACAGTTAAACCCTAGTAGCCCACTGAAGCCTGCCTTTGTATCAAAAATGTTCTTTCTCAAATTTTTGCTGGCTACCCTCACTCTTGCCTGCCCCTAACTCGTTAGAATAGGATGCTTGGCTGTATGTTGAAAACCAGAAATGGAAAGTTGTTTTGGTTTGCCTTAATAAAATCTTCACAAATTTGATTTTTAATGTATAGAAGTGAGTTTTCCATTAAGCTCCTTTTTCCATTTAAGGGAGTCAGCTAAATCAGCTGCACAGAAGTCTGTAATCAAGAAAATAAATCTCTAGTTTCTCTGTTTGCTTATATATATGTTATACCGTTTGATTATTACATTTAATTTTTCTTGATGACTTATACTTAGTATAATATGATGCAATTATAAGTCTTAGAGTGAGGTTGAAGTGTGGACACAGTTACTTATAAAGAGAAAGGACAAAGGCATTGTACACTGTACCTTGCAGTTTTAATCATGCCCATTTTGAAAATGGACGTGGAGTATTATGCATTTAGTATTTTTGTTATTGCTGCATTTTCTCTGTCATCCATGAGGGCAGATTTTAAGACACTGTGATTTAAAAGAAACCTGCTAGATGCTGCTCCTCATTCATTTGCATGAGTTTGCATTCTTCTTGTATATTATTTCTTTTGATCCCCAACAAGTATCCTTCATAGGACTTTTGAATTCCAATTAATAGGTAGGAAAATTGGGGCTTAGTAATGTGATATGATTTTCTCCAGATACCCAGAGCCTGCAAGTAGAGATTGGTCAGTCTAGGTATGGTTTTCCTTCCATGTTCCTTGCTGCTACAAATCTTGCATCAGACCTGGAGTTCGTATGGCATGGTAGTATTCACTTTGAGTATTTGCTTATCAATTTGTTTAATGCTCCTGAACCATCGAGCTGCTATATATCAAGTGGATTGGTGCTGCATTTACAGGATAGTATCTTAAATATGCATGCCTATGGGGATACACATTGAATGACATGGACAGTGAAAGTGTAGCAGTATTGTCCTCACAGGTGAAAATCATTACACATTTGTTTCATTCAAAGAAAAACGTGAGTTGGCTTGAAAGACTAAAAACATACTGAAAAGAGGCTGGAGAGATGGTTCACTAGTTAAGAGCACTGACTATTCTTTTGGAGGATCCAAGTTAAATTCCAGTGGTGACTTAAAACCTTATATAATTCCAGATCGAGGGTATCTGATCCAATTTTCTGGCCTCTGTGGGCACCAGGCATACACATGGTAGACATAAACACATAAAACACCCATACACATACACACATATACGTGTATATACATATACATATATGTGCATATATAGAAGATAAAGACTTTTGCATTTCAAAAATTAATTGGCCCAATAAATAAAGGTAAAATTTCAACAAAGAATGTGGAAATAAATAGCATATGTATTTTCTTTCATTCTGGGTCAATAAATTATTGGTGTACCCTGCAGAGACAGCAAAAGAAATGGGCAACTGCTATGCACAATATTAGTTGACTTACTGAATTAGAAGATGTCCTTCAAAATATTAAATGAATGGTGTCAGACTTGGAAATGTATTAGTAGCTCAGGAATTCAACAACCAGACACTAGTTCATTTTGAAGAACAAAATTAGAAGTCTCCATTAATATACCCTTTGCAGACTGGGAGTATATATAAAAGGGTGTAGAGTAGAATTTCATCATAAATTTATGATATTTTCCTTTGCTGTACCCTTTGGCTGTCTCCAAAAGCCACAAATGTGAATATATGTTATAATGGAACATAGAACACAGAAGAGCAAAAGAAGATGAAATAAATGACAGTTGAAGTATGCCATTGTAAGAGTAAGCAACTTTAGCGGAGTCCCATAACTATAATGCAGAAACGTAAAACATCTAAAAATAACTATGGATATTGCTATTTTTGGAAAATCAAAGAGTTTTTATTAGAATTAGTTTACTTATTTTTTTGTTTGTTTTTTTTTTTTTTTGAGACAGGGTTTCTCTGTGTAGCTTTGCACCTTTCCTGGAACTCACTTGGTAGACCAGGCTGGCCTCGAACTCACAGAGATCCACCTGGCTCTGCCTCCCGAGTGCTGGGATTAAAGGCGTGTGCCACCACCGCCTGGCAGAATTAGTTTACTTATATTACTAGAGAAGGCAAGACATTGTTTTGTGTGCATGCGAATACATATATTTAGTATATTGTAATTTGAATTAATTTTTAATAAATGAAATGAAAACATTTCAGAATAAGTTTACTCTTCTAATCTATTCCCCTGACTACTGTTTCACCTTGATAATTTATGCTTTAATTTCTTCCAGTTGCACATCAGAATCAATACTGGAATAATTGCCCCAATTAGCTGAAATTATCACATTTTCTATATCCCTAGCAGTATCTAGATTTTATAGTTATTATACTACCTTATTAATGTTTAAAATAAATATACTTTGTTAATATTCAGATAACATAATATAAACTGAATTATTATTTAAATATTTAATGTAATTAAAATGTCGGACATTTCTTATCATCTTTTTTAATATAAAGGAAGTTCCTTTTGAACACACCTAATGTTATGTTGTAGTCTGCATTCAATGAAGCAAATTTCTTGATGGAAATTGAGTCCCAATTATGGGAGCTTACATACTTGTTCAGACTAACCTCTCACTAGGACAGGGCAACCACAGACTGTTGTTAGCTTGGGAGTTCACTATCAATTATTGGCAGCGACTCTGTGCACAGTACAAAACATGAAATTCAGCTCAGTCTGTGGAGACAGAGAGGAAAAGGTACACCCTGCTTAGTCATGTACATAGTTCTAGGTGTAGCCTGGCATATCGGCCCTGATCTGTTCTGCCTCAAAAAATAGATAGCTAGATAACTAGATACCTAGATGGATGGATGGATGGATGGATGGATGGATGGATGGATGGATGGATGGATGGATGGATGGATGGATTCATGGATAGATGGATGGAGAGATGGGTGGATAGATAGATAGATGATAGATAGATAGATAGATAGATAGATAGATAGATAGATAGATAGATCTTGAATAAATCTAATCAAGGAAGTCGAAGATTTTATAATGACAACTTTAAAACATTGAAAAAGGAAATTGTAGAGCTGAAATTCAGCTCAGTCTGTGGAGACAGAGAGGAAAACGTACACCCTGCTTAGTTATGTACATAGTTCTAGGTGTAGCCTGGCATATCGGCCCTGATCTGTTCTGCCTTGGTAAATAGATAGCTAAATAACTAGATACCTAGATAGATGGATGGATGGATGGATGGATGGATGGATGGATGGATGGATGGATGGATGGATGGATAGCCAAAATCTGTTCCAAACACTGAAAGAATGGCTGGAAATATATTTTAAGTTATACTACAAAGCAAAAGTAGTAAAAACAGTATTGTACTGAGATAGAAACAGATTAATTAACAGAATTTAGGAGCTAATTATAAAAAGGCAGCTCTTTACAAAGAGACAAAAATATATATTGGAGAAAAGATAGTGTCTTCAATGTACAATACTGGTCAAATTGGATGGGTACTTGTAGAAGAATGAAAGTAAAACCTCTCACCCACCCTGCACTAAACTAAATTCCAAGGTTCTTGACATAAGTACTTCATGTGATGATAGTGTCAGTTTTTAGTAGGTGAGAAATATTGTACAGTTTTGGCTTCTTTGTCAAAAATTAGGTGTTCATACATGTGCAGATTAATGTCTAGGTCTTCAGTTCGGTTCCATTGGTCTACATGTCAGTTTTTATGCCAGTACCAAGCTGTTTTTATTACTATAGCTCTATAGTAGAGCTTGAAGTCAGGGATTGTGATGCCTCCAGAGGTTGTTTTATTGTACAGGTTTCTTTTTGGCGATCCTGGGTTTTTTGGAGGTCCTAGATGGATCAGGAACAAAGTGTGAGAACAAGGAAAGAGATACCATGATAAATGAAGACACCATGGGAATAGGAAGAAGCAGAGTGCTAGAGAGGTCCCCAGGAACCCACAAAGATGACTCCATTATAGACTACTGGCAATGGTTGAGAGGGTTCCTGAGCTGACCTACTCTGGTGACTGGATGGCCAAACGACCTGTCATGATAGAATGCTCATCCAGTGATTGATGGAAGCAGATGCAGAGATTCATGGTCAAGCCCCAGGTGGAGCTCCAGAAGTTCAATAGATGAGAGAGAGGAGGGATTATATGAGCAAGAGTTATTGAGACCATGATTGGAAAAAGTACAGAGACAACTAGCCAAACTAGTGGAAACACACGAACTGTGAACCAATAGCTGAGGAGCCCACATAGTACTGGACTAGGCCCTCTGGATAAGAGAGACAGTTGTTTTGCTTGAACTGTTTAGGAGGCCCCCAGACAGTGACACCAGGACCTGTCTTTAGTGCATGAGCCATCTTTTTGGAACCTAGTGCCTATGCTGAGACACTTTGCTCAGCCTTGGTGCAGGGAGGAGGGCTTGGATCTGCCTCAACTGAATGTACTAGGCTCTGCTGACTCCCCAGGGGAGACCTTGCCTTGGAGGAGGTGGGAATGGGGGGGTAGGTTGGGAGGGAAGGCTGGGATGGGAGGAGGAAGGACAGGGGAATCTGTGGTTGATGTGTAAATCGAATAAAAAATCTCTTAATAAAAAGAAAAAATAATTCATTTAAGTGATTCTCTTCAATCATTTGTTTTAGATGTCAACAACTGTTATATATTCTAATTAACATTGTAAAGGAAATCTTTGTAGCTATTAACCTAATTATTATGATAAATAATAAAATTTTCAAGTAAAAGGCAATGTAACTTAAAATAAAAAGAGAAGAAATACAGTACCACATGAGATGTAAAAATGGAGCTTCCATCCAAATAAATATGACTGAGTGAAAGAGATCAGTACCAAATACCTTTTATCGGGGCATTTTAACAAAAGATGAGCAGGGCACATGTGAGTTCTATTTATTTATGTTCATAAAATATAATTGATAGTGTTATCTGATGAGGGCACACCAAGAGAAAAAGAGATTCCCAAGGTAGTGGGTACAAGGAGATCCGGTTTGCCTTTAAGGAAGAAATCTGAGGCGAGAACTAAATCATATAACACACATGAAGCTGATGAAAGGTGAGAGAGTCCAATAGCAAGCTCTTACCATTCATAAAATGAAACGATAATCGCTGGAATGAGAAGCCATAAAAGAGTAGGAATGGATGTGTTTTCATCAACGGGAAGAGAGACTCCTTCCACCCAGCTGGGAAAGACACTCTACCCAGGCAAAACATGAGGAAATGCTTTCTCCTCCTCAGAAGAGTGCAAATGGAGAACTGAAGGAGAACTGAATGAAGGTCCTGGACGGGCGTCCACGGCTCGGCTTTCGGGAGAAATGAAAGGACCTGTATGTCAGCAGCCTTCTCCTATATCTAAGTGTCTAAAAGAAACTGCGACATGTATATGCCCACTGTTTTTGTTGTCATATATTTTATAGCGAGGCATACAAAATGAATCAAGTGAGTTTTTAAAAATAAATTAAAAGAAAGCCAATCCTTTATGTTTTCATAGAAAACTCACATCACTTCATTACATAACCAAAGCTATGCAAATCACACAAAGTTATGCAACTTCCCTGAAAGTCATTGCTTCACATATCACAAACTTTAGCAAAAAAAAAAAAAAAAAAAGTAAAACCTAAGGGTGTTCATAACTTTGAGAGATGTGTTGTATATATAATATATTATTAATAAAAATATGTAATATATAAATATACATGAATTTATTTAAGGAGTGAGTATACTCCAGAAACAAATTGGTGTTTGTAATTTTTAAAAAGTGCATATTCTTCTATCATCATATATGGCTGCCTTATCCAGTCATCCTCAGAGAGGTTTCCTCTAGCAGCAGATGGGAGCAGGTGCAAAGTCCCATAGCCAGACTTTCTTCGGAGAGAGTCTAAATTGGACATCTCCATCAGGTTCCTCCTCTTGGAGCTCAGGGAGTCCTAGGGAAGATGGGGAGGAAAAATTTCAGGAGTCACAGGGGCTGAAGGATGCTAGGGAACATGGCCCACTGAATCAACTAGGCTGTGCTTATATGAACCCACAGAGATGGAAGTGACAAGCACAGGGCCTCCGCGGGTCTGCACCAGTTCCTCTGCATATGTATTATCACTATTAGTTTGATGTTTATGTGGGTCTCCTAACAGTGGAAGTCTTTTGCCTGCTCTTGGGACTCTCTCCCTTTTATTGGGTCTCCTTGTCCAGCCTCAATATGAGGGATTTTTGACTTGTCTTATTGTGCCCTGTTTTGTCCTGTTTGGTTGTTGTCTCTTGGAGGCCTGTTCTTGTCTGAAGGAAAACAAAGAGAAGGGAAGTGGATCTGGGGGTGGAAGAAAGGAGGTGTGTGTTGGGGGCAGATGGGAAGAGTGGAGTGAGGGAAAACTGCAGTCAGGATATATATTATAAGTACATTCTGTCCAAACACAATGGAGGAAATGAATCCAAATATGTTAAAATGAGCATAATATTTCAAAAGAAGCTTTGAATTCATTTTAGGGAGATGTCATTGATAAGATAAACAGGTAGATTATTGAGTCTACTTTTAAAAAAGGAACCACTCGTTTTAAATATTTTACAGTGGATTGGATTTTTGTATATTGTATACAAATTTTGTATTGAACTAATCAAAATAGGATGAACAATGAAATTTTTGTCTGAATTTGTCAAATGTTAATGGACTGGACATTGTTAATGTAATTCTTGACTGTATATATTGTATATACTTATTGTACTTATTGTATATAGTTTTTCTTATATTATTATATTTTATATTAGTTACAACTTTTTTTTTATTTTAGAATATAAGCTTATCTGGTGATCAGAGAACAGAACTGCCATTATAGTAAACATAGAGGTCAGGCAGTGGTAGCACATGCCTTTAATCCTATCACTGGGGAGGCAGAGATCTGTTTGGGTCTCTGTGAGTTCAAGGCCACACTGTGAACAGCCAGGCATGGTGGTACACACCTTCAATCCCTGCACTTAAGATCTCATGTCTTTGCTTGGGAAGGACACATGCCTTTAAACCCAGGAAGTGACGGCAGGAAGCAGAAAGATATATTAAGCACAAGAACCAGGAACTAGAGGCTTTTAGCCGCAGTTCAACTGAGACCCTTAGGGTGAGGATTCAGAGGCTTTCAGTCTGAGAATTTGATGAAACAAGATTGGCTGAGTGCTGTGGGATGGTCTGTATGTCAAATTGCTCCGATTGGTCAATAAATAAAACACTGATTGGCCAGTGGTCAGGCAGGAAGTAGGTGGGACAAGGAGAGAGGAGAATTGTGGGAAGCAGAAGGCTGAGGCGGAGAGACACTGTAGCCGCCGCCATGACCAGCAGCATGTGAAGACGCCGGTAAGCCACCAGCCACGTGGCAAGGTATAGATTTATGGAAATGGTTAATTTAAGATAAAAGAACAGTTAGCAAGAAGCCTGCCATGGCCATACAGTTTGTAAGCAATATAAGTCTCTGTGTTTACTTGGTTGGATCTGAGCGGCTGTGGGACTGGCGGGTGACAGAGATTTATCCTGACTGTGGGCAAGGCAGGAAAACTCTAGCTACAGCTGAGGAGTTGTTGAGGTGAGGTTGGCTATGGCTTGTTCTGTTTCTGTGATTGTTCAGCTTTTACCCCAATAGCTGGCCCTGGGTTATTATTATTATTATTATTATTATTATTATTATTATTATTAATAAGACCATTTAGCAGTTCATGTTACATGCCATGATTCTGAAATCAGGTGATTTTAAATAACTTATTTTGTTGTCCCAAATTTATAAAGTTTACAATATCATCCATCTTGACTACCATTGGCAGAGTGTATTTGTAAGTTGACCTAGTTTGGATGTAAATTTGTTTCAGAACTGACCCAAAACTTTTTATGAACTTGTATGTAAGTCATAGGAACAAACACTGTATCATGAAAGTCAACTGCGCTCCTCATATGTGGGTAATTGATTTATAAAATATCTACTGCGAGACTTGATTAGTTTACAGGTATTATAGTCTACAAATGGAACTAAGATCTGGGCCCAAACCACTCTATTTGTCGACTTAGGCTGTAAAGATTCCATTTCTTTTTCAATATGTAATTTGGGAATTTTAAACTTTGCTTATTTTTGGCCCTTCTTATTCCTGATCTGTGAGACACAATCATATACTCTTAACTGCGATTAGATACAGCTTTTCTATGTCACAGATTTTACACATAAAGGAACCATATGGACTTAGACACTTTATCTTCTTCATGTATAAGTACATGTGAAATTGTTTAATAAAACATGATACACACTCAATATATGGAATGACTGAAATATTAAAAATATCTTAGCTGGGCATGCTGATGCAAGTACCAGATACAATTTGTGTCTGAGGTTGTGTTACAAAATATCAAGGCCACATCCCAACAACAACAATCAAAATCAAATTTGCCATTACTTAAATTTTTTTATTTACATCCTTAATTATGTGTGTACACGTGGGTATGTGTATATGGGTAAATATACATGTGTATAGTGGCAGCAGAGAGACCTGAAGAGTGCATCAGATCCCCTGGAGAAGATTTATGGGTAGATGTGAGTCCTCCAATGTGAGTGTTGGAAATCAAACTCAAGTCCTCTACAGGCACAGCACACACTGTTAAACACTGTCCAGTTCGCCAAATTGGTATGTTGAAACTATTTTTTAATGCACATTAAGGATATGTACATGAAGTGTTGGGGAGAAGGCTCAGCCAGTAAAGTGCTTGAAGTGGACACAGGGGGACATGAGTTTGATTCCCAGAGCCACATAAACAACCAGCCAACAACAAAACCAATGCAGGTACAGCAGTGTGCACTTCTGTCCCCAATGCTGGGGAACACAGAGACAAACATACTCAAATTCACTGGCTAGTCATCTTAGCTAAAGCAACAATTTCCAAGGTCAGTGAGAGACACTGCCTCAGAAATAGACAAACAAACAAACAAAAACAAAAAGACAAGGCGGGCAGTGACTGAGGAAAGCCTCTGAGTTTAACTTGTGACTTGAACACCCACTCACACATATGTGATTGCTCATTCCCCAAACACATGCTCGCGCACACACACACACACACACACACACACACACACACACACACACCACTACCACCACCACCATACCAGAGAGAGAGAGAGAGAGAGAGAGAGAGAGAGAGAGAGAGAGAGAGAGGAGAGCAAGAATGTACACATCTAAATTTCATGGACTTTCTTAAGCTTCAACCAATGTAATTAAGTACAATTTATATTTTTGTACTAGGGGCCACTGTGTTTTAAATAATAGTTATTTTAGTGTTATGTCACACGAACCCAGATTTGCATTTCATTATTTACACTCAACTCAGAGAATCACCTAAGCACTCTGGCACATTTACACCACACAATAATTTATCATCAACATCACTTTACTTACCACAAATTTCAAATTGATTTTACATAGAAACGTCTTTAGATATTCTAATTATACTTCCTAGCCTTACATATTCTAAAATTTTCAATGAGAATTGGTGTAGGTGGAGGGAATTCTATGTGTTATTTAATCTAGAGATAATTGATTTCCCTCCCTCCCCCATTAAGCCAGAAATCCAAAATTCTTGATTTCTTCTATTGTTATAGTGTGGTATTTAAGCAAAGTCTTATTTTCTAGCTTATGTGTAGTAAGTATCTCATTGACCATAATTCAATATTTTTCTTGATGTTCAAAATGCGTCTTAAGCTGCTGAATTCAATATTCCTATGGCTGTGGATATATGATTAAATTTTGATGGCATGTGAACTTCATAGAACAGAACAACACAAAAACTATTGGTAGCAAAAATAACCAAGTAAATATTACATCCTACTAGACAGGCCATTTATAGCACTCCACAAAGGCAGATGTGGTATGTATCTATCTTCCCAGCTCATGAGAGCTGGAGACTGGAGGACCAGAAGTTCAAGGTCATCCTTGGATACATAGTGAAGCTTTAGGCTGGCTTGAGCTATATGAGACCTCAAATTCCACTATCCCCCACCCAACAAAAAAGAAAAGAAGTAAAGAAAAGAAAAAATCTAAAAGAGAGGAAGAAGGGAATTGGGAGACAAGAAAAAAGGATAATTATGTGTAGGTATGAAATTTTCATACAGATCTAATGAATATCCATGCTAGATGAAGGTACTCAAGGCCAGCTTGACAAGTTCTTGAAGAAGGTTTAGTGATGGTGCTAAAGTATTATTGGCTAAGGAGATTTGAGCAGATATTTATAGTCAAAGCACTAGGTTGCTCGATGGAGGTTTAGCAACAATTTTGCATTTAAATTCCTTGTTGTGCTTGTATAATTTGTATCTAAAGCCAGAAGATTTAAATTTTTTTTTGGTGATCCAGAGCTGTAAATTTTATATCATCTCAGTCCTGCAAATGCTGAATACAAAACAGAGCTGAAAATGGAAAGCATCTAAGGTGAGGCTGTATCTCTTGCAAAATTCAGAACTGAAGGCCTGCCAAGGAAAGAAACCAAAGAGACTTCAATTTCTAAAGAGAAGTGCAGCCAATGCCTATTAAGACATATGTCTTTATTTACTCAAACATAAATCAAGTGGTCCAGGAACTCCTGCAAGTAAATCGGATTCCATTTGTGTGTTTTTCCTGACACATAAATCTAGCTGCATGTGGAATGGCATGAATAATGCAGGGGCTGAGCTCCCAGAGTGAATAATCTTTCACATTAAACCAAGGACTGATAGCTTACCTTATAGACATTTGCTTGGCACTGTGGAGACAGATGCAGCACTACAGATCAACAGTCCATGGGCATGTATTTTCCTGAGTTGGATTTTTATTTCCAGATATATGTGAAATACATGGTATATCATAGAGCTATCTGCTCAATTCATGTGTTAAATTTTGATTATAATAAATGGCAATCATTGTTACTACAATGGCTAACTCATTTGTGCACAACCCACAATCATCCAGTGAGACTGAGAGTAATGTTAGTCTATGAGTAAGAATACAAGGAGCTGGGGATGTGCATGACTCACTCAAGACCATAAACAAGGCCCTGAACAGAGTCCCTCCTAATCTGTCTGATTTCAGAGACATAAGCATTAGAGAAAAGCCTTCTTATTTTGAACTAAAAAAAGTCATTCATGGCTAGAGTTGTAAGATAAAATAATCTGCTAGAGATAAAAATTAAAGAGGATGAAAAACAAGTTACTACAAAATGCTAAATATAAGCAGAAGGAAACATGTGCTCATGCCACAAATAAGTCAGAGCCCACAGTGAGACCATTATTGAAGCGGCATGAGGAACAAATGTGTACAAACTCCTATTCAGATCTCACTTATCACCCACTTGACTACACAGCTCAAGGGGTAAGAAATCTTGCTTTGGAATCATAACTGATGCTAAGAAGATTTTCATTCATTTATTTTTAAAAAATCTATTTGTTGATTAGGTTAGGGACAGACAAATGGCAAGTTCTCAACTGGCTTAGCTGGATTCTGACATGAATGCCTATGGTTAAGAATAAAATGGAGCACTTAAAATGTTTATTGTACTCTGGTTTCTAGACATTCAAGGATGAATAGGCCAAGAGTTCCAAGATTGTGCAATTTATAATTTGGCAAGAAAGCCAAACATAAACAAGTAGTTGCACAATTAATGTCTAATTACAGTTGTATTAAGTGATAAAAATGAGAGGCATAGAGAGAAACTGGGATATATATATATATAGTATTAGTCTGGGTTATCTAAAGAACTAGAACCAATAGAATGAACATGTGTTTCAATGGTGATACATTAGATTATCTCACATGATATAGGTTGGGTAGTCCTCCAATGGCTGTCTGAATGCTGGAGAGGCTGAGAAGCCAGTAGCTGCTCGTGTGAACTGCCTCAGCAGTCCTATCTAGAACCCAAATCATGGGGATTCCTGGAGAGACACACTTCATCATTCATTAGAATGCTTAAGAGTCTGGGTTCCAACGCCAATAAAGGATGGCAACAGTAGCAGCACAGGTAGATGTACTCACAAGCAAGGAGCAGATGTGGGTAGACAAAAGCAGCTTGGCTTCTGTTAGTTATTTTGTGGCGCTCTTACCCTGCGAGGAAATGTCATAAAACATGACAGAATCCACTAACAAGAGTTTTATTAAGATGAAAGGGACAGACGAGTGCCCAGGCCTGTGAAAAAGACACCTGTGTGGAGAAGAAGAAGGAGCCGGAATTATGGCACCGGCTTATAAAGGCTGGGTGGCGTAGGTGCGTACACAGGTCGACATAACTACTCCACACCTGCGCAGATCACATGGTTGCGTTGCGTGCTCTTACGCAAGAATGCAAAGTCACAGATCCTGGAGAAGCTATTTTGACCTGGCTGAAGTGTCCAGGTCTGCTGGGCCTGTGCAAACACGCCCAACCGTGAGGGAGTGTTGTGAACCCATCAGCTTCTCTCTCAGGCCTCTTTATATCTGGGTCAGTGCTGGAAAGTTCTGGCAACTCTGGGAAAGGGTTTTACATCAGTAAACACCTTCACATACTCACTGAGGGGCAAGTCTTTTGGTTGATCCCAGTGTCAATAAAGTTGACAATCATGTTTTTTGTTTGTTTGTTTGTTTGTTTTACAGTAAGTGTAACTTTATTTTTTATTTACTTTATACTATTTTTTATTGAAAATAGATTCTTTTTTCATGTACTACACCCTGACTCCAGTTTCTCCTCCCTCCACTCTTCCTAGCCCTTTCTACCTCCCCTCTCACCCAGATCCACTCCCCCTCTGTTTCCTCTTCAGAAAAGAGCAGGCTCCAAGAGACAACAGCCAAACAGGACAAAACAAGATACAATAAGACAAGGCAAAAACCCTCATACTGAGGCTGGATAAGGCAATCCAATAAGAAGAAAAGAGTACCCAGAGCAGGAAAAGGAGTCAAAGACACAGCTCCTCTCACTGTTAGAAGTCCCACAAAAACACCAAGCTAACATACAGTGAGAGAACTGTGCAGATCCATGCAGGCCTCATGCTTGACACGTGACTAACCCTCACAAAGGTTTCCAATTCTCAAGGAATTTGTGATAAGAAATTTTGATGTATATATAGAACAACTTACAAAATGGAAAAGAAACAAATTAACACAGAAGAGTATGGTTTTTAATATTTATTTATTCTACTAGTGTTGAGAGAAACATAAAATATCGGAAAAGCGTTTTTCTGAAAGCTTCAAATTCTCGACGGATTTCAAAAATGGTTGACATCTATCTCTACTGCTTGGTGAACATTGATGACTGAAATTGTCTTACTCATTGCTGTGTTCTCTTGAACTAGCAAGACATTGACCATCTATTATGTGCTTTACCAGTGAATGGGCCCTGGATTAGCTTTAAAGTGTCACTATCAAATCTTTCTTTTAGTGCCTCTTGAAAAACAGATGTAAATTAACATGTTTACTGAAAAGAATTACTTTTATCCAACATTCAAATGGTAACTTGGAATAAAGAAAGTGATATGAAAGGATACTTTCCCACAGGGTCAGACTTGGAGATTTGCATCTGCACCCATGCCACATGCTTTGAGATGCTATTAATTAGATACAAGAAGAAAACACTCGTGGGGATGGAAAGATGGTTCCATAGTCAAGAACACATGCTACTCTTGCAAGAGGACCTAAGTTTTGGTTCTAAGCACCCATGTCAGGTTGCTTACAATGCTGGAATTCCAGTTCCAAAGGATCTGATGTCCTCTTCTGAGGTTTGGAGGCAGCAACACTCCTGTGCACAAAACCATAGACCAGCACTCCATTAGAGAGCCCTATGTGCTGGCCAGATAAATGAGGATCTTCTGTAACAAATGACTTCAAAGTTAGACACAATCCTGCAAAGAAGATTACAACTTGCAAGAATGTTAACTACAGAAGGTATGATGTTATCTGGTGTTAGTTAATAGTAAGAGGTAATCATAAACACAACAGAGAAGACCATGACAATGGCATATATATGCTCTTAGAAATGAACTGGCAAGCTTATGTAGAATTTCTTAGAGAGAGGTTGGGACCAAAGTGCAAGAGATAATTAGAAAATGTGGGCACTAGGCATGGAGCTTAGTCAACTGAGTTTTGTCTCTTGTGTTTGATGTCCCAGGTTCGATCCTCAGCACTGCATAAACCTAAGATTAAAGCATGTGTGTGATGACTCTTATTTGTAACCCCAGTGCTTTAGGAATGCAGGAGGAGGATCAGGAGTTCCTTTGAAGTACACCTGCTTTCACATGTAGAAAAAACATTGGGGGATGGGCAAAACATTTTAAATCTGTCATTTTGTAACTGGTCTATTATGACTTGGTTTTCAGGTTAGATTTAATATTCAGGGGAAAGTAAGTATTATTTTTGTGAAATGTTAGAATGACTTTTATATGTGAAAAAAAATACAGTATTCAGGGAATGACCTGTGTCATGATTAGCAAACCTCTCTTGATCCTATTTCAGTGATTTTTTGATACAGTCACTTATCAATGTGTCTCTGAAGGATGGATTTTTAGCTCTCTCTGAATCTCTGTGGCCATACCACCTAGGATGCTCTAAGTGTATTCTTTGTTAGGAGCTATAAAATAAATACGTAGTTAATACATTTAAAAATCTTCCAGAAACATTGAAATATTTCCCAGTTCCAACATCCTGGAGTCAAAATGTATAGAGATAACCTGTTTTGACATCTGGTTGGTGATCTGTGTGCACTAAGAGGAATTAGTGCAACAAGGGAGCAAAATGAGCACTCTAAACCAGTCATAGTATGATGTCACAGTAGAGAGCAGATTATCTTTATAGAGTTTAAAAGGTAAATAGAAGGTTGTTTGGGGGAGCTTTAGTGGCATTCCATCTAATGTGAAGTTAATATGCTCCGGGTCACATGTGAGCCAGCCTAGAATGAAGTCACAGAATGAAAGCGAAGATAGAGTTAGAGATTAGTTTAATTAGGATTTCTTAAGATAATATTGAATTTCATAAAGGATTTGAAGACTGCAAGTCTTTCGTCACATCGCAGGCTGCATGGAATTTGCGTGTTTCCAGATTCTCCCTAGGAACTTCAGTCAGCAGGATTCTGTGGAATTCCTAACCTCCAAGAGGCAAAATTAATACCAGTTAGAAGAGACTAGAGAATATTAGTGGTATGTGAATGGATTTGATTAATAATGAAAAGTAAAGTTGCATTCTTCACATTTATAATCCAGTGATTTCTGCAAGGCTCTGTCCTTGATCTTATGGTATCTGAAAATTGTAACCTGGTGCTGGTTGCAACTGATAAGAAATTAATGCCTTAAATCTATGTGAGCAAGGTATCTTAGTGTGTGGTATGTAAAATGCCAAGTGATGAAATTATGTGTAAAGAACCAATCCCTGAAACAATATAGGTCCCAAGGAAACCTAAAAATATAATGGATTTCTGTCTTTGAAATACTGAGCTTCTATTTCATTTTCCTCTTTCTTGGCCTGAGGGGAAAAAGTGGGGGAAAAAAGAACTAAAAATTGAAAATAAAACAAACGACAACAGTAAAGTTAAAGATGATTTCTGTGTCATGTTCATGAACTTGAATTTTTACTTGCAGGAGGTATTACATCAGGAGAATTGTGGAGACACAGACCATGTTGCATGTTGGAGTGAATACTTCGATTGCTGTTTTAATGATGATTTTGAAGAGAAGGTATTAGTGTTGGCAGGGAACCCATCTGAAGTTCTTTGTTAAAAATATTGAAGGTCAAAGATGATGAAAACTAAAAAAGGCAACAATGATAGCAGCAGAGGGGTGTGTACAGATTTGAGAACTATTTGAAAGGGAAAATGGTAAGACTTTATAACGGAGTGTAAGGAATAAAGCAGAGCTAAGCAGGGGATAACATGTTCACATCTCTATATACTTTACCCAAGAATATGGCATTGCCACCAGTTAAGATAGAGAACACAAGATAAGGAAAACACAAATAAGAGTCAAATAGAACTCTCCCTCCCTGCCTTTGTCTTGATTCTTATTCTCCCTCTTCTTTTTCCTCTTCCTCTTCTTCTTTGCTAACATTTACATTTGCTTTTGTTCTTTTTTTTATGGGGGGTGGGGGGAGTTAAGTCCTTATATATTTATTTTCATGCATACGCATGTTCTGCCTGCATATATGTCTTTGCACCACATGCATGTCTGATGCCCAAGATGGCCGGAAGAGTGTGTCAGATTCCCCTGGAACTGGAGTTACAGATAGTTGTGAGTCACTATGTGGGGCCTGGGAATACAATCCAGATCCACTGGAACTGGAGTTACAGATAGTTGTGAGTCACTATGTGGGGCCTGGGAATACAATCCAGATCCATTGTAAGAACAAGCTACCCTAACCCCTAAGCCATCTAAGTTTTCAGTTGTATGTCATATTATTTTATATTTGCATATATGTTTATTTTGTTTTTTGAGAATTCCATATACAAATGCTGTGTGAACGTCGTTTTGAACCTGCTGTCTCCTGTCTCCAATTCTTCTCATGTCTCCCCTACTCTCACTCAAACTTATGACATTTCCTTTTATTATTGCTGCATATATATATATATATATATATATATATATATATATATATAAGCATGTACATATATATGCATGTACATATATATACATGTATATATATGCATGTATATATATGCATATATATATACATATATCTTGCTTAGTCCATGCTCATATGTGTATTGGCTTAGGGATGACCTCTTGGGATTAGGTAACCTATTGAGAGCTTCCCCCTGTAGAAGACTGACACTCTCTCAGCAACCATTAATTGCCTGTTCAAATCTGCTACTACTATGCTATTGCCTCAATCCAAAGCTGATGTAGACAGGAACATGTCATGTTTAAGATACAAAGACCAAGTTCTCATTCCCTACTCACCTTTACTCCACCCAGGAGATCTCTTCTATGTCCTCTTCCTAGGGAGATCTTTGTGTTTTCCTGTGGTGGTATTGTGTTCCCCAAAATATTGTGCAACCTAATAAACTTATCTGGGGTCAGAGACAGAACAGCCACAATATTAAACATAGAGGATAAGCAACTGTAGCACTCACACCCTTAATCCTAGCATTCCAGAGGCAGAAATCCCTCTGGATCTCTGTGAGTTCAAGGCCACATTGGAAACAGCCAGGCATGGTGACACATGCCTTTAATCCCAAGAAGCGAGCCTTTAATCCCAGGGAGTAATGGTAGAAGGCAGAAAGATATATAAGGTATGAGGACCAGAAACTAGAAGTATTTGGCTGGTTAAGCATTTGGCTGGTTAAGCATTTGGCTGGTTAAGCTTTTAGGTTTTGAGCAGCACAGTTCAGCTGAGAGCCATTCGGCTATGAGGACACAGAGGCTTCCAGTCTGAGGAAACAAGATCAGCTGAGAAGTTGGCCAGGTGAGGTTAGCTGTGGCTTGTTCTGTCTCTCTGATCTTCCAGTGTTCACCCCAATACCTGGCTCCAGGTTCGATTTTATTAATAAGAACTTTTAAGATTCATGCTACATTTCCCCCTTGAGCTATCCTTGTTACCTAGCATCTCTGGGTCTGTGGATTGTAGCATGATTAGCTTTTACTTTACAGTTACTATCCACTTATGAGTGAGTACATACCCTGTTTGTCTTTCTGGGTCTGGGTTACCTCATTCAGGATGATTTTTTTTTCTACTTCCATCCATTTGTCTTTACATTTCCGGAAGTCATTGTTTTTAACAACTGACTAATACTCTATTGTGTAAATGTCCCACATTCTTTTAAATTTATTCTTCCATTGAGGAGTATCTAGTTTGTTTCCAGATTCCAGCAATTACAAATAAAGCTGCTATGAAAATTGTTGAGCAAGTGTCTTTGTGGCATGATTAAACATCCTTTGAGTATACACTGAGATGGTATTGCTAGATCTTGAGGTAGATTGATTCCCAACATGTTGAAGGGTGGATGGAGGTTGGAGATTACTGAAAGAGATGACTGGAAAGAAGGGGAGGTGCATGTCAGGGTCAAGTAGAAACCTGATGCAAGGGAAACAAACTCCCATGAATCTACGAGGATGACCCCAACTAAGACTCCTAGCAAACGTGGATAGGTAGCCTGAACTGATCATCTCCTATGATCAGATTGGTGACTACTGCAGATATATCAGAGAGCCTCTCCCAGTAATTGATAGAAACAGATGCAGAGACCCACAGCCAAACATTAGGTCGAGCTTCTGGACTCCTGCTGAAGAGAGGGAGGAAGAATTGCAGGAGCCAGAAAGGTCAAGGACATCACAAGAAAACCCATAGAAACTACTAGCCTGGCTCATAGGAACTCTCAGAGTCTGAACCAACAGCCAAGCAGCCAACATGGGACCAACCTAAGTTTACCTAATATATGTGACAGTTGTAAAGCTTGGTCCATTTGTCGGACTCCTATTAATGGGAGCAGGGGCTGTCCCTAATGCTTTGGATGGCTTTTGGGAACCTATTCCTCATACTGGATTGCATTGCCCAGCCTAAATACTAGTGGAGATGCTTGGCCATACTGCAGCTTGATATGACATACTTTGTTGCTATCAATGGAGGCCTTAACCCTTTCTGAACAGAAACAGAAGAGGAGTGGATGGTAAGGGGTGCCTGAAGGAGAGGTGGGGAGAATGAATGGGAGGAGAGAAGGGAGGGGAAACTGCAAGCCAGATATAAAATAAATAAATAAATAAATAAGTAAATAAAATTTTAGAAAGATACAAAGATTACAATTTTATTCACTTTTCCAAAAAGTATACCATGAAGACTTGTGTAAAAACTGTCCATTTTAAAATATTTCCCCATTATTTGAAAATTTCATATATATATATACATATATATATACATATATATATCATATCTATTCACCCACTCTTGTGGTGGTATTGTGTTCACCAAAATATTGTGTACCTTAATAAACTTACCTGGGGTCAGAGAACAGACAAGCCACTAGTTAGTCAGTGATAGCACACGCCTTTAATCCTAGCATTCCAGAGATAGAAATCCCTCTGGATCTCTGTGAGTTCAAGGCCACATTGGAAATAGCCAAGCATGGTGACACACACCTTTAATCCCAGAAAGCCAGCCTTTAATCCCAGGGAGTGGTGGTAGAAAGTAGAAAGATATATAAGGCGTGAGGACCAGAAACTAGAGGCTTTTGGCTGGTTAAGCATTTGGCTGGATAAGCACTCAGGCTTTTAAGCAGCAGTTCAGCTGAGAGCCATTGGGATGAGGACACATAAGCTTCCCGTCTGAGGAAACAGGACCAGCTGAGGAATTGGCAAGGTGAGATAGCTGTGGCTTGTTCTGTCTCTCTGATCTACCAGCATGGACCCCAATAACTCGCCTCGGGTTTGATTTTATTAATAAGAACTTTTAAGATTCATGCTACACACTCTTCCCCAACTTTTTCCAGATTCTCTCTCCATCAGAATGTAACCCTTTCCCAATTTCATGCAATTTTTAAAAAATAACTTGCTGGGTCCAATTAGTGTTTTCTGCATGATTATGGGCAACTGCCCAGTGGAAACTGCCCCTAAAATTATAACTCTCCTTCCTCCTCCAGCAGAACAATACCATTCACATTTTTCTTCAAGATTCTGCCCATAGGTTTTGAATATTGGTACAAGGCTGTATAAACTTTTTCCAATAACTACAGTACTCCCTAAAGTCTTGGGTGAAAAGTTTAGGATTTATTTATCATTTTGCTCTTAAGGTTAATTAGGAAATAATATAAATATATGGATATTAGATTTTGCCATCTGATAACTTTTCCCATTTCTTAACTGGAAATATTTTTCTTTGATTATTTCTTTCCAATGTAACAAATTATACTAATCAATCAAGGCTATTCTATTTTATAAAGAGGGTTTCTCTGTATTTTAAAGTAATAGCAAGCTTTGGAATAGTTAAATCCATCTTTGTAGCTCTAAGAGAGGTCTCAGTAGAATTAATAATTAATAAATGTGAAAAGGAATTTATTTGGTATGAATTGCTTAATTCTTCTTCTGGGAACAGCAGAAAAATATATTTAGTATGAAAAACCCCCATATTTTATTTTACTTACAAATGGTGACTAATGTTTGGAAATAATATCCTTCAAACAAATCCAATGTAAGGAATAGTATTTTGTTTCAGATTCATGGAATAAATCTAGTAAATTTTGAGTGGTTTCCTGAACAAGAGAAGGATGAAAAAAGGGGGAGGGGCTCTAGGCATTCTAGGCATGTTCAAGAGTTGAGTTTCAAAGATTTCAAAGGTTTTTGGTTTTGCTTTTTGGATGACTGGTTCAGATGTCATTTTCTATGGATATTTTTGGTTGAAACTGCTCCATATTGTCTTAAGGATTGATTATGGGAGCACCACCAGCTGTTTACAGACAGCACACTCTAAAGGTGATGAACACACACGTGCTCACAATCTGATTTAGGGATTGTGAGGTTTCTTGTATGCATCATTTATGTTTTAGAAGCACTGTTAGTCTTCTGTCGGTCTTCCTGTGCACTAGGATTTCTGAGTCTTCTAAAGCTGCTACCTGAAAGGAAAAAAAAATAGTTACAAACATCATGAGTTGGGAGCTAGAGATATAGCTCAGTGGTTAAGAAGCCTGGCTTCTCCTCAAGAGAACCATGTTTGATTCCCGAGCACCACAAGACAGCTCACAAGCATTCATATCTCCAGATTCAGAGGGTTCAATGCTCTCTTTTGACCTCTATGATTATGGTATACATGTGGTATACAGACATTGATGCATACCAACTCCATTATACATAAAATAAAAATAAATAAGTAAAATCTTGAGGTGTAATTGATAGATATAGGGATCACTTAAAAAATTTTTTATCTATTTTGGGTGAATGATTGAATTTTGTGTATATTTTGCCTTGAACATCATCACATAGTGGCAGGTGCCTGGGCTTAAAGGCTGGCTCCACCATTTCCAGAGGAGAAACTATCTCCAGTTTTCATCTGCGTTTGACATTCCATCTCCTCTCCTCTTCCAGGGGAGTTAAGCACAGTAGCTGTTTGCAATTAATTTTTCAGATTGTCGCTTAAAACAACAGAGCCACATCATTGTATTTGTAATGTTTTACACATGTATACTCATATATATTTCAAATTTTATATAAAAATGTGCAAAAAATAATCAGTGTAGACATGGTAGTACATGCATTTAACCCCAGCATTTATGAGGCAGATGCAGGAGGATCTTAGTGAATTCAAGGTCAGTATATTTTGGATAGCAAGTTCTAAGCCAGTCAGAGCTATAGAGTGAAACCTGTCTCAAAATGAATCAATGTCCATTAACACCACCATAAATATCACTTTTTTTTTAAATCTAGAAAAGGAATTTTACTGTTGCTTTGGGGGAGTGGCAATAATCTATAATTGATAGATACAGGTTGCTTACACTTAAATCTAATATAATGGGCCAGTTAATTTTCAATCAAATGAGTTTTAAGTAATAAATGTGGAAACGAGTGTCTTGCTACTGACACTCATACTCAGTATTTAGTTTAAAGATGAGCCAGGATGCGCACATACCACTGTTATTACATGATACCATTACTACTGCTACAATACCCTCAATCACTCAAACAACCAATGGTTTTAGTCAATAACTACACAGTGTAGGTAGAACTATTATGGTTTTGTTTGTTTGGGCTTTTTGTTTTGTTAAGCATAAATCAGAACTTGTCCACTTCTTATCAAGAAGTAAAAATTCTCAATGTTCTCTATTGCTCTTAAACTAAAGAAAACCGTTAAAATCATCAGATTCTGGTGTGGATTGATCCAGGCTAAGTCCTTAGCCACTTTGGTGGAGGTTGGAGGGAGTCTACAACCCACAGTTTTGCCAGTTTAGACTCTATCCTTGCTGTCTAGTAGCTGTGCCCTATAGAAATGCTTTGCCTCCTCTGAGCCTGGGTGTATTTATCTCTGGAAGCTGGTTAGAACGGGCCTTACAATTTTTTGAAGTCTAGGTGAATCACCAGGTTTAAAGGTTTAGATCAGGCACATATGCTCTGTGAATACGGTTACTGTGCAGCATCCACCCTCTAGATGCCAGCCTTCTTGGCCTTTGTAGAGCTGCTAGCATTTGCCTTGTTCCCATCAAGCATAGAGGCTGAGTATGTGTCACCCTATGCCTTTGAAGGCTTTCCCCCTACCTCTTAATTCTCATTTCTTCTCTAGTATCCAACACAAGCATATCTTTCTCATAAAAGTATTTACTTCTGACTCCACATCGCTATACTCCACCTCCTAAACAGATTTACAATCACCATAACATTTATTCCAGCATTTTAGTAATGTCCAGTCTCCCTCAGAGAAGGAAGTTTCTGCTACTAGAGAGCAGAAACTGAATCCAATCTCAGTTGTCTTCGTGTATTCCAATATCCAGCACCAGGCTTAGAAATATTTGTTGAATGAATAAGCAAAGGAATTAATGAAAGGAAAGAAAATAAAATAATGAATGGCCATGATAGCAAGAAATTCAGCCTGACAAGTTTCAATGAACTCAAACAGATGAAAATGAAATATAAATTCTACTTTCATGACTTCTGAGGTAGAGAATCATGGTGGTGCTGCTGCTGATGGTGGTGTCATTCCGCTCTTAAACATATGAGAACCATTATATGCATTTTCACACTAAGTCTTTATTCCATGTTAGATAATAGTTTAAAATAATTTGATTAGCTTTATATCACATTCAACTATAATTTGTCTACAACTATTTGAAGACTAATTTCATTGTATTATTGATTTTAAATTTAATTTGCTAAGAGCTCTGGAAGAAAGTCTTTGTGGGGCATTCATAATGTTTTAAGGATCATGACTTATGGGGAATATGTTTGTAGATAGGTCACAGAATAAAACACTCAAATTGATTTTCTTGTTAGTCTCTACAGATATGATGGTAACAAATGCTTATGATTGTAATTATCTTCTTCTTTGATAACTGAATAAACATCTTAACACAATAATATGAATAATCTTAAATAGGAAGGCAGCTATTGTCAATTAAAATAATACCATACATTGCTTATACTTCTACTGACATTTCAAAAGTTTAATCTGAGTCATTGAACTCTGAGTTCAAAGAAGAGACATTTCTTCAATATATAATCTTGAGATATTTAGGCTTCCATACATATGTGTGTACAGATATATGCACATTAACACAAACACATGCAAACATATTTATGCATAGCCACATCTACCACATATACACACACTCTACTCAAAGTATCTCTGGATTTATAGCATTTTTATTCGTATCCTATACATCTGTATATAACATACACTAGGGATATTTAGTAAAGATCACTTATCATATAGGGCAATTAGACATGGTGCCTGGTAATCATTATTGTGAGCACATGTTTATATTAATAATCTGAATTGAATATAATTATACACTCAAATTTGTCTTAGGGACAGTGTGAGTGAATTTTTGTTATCTAGCCTTTTTAATTGAATTGAGTTTGGAAAGTTGACAGACCTACCCCCTAGTCACACATATTGCCTGATAATTGACAATTGTGAGGACTCTCTTGTGCACTGTAGGCATTTGTCAATAATTACAGAACCTATGTCTATGAGGCCACACTTTCAAGCTGTGGCAACCGAAACTATCTCCAGACATTGACAATATGCTATGGATAGCTACCCAGCCCTCCGTTGGGAATCACTCTTTTATTCACTGGTTTCTGCTGTGACAATGTACTGCCATACTAATCATTGTTTTATAGTAAAAAGGATAGCATCAGAATTTTTCTATGAAAAATAATGAAATAGCAAGGAACCATTGAAATGGCTGATAATTTATGCTTGACTTGAGTATGTTCTGACTCAGAAGCTCATGACCTAGGCAGTACATTCAACCATACTAAGCTAGGATTATGGGAATTGCTGGGGTATATAGCAGGTGGTATGATTTTTCTCCTCTTTAAATCATACAGTCTTAAGTTAAACTGTATTGTGGCTGATAAGCTACTGACTTGGAAGGAGTCAAACATGTTCCCTATCCAGTTTTGTTTCCAGTTACATGAGCAGAAAGTTGTTATTAGAATATATTATTCCTGATTCTCTAAGAGGGCTAAGGGAGTCACGTCTTAGTTTTTATTTATTTAAATTCTTTTTCATCTTACATACCAAACACAGTTTCCTCTCCCTCTGCTTCTCCTGGTCATCCCCTACCTGCTTCCCCATCTCCACCCCACTTCACCTCTCATGCCCTTGTCAGAGAGAGTAAGGACTTCCTTGGGGAGTCAACAAAGCCTGATATAAGAAGTTTAGGCCCAAGCACCCCCCACCCCCATCAAGGCTGAGCAGGTATCCCACCATTAGGAATGTGCTCCAACAAAAGCCAGTTCATGTACCAGGGATAAATCCTGGTCTCACTGCCAGGGGCCCCACAAACAAGTCAAGCCACACAACTGTCACCCACATTCAGAGGGCATAGATTGGTCCCGTGCTGGTTCCCTAGCTGTCAGTCCTTAGTCCATGAGCTCCCACCAGCTTGGGTCATCTGTCTCTGTGGGTTTCCCCATCATGAACTTGACCCCCCTTAAATTTGCAGGCAAATGGAAAAAATTAGAAAAAATCATCCTGAGTTAGGTAACCCAGACCCATAAAGAAAAACATGGTATATGTACTCACTCACAAGTGGATATTAGATGTAAGTCAAAAGGATAACCAGGCAACAATCCACAATCCCAGAGAAGTTAGGTAACAAGGAGGACTCTAAGAGAGACACACATGGATTACCTTAGGAAAGTATTCTGGGTAAACTGGGAGCAGGGTTTAGGGGGGAAGGGATGTGCAGGAGTTGGGGGGGGGGACAGGATGAGGGATGGGAACAAGTGGAAGAACACAGCTAAGTCAATGCTGAGAAATGTATTTGCATCTGATGATTACATAGCTGTATCTGACATATAAAGAAATTCAATATTTAGAAATCAATCACAGAATGTAGTTTATAAAGGGGACATGGACACATACACACACACACACACACACACACACACACGTACAGACACACTTAGAATTTTATTCACTTATTGACAAGTTACACAGAGGGTCAGAACATCTGGTATGTTCTTGAGTTTTCATAGAGCCTCAGGGTGAGTGGCAAGTATGAATTAGACCTCATTCTTTTGGCTTTGATGTTACAGCACCTGTATGAGCCAAGGAGGTATTTGTTGATTACAAACAAAACATAATCTATTGGCCTTCTTGAAATTCTGATGTGATCACCCAAGAGGTACCACTTACAGACTTGTTCGGCTTTGAAGACAAGAAAAGAAAAAAAAAAAAAGAATTGAATGTGAAAGATGGATTTGAAGCCAAACCATCAACAATGAGTGCAAAGAAGTCACTTCAGGATTCCGTGCAACAGTTCAGATCCAGTCTTCTGTGCCTTTGATTTAAATAAAATAATAAACAGATGTTGGTGAAAATATGCCTGAGCATGGGTTGCCATTAAAGGGAAATACGGAAAGGAAGTAACAAGAATTTAATAAGAATAGGGCAGTGCAATCTTACATTTTAAATGGTGCCTGACTAGAAAGATGAATGTGGAGCCAAGTCTAATGTTACTGTGAACACGTAAGAAACAGTCAAAAACAGTAAATAAATAAATGCCTCAACTAAACATTACGAGACAAAGAACCTCTAAAGATGCCATTGAGTTTGGATGAGAGGGTAGGTAGAGAGGATTTCTGAGGTGCCAGGGGGAAGAGAGACTATAATCAGAATATATTGTATGAAAAAAAAAACCACCCTATTCTCAATAAGAGAAAATAGCCAAGTCAATATATTAAAGTGAAAGATAAAAACAAATGGGTTGACGTCGCTACTGTTCTAGTCCTGTTTATGCAGCCATTTTTAGGAGACACAGCTGATTCTGGAATCCTTTTATTCCCTCTTCCTCCATGTTCCCTGAGCCATACATGCAGGAGATGTGATGTGGATGGATCTGCTGGAGCTGGTCTCCTGTGTGATCCACTGATCTCTAAACATGAAAGGGGTAAATTTCTGTAGGGCCCCACACCTAGACAATAAACTATAGAAAGCTGCTGATGGCTGAGAGAGGAAAAATAAGCTCCTTCTATGGATGAGCTCCCTTATTGGTTGTCCAATGCAGGGGATCAACCTTGACTTCCCATATACACATAAAACAAAAACATTGTTCTCCCACTCCATCCCTGTTCCAGCTTGACCATTCCATTCCCTTATGTTCTTATCCCTCATCTCCTACCCTCCATTGCTCCTGCCATCCCCAGTTTACTCACAGAGATCTCATGTATTTCCCTTCCCAGGGCGATCCATGCATCCCTCTGTGGGTCCTCCTTGTTAGCTAGCTTCTCTGTTGAATGTACCAGGCTCTGCTGACTCCCCATGGGAGGCCTTACCTTCTTGTAGGAGTGAATGGGGGTGAGGGTAGGGGGTGACTGGAGGGGTGGGAAGAGGAGAATCTGTGATTGATATGTAAAATGAATAAAAAAAACCTTTTAATTAAAAATTACTTATCTTAAAAAGAAATATGTTGCTATGTGCTTAAACTGTGTAATTTATAATACTTTGACAATATTAAAGTATGATTAATTAAAAAAAAACTTAGAAGAAGAGGCTTGAAGGAAGAGAGAACTGGGAAACATGACTGAAATAGGTGGGTAGTATTTAGAGAGTGATGTGGAAAGCTACTACAGTGTAAACTTCCAGGAACCTATGATGTTGACCCTAGTGAGAACTCCTAGTAAAGGAGGATATGGAGCCTGCACCAGCCATCTTCTGTAATCAAGCTAAGCTCTCAGTAGTAGGACTGGGACACCAATCCAGCCCCAAAATCTAGGAACCAAAACCTGTCCTGTCTTCAAGATGTACTGGGGCAATAGTGGCTGAGAGCTTGCGGGAGTGTCCAACCAATGACTGATTCAATCTGAAGCTCACACCGTGATAGGGAGCCCATGCCCGACACTGCCTACATGGCCAGGGTCTGGAAGCTGGATGTCTCAGGAAAAAAAAAGTCAATGAAATGATTCCTAATGATATTCTGCTATGCTATACCCATAGATCTGTGCTTAGGTGCTTAGTCTGGTTTATCATCAGAGAGGCTTCATCTAGAAGCTGATGGGAGCAGATACAGAGACCTACAGCCAGATGTTAGGGAGAACTTGGGGAAACACTACAGAAAAGGGGAGGAAAGATTGTAGGAACCAGAGGGATCGAGGACACCAGGAGAATAGGACCAATAGAATAAACCAAGCAGGGCTCACAGAGACTGAAGAACCAACCACGGAACATGCATGGTTCTACACCAGCCCCTCTGTATATATGCTGAGGTTCTTTAGTTTGGGGTCTTTGTTGGACTCCTAACAATGGAAGTAGAAGTTTCTGACTCTTGCCTGCTCAAGGGACCTTTTTCCAACTACCACATTGCCTTGTCCAGCCTTGATATGAGGGCTTGTGTCTAATCTTATTGCATCTTGGTATGATGACTTCGGTTGATACCATTAGGAGGGCTGCTCTTTTTCTGAAAGGGAATTGAGAAGCAGTGAGTCTTGGGGAAAGGGGAAGTGGAGGGAACTTGGAGAAGGGGAGGGGAGGGAGGCTGTGGTTGGGATACACTGTATGAGAGGATAATAAATAAATGAAACTTAAAAAATGATTCTAGGATGATTTTCCATGAAATTCAGGAATCTGTTTTGTTACACAATTAAAAATGAATCAGATCATTTCTCCAGTCTCAAAAGAATTCAGCCTCTCATCACGTATTTCTCTATCTCATCCTCCCCCTGGGCTCAGGCATCTTCAGTTAATGCCAGTGTAGTAACATTTTTTTCCCATGATTTTAGCAGGTAGAGATGGTATCATAGCTAAAGAACTTGTCAAAAATTTGAAAGAAGAAATGTTTCCAGATAAGCCACTTTTCTTAAGTTTGTTAGTAATGTTTGAGGTAGAAAGTTAAGAGTTAGCAGGTATTTTTAGATTGAAAGCCATGAGCAAGTTGCTCTACAGACTGCCTGCCTGATACTGGCTGAAGTCCTTCAGAAACGCAGGCCTGAATCTATCCAGAATATCTGAGGTTCAGCTAGACCCAGTGACACTCATTTAAAACAGGCCAGTCTCTTCTGAGACAATGGAGTCATAATTAAAATTGTAATTGTTTGGGAATTGCATATAGAAGTTTGTGAGAAACTATCACCTTTACCCTAATACCAAATCAATTAATAATTATGCTTTTCTTCTGAGTCATCAATGAGCAATAGAACCAAAGATGTCTAAAATAACTAAATTACAGAGATGTCATCATGGGTTATTAAGGAGCATGAGTAGAAGAAGAAAAAAAAAGCAGACCTGCCATGTTCAAAAAGTGTTCAGTGAGACAGATAACTCAAAAAGTGTTCAGTGAGACAGATAACCTTCTGAAAGTGAAGGACTATGTATGCTGACATAATTAGTTTGAATCTAGAAGAACTCAGACAACAAAAGTCAATTTCTTACTTGAAAGTACTCTCCCATGAGATTTTGCTGAATAAACATCAATAGGCAAAGAGAGCAGGAATGTGAAGAAGTAGCATTTCACATAGTATATGAGACTCAGTATTGTGGAAGAGAAATAAAGAATTCAACCCAGTGTAGTTCCGTGGAGAGAAGTTATCTAGCATGTGCAAGGCCCTGGGTTCAACACCCAGCACTACAAAAAACAACAAAACCTATAAACTCAAACTTAAGGTGACTCTAGCTTGTGACAAGTATACTTAAAACCTAGTAGGGACAATAACATGTTACTGGGGAGTGTACTTTCTTTCTGGAAAATAGACAGAGAGAAAATTTATTTCTCAGTAAGGGTGAACCATTCACTTTGAGAGATGAATTTGCAAATGAGAGTTTATATCACCATATGACTTAAAGTTTTTCCATTTGTCGGGTCAGATACAGACTATCTGATATGTAAGTGCTAAATCCCAGTGGGTAGTCTCATAACATTTTTTTTCCACATCAGTATGGAAGTTTTCCTAATTTCTAAGTCTACACTGAGGGACACCAAGGAAAAGGAGAAGAAAATGAACTATTCTTAAATTATCATATTTAGGTCTTCTCCGATATGAGTTATGCTGTTTGTTATTAAAAGACTTAATTTTTTATGTTTGCTTGTATGTATGTATGTACACAGCAAGTGTGCAGTGCCGGGGTAGGTAGAGGAGGGTATTAGATCTCTTTGTTCTGGTGTTACAGATGATTATGAGCCTGCATGCAGGAGTTGGGAACCAAGTCCTAGTCATCTACAAGTGCGTGGAGTGCTCTTAACCTTTGAGCCATATCTCTAGCCCCATCTAACACTGCTTTCCCCCACTTTTCTGTTGTAAGTCCCAGTGTTCCTACAAGACATGATGCCGGGTGGTGGTGGCACACGCCTTTAATCCCAGCACTTGGGAGGCAGAGGCAGGTGGATCTCTAGGAGTTCGAGGCCAGCCTGGTCTCCAAAGTGAGTACCAGGAAAGGTGCAAAGTTACACAGAGAAACCCTGTCTCAAAAAAACCAAAAAAAAAAAAAAAAAAAGAAGACATGGAAGAACATTGGGAAATGTAATCTGCCCATGAACCAGGATGAGAAGACAGTGATGAGGAATACAAAGTGTTTCCTTGGTCACCGTTCCTTTCCAAGAACTGTTCCGGGGTAGATTTTTAAATCGCTTCTAAATCATTTAGTCCCCTTCTATACACACATTGGCAAACCAATCTTCAGGCATTCACAGTCATGGGGATCCAAGCCTATGAGCCATTCAAAGCTTAAAATAAAAATAGGAAATGTACATCCTATTCACATATCTCTCTCTTCTCCCTGTGATCCTATGTTTCCTCTGCTGAACTGAGGAAAATGTATAACAGGAAGATTGTTTTCATCCTGATACCAGGTTGCAGGGCAGTCTATCTCCTTCCTTATATTCCTCAGAATCCTAACCTGTTCTTGCCCTCCTATAATAAGTTTTGTGTTTTATTGTGGGAAAACATACAAAATTTAGCACTGGAGAGATGGCTCAGTGGTTAAGAGCATTGCCAGCTCTTTCCGGGGACCTGGGTTCAATTGCCAGCACCCACATAAAGGCTCAAAACTGTCTGTAACTCAAGTCCCTGGGAATCCAATGCCCTCTTCTGGTCTCTGTGGACTCCAGTCACACATGTGGTACATGAACATACATGCAAGGAAAATATCCACACATGCAAAATGGAAAAGCAATTAAAAAGAAAGGATGCAAATGTTGAAACTAGTTCCAAATAATTTTCTGTTCTTTGCTGTAAAAGATTCTGTGTTAGAAAGCTTAGAAAAGTTTTTCTGTGTTAGCCGATGTAAGTTTACTTCTTCATAACATGAAAATGTTGTTGTTCTTATTTTTATAAAGAGAAGAAAGGATAGGCAATTTCTCAATTCTTGTCTAAGCAAATAACACAGGTAGGGATTGGGTCCCTACCTCTTGTCTTTGCTTATAGGGTTTACCCTTGTGATGTTGGATTGCAAGATATAGCAATTCATTTACATTATCATTTTTGTTTTGTGACAACATGAAGCAACTTAAGTCTTCATTTCATAAGGGAAAGCAGTATAGGATCAGACATGATTTAATGTAAAGGCAACCACTCGACTTGCAAGGCAGGGAGAACACACCATCCCTTCTTAGAGTGTCTTTCTGCTTTTCAAAGCTAAACCATGTCAACTTTTCCTTAGCACTGTTCTCTGTGACTCCTGTGTAAAGCCTGGAATGGAAAAGTCTTTTCTTTAGTAGAGTGCTTGTTTGCTTCATGTTTTGGAGAGTTCGTTTGGATGATGAAAAGAAAATCCTTTTAGCCTATGTATAAACAAAACCTGCTTTTGTCACTGGCACCCTGCAGAAACCAAAGATGAACATTAAATTACCCCAGCACATGGCTACTTGCCAGTAATTATTCAGTGCGAGGTTTAAGCAAGTTTATCTAGAATGTGAGGACCATGCATACATGGCTGAAGGGAAAGACATGGTTAAAGTAATTATCTGGCATATTCCCACAGTGTAGACAGTCAGTCTGGCTCATTTGGACTAAGAATAATAACCCAGCACATTCTTTTTGCCAAAAGGAGTTATTTGGCAAATCACCTCAATGTGCCTCAACAGAGGAACATTAAATCTATGAGACGCCAAAAGAGAAAGAAAATATGACTGCCTTCGGGTATTGGAAAGCCTGCAGACAGGGCAGCCGGAGGGAGCCCTGGACCAGAAAGGCCTGGAAGTCAGGGCAATTGCCTTTCATTTCCATGACCCTTCCTGGGGCTTGTGAATTAGGACTCTAGAATCTTTTCATCTTCCTTCTGTGATTGCTTCATTAATGTTTTCCCCGAAGCCTCTAGTCTCTTCTTAGATGTCTTTTTTTCCGTGGCACATTAAGATAAGCTTCTCTTTGTGATCCAAACAATTAGGATTGTCCCAGCAAATAGCCCAATGTACTGGGGAATCTCACCTTGGGTGTTTGTTTTGTCCTACACGGGTCCAGGAAGAAAGGCTTTCATGGAGAAGCATACTGGAGAAGATAGTTCCTTCTGTAGATGCTCGATGCACTTTTAAACTGTCTTTTTGCTCCCATTTTCTTGTGTTTTTTTTAATGTATATGACACAACACCAACCATTACCACACCCACACATTCTCCTCTCTATGGACAAGTATCTGTTCTAAACATTAGATAGATATTACACTTGTAGCATTGACCTCATAGACAGGTTATGAGGATTCTGTGAGTCAATTTGTATAAAGTGTAGTTGGAACATTGAGTGATTTACATTTTGCAAACACTACTAAACTAATCCTTAGCTATGTATGATCACAAGAACTTTATAAACAAAGAAAAAGGAGGTTCAACACTAAAACACCACAAGAATCTGCATTAAATATATGCTTAATTGTTTATTATCTCCAGATATTATTGTCCTTAAATATTTAGGAAAATTAAACATACATATATCAACAAAGAATGCATTGTCAGCCTCCCCCTTGGGTAAAATGTAAAAGGCTCAAAATGATAATCAGCTATAATCTTCAAATTCTTATTTTAGGAATTAATTTTAGGTTTGGGAAACAGAAATGCATATGCTACCGATTTAATTTACAGATGAGGGAAAGGAGCTGGAACAATGTGAGGTAGACTTTGCTCAGGATCCTATAGTAACGTTGGTGTTAGAGAGTGTGCGAGTTTGAATGCAGAGACCTCTAGTTGTTCACAGTTAGGGACATGTTGCTGCCTATCTGCCTAAACACTAAGGTTTTGTGTATCCTCTTATATCCTCACAGAATTCTTGTATGTTAGAAACTCTGGAACCCACCTTTTCCATTTACATCAAGTCATCTAAGCACCCTGAATGGGATCTTTCCACATGATGTGTGTGTATCAGATTATCATGTTTTACCCCATACATGTGTACAATTAAAATAATCCTTAATAAAAAACTCTCTGAATCTAACCATTTCATAAAATAGATTAAGTACAAAATCCTTTGTAAAAAAAAAAGTAGTCAAATTATCTTTATTTCTTTTCATCCCTATGTACTCTGTATTGCCTGAGTGGAGCCCTGCAGATAGATCTGTCCTTTGTGATTCAAATGAGGCACAGTTGAACTGGATTTGTCCAGATGAGGAATTCTTATCATTTTTAGGTTCCTTCCTATAATGGAGGTTAGGAATCACTTCTTACATTCCATTTCTCCCAGTTCTTAGAGCCCTATCTTGGCTGTTGATGGATGTTTTGTGCACTGTGGCAGGTCACTGAGTTACCGTCTTTCCTACCTGAGGCTGAATTTTGACATTCTTCCCTGTGGCATTGTGCAGACCACAGGACAGTGCTGTGTCTCTGGTAGACAACGTTCAGCAAAGGACACTAAAAGGAGCCTGGAGTCTGAGCAGGGACAGGAATCTGCTGCTTCCTGTTTGCTTCCTGTATAAAACACCCCACTGAGCCTCCCTGTTTATATGTCCTCTCCCCTTTCTCACAGCGTCAGTCCAGTTTCTAGAACTTTCTGAGCCAGCCTACCATGCTCATTATCCATCAGACAGTGATGCTTTTCAGTAATTTATGTACCACTTTGCTTTTAAGATGAATCCTAGCATTACTAAAAACTTGCTGAGTCCTCTTCTCTTCAATTTGGGCCTCTAAGCTTCAGGTATTTGAAAACGTAAGGTAAGAGCTTTTGTTTAAACATTTTGACCAAGATGGCCTAATGTTCCCTTCACTTCTGACTACACAAGGGGTTCTATTCCAATTACAGCACTCAGCCATCCTTACAGCAGTTATTTTAAAAGACTATGGAGGGAGAGTTGCTATGCAGATCTCATGGGTCAGGGAGAATGACCAAACCCCTCACTTAAACCCTCTCTATTTTTGTTCCTAATGAAACAATGAACCATTCCACTTGCCTAATCAAGAGAGGGTGTAGTCTATTGTTGGGTTATCCTCCCTAAGTTTTAAAACTGCTGCCAGACACAAACACTGAAAGCATGGACAGTTTGTCAAAACCCTGCCAGATAACTGATATTTGACCTTCCTGTTGTGATAATCTTCTGTGATGGGTAAACGCTTAAAGCCAATCATGGCTATGGCCTCAAAGATCTTCCTCATGTGGTTATGTCATTACCACATGGTAACAAAATTATACAATTCCTAATTGGCTTCCCATAAGCAAAAAATTTTGATATCAATAACCCATTCATAATCATACAACAGGTAGCAATAAAAGAATTCCAATTCTTCCTATTCTGGGCCCCATATCTCAAAGTACTTGCTCAGTGATGTGCACACATTTGCTTCATGTTCTAAATAAGATTTGTTTTCTAGCCTGCTGCAATCATCTATAAATTATTTTACAAATTACACCATGGACCTGGATTAAAAAGGAGTCTAATCTCCCTAGTTGACCTCTCCCAGAAGACTATCCATTTTAAATATTTCTGTTATCCACTCTACAACCTGGAATATGTTTTCCAAGTATCTAGGAGTAGCCAACTTGAAATGTAGTTATACAGAAAGATGGTGTCATTTTTGTGAGAGGATAGAAGCATAACTTTGTTCTTAACCAAGCTCCACATTTGGCTTTGGATATTATCTGTAAACAGTGGACTGAGCCCTAACTTGTATTGTAAACAGATAGTAACATACTCTAAAAATACACTTTTACTAACAAACAATGGAGTCAGTCACAGATCTCAAAGCATGAATGTGTTAGGTCGCTGTGGCAAAAACACTCAAGGAGATTAAGAAGAAGAGGAGGAGAGGTGGATGAAGAAACGATGAAGGATGAAGAAGAGGATGCCGATATTTATTTTAATTATGGTTTCAGGGATTCAGTCCATGAACACCTGGCCCGATGCATTTGGGCAGGACATTATGGCAGTGAAATTTTGTGCAGAAGAGAGCCTTATTTGGTTCATTATCTCAAGAGAATGCAGAAAGGGACAGGACCTGGCTAAGAGGGCTAACTTTCTAAGTTCCCACACAATGCCTTACTTGTTAGAGCTGGGCTCATCTAAGTAAGTTTACCCAACTTCCCCAATTATTGCGTTAGTATGACTTTGCTCTTCTTTCTCGATGAACATATTCTGTTGTGTGGGTATATCACATTTTCCTTATCTGTTCCTCTCTTCTGGGGCACCTAGTTTAGTCCCCTAACTTAGCTATTGTAAACAGCACTGCAATGAACCTGGGTGTGTAACTGCCTCTAGGATGCACTGACATGGAGTTCTTTTGGCAAATGGGCAGGAGTGGTATAATGAGGTAATATGGACAATCTAATGATTTTTGAAAAGCTGTCAAATTTATTTCTAGTGTTCTATCACAGTTATTTCAACCACATTTGAAGATGTCTACCTATATTTAAGGTTTCCTTACTCATTTAATAATTCTGGGCTCCAGGATCCACCTATGACCTCTAGTCAGCTTTTTTTTCCCTAGCAGAGACAATAGAATACACATGTATTTTGGGGTGCAGGGCAATTCAGCTGTTGTTATGAACTTATTCTCTCCTTCCTGTCTGGATCTTGTACTCTTTTCCACATCAACGACTATCACCTTAGCTTAAGAAGAGCAGATCTCTAAGGAGAATTTAGATGCTGGATTCTGAGAATACAAACCCACACAAATAAATACTTAATATAAACAGTTAATGGATAAAACTTGGATTTTATTTGGTTTGTGATGTTTTTGCTCTCAGGACTCTACCATCCATTTGTGTTCTAAGAAACTGAAGAACCAACAATTACCAAGGGGTAAACAAGCCAGTGGTTCTCAACCTTTCTGATGCTGCATCCTTTAATACAGTTCCTCATGTTATGGTGACTCCTAGACATAACATTATTTTCTTGTTACTTCATAACTTTAATTTTTCTATCGTTGTGAATTGTAATGTAAATATCTGATAATCAGGATACCTGATATGCCACCCCAAAGGGGTCACAACCCACAGGTTTACACCCTAGCTCAGTTTGCATGACTGAAAGAGTATGGGCATTAGGTATGAGAGAGTTTCTAAGTTTTGTTTCAGTGGATATTTATACCAATTGATACAAAGCAAAACATAAAATGTTAAAAGTTCTATTAACTTTTTCTTGTAATGGAATTTGTATTAGGTTCCCCTAGCTCATCTGAGTGTTCACTGTGCCTTGAAAACTTCCTCCTTGATGCCTTAGAATCTCAGTGAAGTGTGAGGCGAACATTGAAGTAAGAGGAAAAAGGAGGAATTGAAAAGGGCTGTATTTATAACCTTGGTCATAGGTATCCTAGAACTGTTTCTGTTTTAATAATTAATTAGCTTATCGGTTCAGAAATGGTAAAATGACTTCTGGAATCCCATGCTCCACGGCTGCTGGCACCATACATGCTTCCTGACTGGTTTCCTTAACTTTCCATTTCATATTTTTCCCCTTGAAACAAAAATCATTTAATGAAATCTGACACTTGAAGGCCACCGACTGATCTTCTGAACAGAAGGTATGCAGAAGCCGCCAATTCCATTAAATTACCACTGCTGTCCAGGTTGGGAGACATCAGTTTAATGTAGACCGAGAGCAAGGCAGTCAGGAACACGAAGAGACACAACCAATAACAAGGAAAAGGGAGAATGATGTGAAAAAATCTGCGGGGAAAATAAGTTCAGGACAGAGAGGTGAGGATCAGGGGTGGGGAAAGGGAAGGCACACACGTGTAGTTTCATTCCCACATCCCTGTTTCCTTTATGCTCCCCGGTTCAGGGCGGCTGGTAGAAGATTGATACATTTATTAATTCACCATGCAGAAAGACAAACAGTGGACTTAGCCCAGTGGGGCTGAAATGTCTGGCCCCAGGTGTCCCTGTGGAATCTTCCAAAGTTGCCTAATGGTCTTTGACCACCACAGACCCATTTAAGGAATACAGTATCCATTTCCCCCCAAAAGAAAAAAAAATCTCATTTAGGCTCATACATAATATAAAACCATCCTGTCCCAGTCTAACTGGTTTTCCCTCTGGTTTTTGTTTTATTTCTCTTGGTTAATTTAAAATGCAGGGCTACAAAGGGAAGAGATGGTAACAAGGCAAAAACAAAACAAAAACATTTAAAGATCAACATTCAAGATTGTCTTTATAACGTGACTCTTCTGCTGCATCAGTTTCAGAACCTAGGTTAATAAAAATCATCCATTATAAAATGATATTTATACCTGCCCCCTAGTAACAATTTAGACAGACAATTGAGGGGAATATTTTCACTCTTTTTATATTTCTTTTAATTTAAAATCTGACTTATGAAAATTACAAATTTTAGAGTCTATTTTATTAAATTTAAAGGACAAAATGTCTAGTTCATCTTTTAATCTTTTTATTTAAAATGAGTTTTGTTTCATACAACATATTTTAGTCATATTTCTCTTTTCATTTGTTTGTATGTTGTTTTGTTGTCTTCTTCTCCTCCTCCTCTCCCTTCTCCTCTTCTTCCTCCTTTTTCTCCTCCTCCTTCTTCTCTTTCTCCTTCTTTTCTTCTTTTTTGAGAAGACCTTTATTTGAGCACTCATCTTGGGTCTTAGATCCATTTTATTCATCATGGATGAATAATCATCTACATAATCTTAGCTACTCTAAAGGCAGCCTTAACAGATTGCAGCTTGGGGGAGAAAAACCCTCATGGAGGAGAAATGATTCTTCTGGTGATACTTTGTGTATGTATATTTTGTGTATAAATAAAGCTTGCCTAACGATCAGAAGGCAAAGCCAGCCGCTAGAGTTCTTACTTCTATGGAATCCTGAGCCTGAACGAGAGCTGCTGTCTCCTCTCACCTTATATTCCTCTTCCCACTCAGACTTCCTGTCTCCACCTCCCTAGTGCTGTGATTAAAGTTGTGAGATCCCAAGTGCTGGGATCAAAGGTGTGTGCCATAACTGCTTGGCCTCTGTGGCTAACTAGTGGCTGCTCTGCTTCACTGATCTTTCAGCATTTACCCTGATATCTGGCTTCAGGTTTTTGTTAAGACCAATTAAAATTCATGCTACAAATTTTCCTTTTAATTTAAGCCTCAAAAGATCAGTAAACTAACTTAGTTGAATCTTATGTGAATTTCTGACATTTTCACAGAACATGATGAGAATAACTTGTCTTTGTATGAAGGAGAACTAGTAGTTTGTGAAAAAAAAGGAATTAAGAAATAATTAGTAATGACAAATTTTCTCTCGAAATCTATTTATTTATTTATTTATTGTTTTTTCGAAATCGATTTATGTACCTGGGAAGATGACTCAGCATATAAAGGTGACCTCTGAGCTTGGGAAACTGAGTTCAGTCCCTGAATGTATGTGGTGGAAGGAAAGAATAGACTCAGGCAAGTTGTCCTTTGACTTCCTCAGGCATGTGTGCCCTAGAACTCATGAGTCCACATGCACAGGTACACACACACACACACACACACACACACACACACACACACACACACATACACACACACATACACATACAAAACCTAATAATACAATTAAAAAGGGAATCAGTTTATACATGAGCCTGAGCAACACATGTAATTTAGGTTTGCATTTTAGATAATCAGTTAGGGAGGGAGTTATTCTTCTGATGTTTTACATTATGATTATGCCCATTAATGTTATTAGGTGGGATAAATTTAAATATCAACTCAAATTCTTTTTTTTTTAAAAGAACAGAATATATTCTTTTAAGTAATTAGGCCTTATCATTGTGTTCATTTGAGTTAATTGCTGAAATACATCATGTGGCCAGCATCTTTATTAGATTAAAAATTTCAAAATGAACTGTATTTTGACTAACACAAATTTTTATGCATTATACACAAAACCATAAACCACCATTTTATGTGTAAATTTAATAACTTTTCAAGTTCAGTTTTATATAATTTAAAAACAATAATTTATTATTTGTTTTTTTATTCTGTGGGGAGGGGCAAGGGTACCTTGGTATGTTACCATGGGTACCATGGTATGTTAAATTCAGAGTGCAACCAAAAAGAACTTATTCTCTCTTTTCCATACGTGAGTCCTGGGGATCAAACATGGGTCATCAGCTTTGGTAGTAAACACTTATACCAAGTAAGCTATCTCACTAGATCAACTTTTCATTTTCTAAGATAAGGTTAGAGATTATTTGAGGTCAATTAAAATATTTGGTGGATAGATAAAACATCCAATTTACATATATAGACACAAGAGTATATTAAGTAATAGGTAACTACACTTACATATATGCATATATAATTTGTATCTTTAAATTTATTAGGTATGAGATATACACTATACATTCACTAGAAGATTGCGTGATATCATCTACCTTCATATATAGCTTGGGAGGAGAGTGAGAGCCTTGTTATCTTTTAAGCCCTTAGACTTTGAAAATAAGTCATTTAAAAGGTGAACAAATACAAACTTTTGAAAGTTCTGAATTCTACACTCACACAGTATGTTACTTGGTTAAATGTAAATGTAAATTCTCTAACTGGAGAAAATTAGAGAACACTAGACTACAGTAACATAAATTCTAGGTGGAAGGACAGTCATTTTTCTTTAATGGTATTTTCCCTGGTTGGTAGAAAATGTGAATATACCCACCTACCATGGGCAGCACAGTTTGGTCCTGTTGAGTTATATGAAGAAGAAGAAGAAGAAGAAGAAGAAGAAGAAGAAGAAGAAGAAGAAGAAGAAGAAGAAGAAGAAGAAGAAGAAGAAGAAGAAGAAGAAGAGGAAGAAGAGGAAGAAGAGGAAGAAGAGGAAGAAGAGGAAGAAGAGGAAGAAGAGGAAGAAGAGGAAGAAGAGGAAGAAGAGGAAGAAGAGGAAGAAGAGGAAGAGGAAGAAGACAGAAGGAGGAGGAGGAAGAGGAGAAGAAGAGAAGGAGGAGGAAGAAAGAAAATGAAAATAAAGTAAGTGGAAACATGAAGCTAAGAGAGGCATGGGAGGATGAGGATGGATCTGGGTGGACTTGCAGGTCAATATGCATTGGTACAGATTTTATTTAGAAAGTAAATGGTGGTAGTGAAGGTTAAGTAAGAAAATCAATGTTCTATTGAAGTGTCATCAGGTAGGAAAGATCAAGCCAAAGCAAGTGCTTATGAAACCAAGGAAGAAAACAAAAGGAATATGTCAATCTGGCCAAATTCATATTTTTAGCAGAAACATTTGTATGCTATAGGAAGAGCACACCAATTAGTTGCCCAGTGCCAAAAGGTAAGGCCTGAAAGCATGCATACAAGGGATATTACAGGGACTTATAAGGTTATATTTAGAAATATATATGAATGTACAAATAAATGATTATCTCCATTGACAATTGTTATAAAAAGGAGCAGTGAATTTGAACGAGATCAGGGAGAGCATATTGGAGAGTTTGGAGGAAGAAAGAGGAAGGGAAAATTTTATAATACAATCTAAAAAGTAAACAAACAAAGAAATAAACACCAAAAATGTATGGGGCATGCTTACTTTGCTCCCTGTGTAAATATTAGTCCTCAAAAAGCCTTCCCTAGGTACAAAGAAACCAGGTTAATCAGCCTCTGTGGACACATTCTACACAGAACAGGTCATTGTTCATAACTTTTGCTCTCTGGCTGAGAGACAATATTGGTTCTGAATTGAAAAGATGGAGATCCCAATCACATCCTTTGGACATCTAATTTATTTTCTAAACATCTTCAAAAGGTGAATGTTATTAGTTCTTTGAGAATTTCATGCAATATATTTTTATCATATTGTTGACTATATAATGATGGATCTGAGTCCATCTATTGAAGCATGCTGGACTTGCTAGGGGTACACCCTCTCCCTCTTCCAGAAGCCATCAACTGTCCTTCTCCCCAACATTGGTGGTGGAAGCTAGCTAGGATGGTGTCCATTTTACACTGAATTTTAACCAGACTTTTTTAGCTTTTGAACTTTTTTTTTACTGTTTTATATTGTCAGTAGTGGTGTGTATTATGACTACGAGGGGTCAAACGTCTTTATTAGCAAATTTTGTTCTTTCATCATTTTGTATGTGTATACTGTGAATATTGGTCCCTCTCCTTCCCTCTTTCCCATCCTTATAAATATCCCTAGAGTACTCACTAGTTGTGTCATGTTTAGTGAAAAATTTTAATTGTTTTAAAGATTTATTTTTATTTTTATTTTGTATGCACATGTGAGTACATGCATAAATGCAGGTGTATCAGCTATGTGTTTGGTCCCATGGGAGCCTGAAGAGATGCCTGATCCTTTCCAACTGAAATTGCAGATGTTATGAGCCACTGTGTGGGTGTTGGTAACTGAAGCCATGCTCTTAACTGCTGGGCCATTTCTCAGGCCCATTAAAGAAAATGTTTATTGAACATGTGTTCCTTCAAATTGGGGACCTACTAATGCTATTTCTCTTTGCTATTGCTCTTAAACATCAGACGACTGGTGTGGATTGTCATCTACACTACTAACAACCCGAAAAGCTCTTACAAGTTATACCTCACTTATATGCTGTAAGTAAGCACAATAAATTCATTGCTTTGCCAAATTCTGTGGCACCCTTAAGACAGTAAGTCCTTGATACCACATCTAAGACAAATAGACATTTATTTTTGCCAAAAGTTAACCAAGAGTTGTTCTGTATCTCTAAAATAACGTACATTTTGAGTTTTGACAATAAAGATAAAAAAATTAAAGTTATGTACTTGGAAAGCTTTAAATTTTAGGAAAAGTTTGAGAAAATTTTATTCACATAGCTTCTTGACCTTACTCACCCACCCCAGTTCACTTCCTCCAACTTTGCTACAGGCTCCCTCAACACATATTCCACCCAACTTCATGCTCTCTACTCCCCCTGCCTTTTTTTGCAATATACACTGGTTCAGTTAGTGCTACCTATATGTCCATGTGTGTAGAGTTGTTCCTGAGGCATAAGCAACTCCCTGGTGGCCATACTCCAAAGGAAAGTGTTGTCCCTCTTCTAGCAGCCATGAACTGCCAAGAGCTCTCCAACGTGGGGTGGTGCCTCAGGAACCTCATGCATGCTCATTCATGCTGGGATTTTTAACTGGCTGGATCTTCTGAAGATCTTGTACAGATAACCACAGTTTATTCAGTTCATGTGTACAACAGTCAGGTCATGTACAGGGAACCAAATTTTACAGCACTTCTCCTCCTAACCCTTTGGCTCTGTTCTCTGGAGCTCTGCTCTGTCAACTTCCACCGTCTAGGGTCCAGGAACAGAGAGAGTGCGCTGGCCCATCCAGGTCTGGGTCTCTTGGCGCCTCCCTTGGCCCCGCCTACAAGCGTGACAGTTGCTAAAGCCTCAATGGGGGTTGGAATTTCCAGATCAAAGCTGGAATGGCTACCCACTACACTTATATTCTTTCTGTCTCATCTTCTACAATATTCTCTGAGTCTTGTAGGGTAGAAAGATTGATATGCAGTCCCCCTCGGAGGCTAAGTATTCACTGTGCTTTATTCTCAGCATTTGGCACGGTTTTAAGTCTCTATATTAATCACCACCCACTATAACAAGGAGCTTCTCTGACAATGGTTGAGGGCAATACAAATCTACACATATAAACATAAATACTTAGGAAACAATTTGACAATATAATAAGCCATTAAGCAAAACAACATCATTCTCCCTTTGGACCTATGACTTCTGTCACTATGAGTTTTGGGCATTACTGTATCCAAAACGAATTCCCTCTTGTTGAGAAATCCTCAGATACAATCAAGAGAGTGGTTGGTTAACCCTGGAAACAATGTCACTGTTACAGGACTGGGCATATCTTTCCTGGGAGGTCAGTATTTTAGCATTAAGTATCTATCGCTAGATGAAACCTTTGGTGTCTTTTCTCCCCCAGGAGCCTGCATAGCACTTTCTAGCATTCTGAAAGCTGGCCATCAGCAGAAAATTCCTCGGTAAGTTCAAGATTGATTTCTGTATGCCCTGCAAGCATAGTATTTATTTTTGACAACAAATAAAAATCTGCATTTAAAAAAAATCATAAAGGGTTGGGAATTTAGCTCAGTGGTAGAGTACTTGCCTAGCAAGCATAACGCCCTGGGTTAGGTCCACAGCTCCATTAAAAAAAAAAGTAAGACCGGAAGATGAGACACTCTGAAATTAATAATTGATGTTTAAAAGGAAAGCATGTAATAGCACAGAATTATTATCTAAACAAGAGCAAAATATATAAGTTGGGAACTATGATCTTGACAACCTTCAGTCTGAAGATCTAAAAGGATTTAAAATCATTTTCAAAGTTGAAAATCATGGCACTTTTAATTTTTCCCAAGTGTTGAAAAGTAAAGGAGGACACCCCCACCCCAACACCCACCCGGTGTGTGTCTCCAACATGCTAATGGAAGTTTCCATGTTTTAGAACTTGGCAGAAAAATCTCTGTAAAAATAAAAGTGATCCACTCTCCGCTCACTGCAGCTGGAGCCTCTGTAAGTTATGTTCCTGTTTCAAAGCCAGATCAGGGTGGCAAGGAAAACATTTGGAGCTAGTCCTGGCACATAGCGTTTGACATTTAGGTAGAACTCACAGGGAAAAGGAGTCATTTTAGATTAACCTGAATCTGTAGGCTCATTATATTAGAGACATAGGCATTCATTTCTGCTGCTCAGTGCTCTGTCTTCAAGCCAATGGTAGATGTGACTGTGGTCCCAGGCTCAGGGAAGCAGGAAGTGCTGCAGGAGAAAGAGAGACCTCCTTCTGGCTTTAACTGTTATGCTTGAATAATGGTAACCTTTTACTAAATCCTGGGATTAAAAAGTGTATATGTGTGTTATATGTGTTTGCATATACATGCATGCATATATTTATATCTTTGTGGTTTTATATATATGCATACATATGTACATACGTGTGTGTGTGTGTGTGTGTGTGTGTGTGTGTGCGTGTGTGATATACACATTTGTCTCATCTAGTTCAGTGCTTTACAATTTTTCCTCTTGATGGACTATGACTACCCTTCAAAATTCTGGGATATGTGTCCCTGGAATATTGTCTTGTTCTTTCATACTTCTGACCTGAAGACATCTCTCATCTTCATTCTCTTATTTTCATTTCTCAACAAATTCTAAAGAATTAGCCTCTCCTTTCTTCATTTCTCTGCAGAGACTCTGAAGTGGCCACTGACACACTATTTGATATAGTAATTGAGTATGTCTTTTTGGAAGCCTCTTTCCACAATCAGAATTCTCAGCTCACCATCTTCTCTCTCGCAAGATGATCTGTAGTTTTGTTGTGATGTGTTTGTTCCATATTGGGCAGTGAGATGATGTCAGAAATAATTTTGCATCTTTGTCTAAAATGTTTGAATTGAGGAAAGAAAACATTCTGTTCACACAAAGGACCATTCTGTCAAAATTCCATTCAAATATTCTGGTGGCATCTGAAGGAAGCAAGATGAGAGATATTAAAAAATTAAGCTGCCTCTTCACATGAAAAGAATCCGTTTCCTTGACTATGTGGGCAGCTCAATGGAGAGGAGGAGACCACACATTTTGTAATTGCTCTCTCAGCAGCAACAGGTATGGTGGACTCTTCAGTTCATTTACAGCTACATGTGTAGGCTTGAGATAAGTGTCAGCCTGAATACTGGAAGCATACATCATACATTCCTCATCCAAATCTTCAAGCTGAGCATTAAGTATAAAATAAAACAAAATCCATATTTTCTATCTTTAGTGCAAATCTAACACTTTTAGCAATTAGGCAAATGTATTAGTGTCACCCCATTTCACATATGCTTAAATATTTACATAAGAGCTAGGCATGGTGGCACACACGTGTGATTGCAGACTTGGTGTAAGGCCCACCAGTGTGAATCCAGCCCGGGCTACATAGGGAAAGCCTGTCTCAGACACCCTTCGCCAAATCACCTAGATAGGATGGTGTATTTCAAAACAATTTTAAAGAATTACATGAACACTGTATTTATCTCTTTTCCATCCTTGACAATTCCTGTGCTCTCCTCAAGTCCTCTCAAATTTATTACCTCTTCCACTTGAATTACTATTCACACACACACACACACACCCACCCACACACACACACACACACCAAATAAATACAATCTACTAAGTCTACTTACTATTGCTTATATGTTTATATGTTTATGACTGACCATAGAGGTGAGGCATTTTGAGATTTCCCCCATCTAGGGTGGGATGTCAAATGCTACTATCATTATGTAGGTCTTGCTTAAATGACTATATTGTCAAGATTCAATGGTGAACTTCATGTCACATATGATACATACAGTGTCTTGCATCATATGTCCTAGTCTGGTTCTTACACCCTCCCCCCCTTCCCTTCTATGACATTATATTTTTAAGTGCTTACAGAATGGGACAAATACTGAAATGATTCTAACTCTGCTTAAGCCTCCTGTGTTAGTAAACTAGACAGAACCCATTCTCTTCAAGTAGCTCTAAATAAATTGCTTATTCTCCTTTCCATCATGTGTGTGTTCATATAAAGGTACATATTTGTCTGTCTGTACATGTGGGATGTGTGTGTGTGTGTGTGTGTGTGTGTGTGTGTGTGTGTGTGTGTGTGTGTTAGCAAACAACTCTGGTGTTGTTGCTCAGCAGTCACCCTCCATCTCCTTTAAAACAAAGTTTCTCATTGGCCTGGAATTCACCAAGTAGGCTGGGCTGGCTGGCCAGTCAGCCCCAGATATCCACCTGCCCCCTACATGCACCCAATGCTAGGATTTCAAGTGCATGCCACCAAGCACCAGCTTGTTGGACGTTGGTTCTGGTAATCAAATTCAGGTCCTCATGCTTCCAAGACAAATACTTTGCCTAACCTTACTCTCCCTCACTTGCCAATCTAGTTTCATTTTTTAAAGGGAAGCTGAAGTGTGATATGAAGTTGAGGGCTCAGAACCCAGTCTTTTAAGCCGAAGCCTTGTCAGATGAGCATGAGCCAAACATTGCTGCGGGCTCCAGGTGGGATCTTGTAGCGAGTACATTGACAATGGAGTGCAGCAAATGAGGGGAATGGTTTAGTTTCAGGAACAGTGTGACATGCAACAGTGTCTGGAGTTTGAGGTCCCTGATGCATGAGAGGGAAGGTAGACAGATGTACCATCTGGCCAAAGGCTGGCACATCCTTTGACAATATCAGTAACTGGAGCAGCCCTAAGACAAGCATTCTCATAATCACTCATAATGCAGAAAATATGGAAGACAGTCATATTGTAGAATGTCCTTAAAGGACTAGAAAGTGTTTACAAAGTAAAACCTAACCTGAAGGTGATGGGAAGAGAATTAGGAGAGGTGTTGCCAATCACCATTCCTCTGGTTGCTGGGTGTATTTCCAAAGAGCTGGTTCAGTCTTGAATTGTGAAGGCAGATGCAGGGAAGACTGCTAAGCTTTCTTTCCAGACACAACAGCTCTTCACTTACTTCACTTTTCTTACTCTCATCTGCCTCCAAAGGACCTAACATTATCCAAAAATTGCAAACTAGGAAAATGAATCACCTGGGAAGAGGATCTTAAGTGGGGATTGTCTAGATCAAGTTGGTCTGTGAGCCTGTATGTGGGGGATTATCTTGATTGTTTGCTAATTGATGTGACAAGACCCAATCAGCTTTGGGTAATATGATTCCTAGATAAAGCATCCTGAACTGTGTAGGAGTAGAGAGGAAGTACGCATGTATTAATTTCATCTGCTCTTGACTGTAGATATGATGTGGGTAGCTGCTTCAAGCTCCTGCCACTATGAATCACAATGACCTGAAATTGTAAATGAAAATAAGCCCTTTCTTTCCAAAGTAGACTTTTGTTGGGATATTTTGTCACGGAAACATTAATTAACATAATACAGATGCTAAAGAGCTCTCTAACATCTATTAATTTACTATATTGTGCCTCATACATTGTCACTGACAAACCGACTTTTATTCTGAAATAGTTATTGTAAAAGTAGGAATATGTTCTGATGATAACTCATCTGAATGATCAGTTTCTAGATGTGAGAAGACAAGATAACTGGATCCTGTGGGTTCTGAGGCATGACTATGATGCAGAGATCTTGCTTCCTGAATTTCATGAGTAAGAACTGTAAAAGGATTATGGGTCTTCTGTGTTGTGCCTATGTCTTCAAACTCACGGTGGTCATTTAGCTTTCTGACATTATGAATTGTACACATCTGATTTTGTTTTGATGAGAATGGCAGTTACATTATCCATTGTCAATCAGGATTTTTCTTTTGCATGAAGTTCTTTTTGCAGTAAGGGTTACATTTGGCTGAGTTCTCTTAAACTCACTGAAGGAACAATATTAAAACATACTATAAAAACTAGATTTCCTGAAGGCCAGATTGACATTATAGTTTCTTCCTATTATAACATAAAAAATATTTAATAACCTTTTTCAAGGAGTGGCCTGTATTCAGTATTGATTAGGTAAAGTTAGAAATTCTAAATATTCATAACAAATCCCAATCCCTGTATACTTTAATTCTTCAAGACTTGTGAAAGACATATGTATGAATCATATGTGGTTTTCTAGGTAAGAGAGATAAGTCTAAAGAGGAAACCATTCAAAATATTTAACAGCATAAAACATCAATGGATAAATACAATGAAAACCAAGTTGATGTTAATATTCCAATATTAATCAGAAACAATTAAGTTTGGCTAAATTTTAAATTTGAGAAAAACAACATAGTTTTTTTTACTTATTGAATAGTACTGTTGTAGAATTGTTCAGGATGTGTTATATTTGTTTATGCTGTGGATTATTTGTTTAATGGTGCAAAGATATGTTGCATTCTTTTTTTCTTTTCTTTCTTTCTTTTTTTTTTTTTTTTTTTTTGGTTTTTCAAGATAGGGTTTCTCTGTGTAGCTTTGCACCTTTACTGGAACTCACTCTGTAGCCCCGGCTGGCCTCAAACTCACAGAGATCCGCCTGCCTCTGCCTCCCGAGTGCTGGGATTAAAGGCATGTGTCACCACCGCCCGGCTATGTTGCATTCTTTTATGTTGCATTTGTTTAACTGTTAAGCTGTGCAACTTTGCCTGCTTAAAACATCTGATTGGTCTAATAAAGAGCTGAACTGCCAATAGCAAGGCAGGAAAAAGGATAGGTGGGGCTGCCAGGAAGAGAGAATAAAGAGGAAGAACTAGGAAGATTAAAAAAGGAGAAAGAGAGGAGGATGCCAGGGACCAGCCACCCAGCCACACAACCAGAAACCAAGTAAGAAGGGAAGAAAGACATATAGAATGAAGAAAGGTAAAAAGCCCAGATCCAAAATGTAGTTAAAGAGAAATGGGTTAATTTAAGTTAGAAAAGCTGGCTAGAAACAAGCCAAACAAAATCTGAGTATTCATATGTAAGAACAAATCTCAATGTATTTATTTGAGAGCTTGGTGGTAGGCTCCTGAATAGTACAAAAAAAAAAAAAATCAGATACTGAGAATCTCAACTCTAACTTGATTGCATTCTTGACAATAAATGTCTTGAAAAAACTTGCCAGGTTTTATGCTTTTAAAATTTTTCTTTCTTTTCTTTCTTTCTTTCTTTCTTTCTTTCTTTCTTTCTTTCTTTCTTTCTTTCTTTCTTTTTCTTTCTTTCTTTCTTTCTTCCTTCCTTCCTCCCTCTCTCCCTCCCTCCCTCCCTCCCTCCCTCTCTCTCTCTCTCTTTCTTTCTTTCTTTCTTTTTTTCTCTCTTTCTTTCTCTCTGTCCCTTTCTTCTGATTTTTTTGAGACAGGTTTCTTTGTGTAGTCTTGGCTGTCTTAGAACTTGCTCTGTAGACCAGGCTGGCCTTGAACTCACAGAGATCTGCCTGCCTCTGCCTCCCAAGCACAGGGATTAAAGATGTACATCCACCACCACCCAGCTTTTAAAAATTATTTTTATGAGCTAGCAAGATGGCTCAGCAGTTAAGAACAGTGGCTCCTCTCCTAAAGGACACAGGTTCAAATCTCAGAACACACACGGCAAGTCACAATTGTTTGTAAATCCAGTCTCATGGGTTCTGATGTCTCTTCTGGCCTCTGCAGGGACCAGACACACAGGCATACACTCAAGTAAAACACTTACACACACACACACACACACACACACACACACACACACACACACACAAATATATATAAAATTAGTATTTTGAGAATTCATATGCTGCAGCTTGAACATATTCACTCCAGCCCCCACTCCTCCAAGGTCCATCCCTTATTTATGCCAACTCAATTTTCTGTCCTTAATTTTTATTTTAAATCCAGAGTCCAGTTTATGCTGCTATACACTTTGGGTGAGTGGCCCTCTAACAACCTGTACAATATACACTTAGCAAATGGTAATACTATTAATTTGAACTGTTGTAATCTGTAATAACATTTAAGTTTACAGAAAATGGTTTTTAGTTATCTTCCACCATAATATATAATATAATTTTCTAAATTTAACAAATTATATTTGCTATGATGAGTGAGGGATTCTAAGGACTTAATTATAAACCACAGTTTTTTCAATGCACAGGCTAATTTTGCCTTCAGGAAAAAAAAACATGCACTATAGCATAGAAGGGTTTTAAGCTATGGCAACATTAAAAAATATTTTGTTAAAAAATATGAAATTATTTTAAAATAAGGACTAATTGATTTCATTATCACAGCAATTTAGTATACTCTAAAGAACCAAAAGGTTTTCTCTATTTATTTTATCTTGGATCAGAATGTCAGACACAGAATGCTTTAAGAAAAATATATGCCAAAGTCTTACCCTGTGAGCCTCAGGGCAGCCGGTGCCCAGGGCAATGAGGTGTGTGGCAGTCTGACGACTCTGCCTAGCTGCAAGATATTGAGTTTGGGCAACATCAGCATATATGAGATGTATTTATTGTGCTTCAGAAACCTTGAACCAGACCAATTCTTATTGAAATGAGTATTTGCATGCAAAACTGCTTGGGGAAAAAATAGGTAATGTGACACTGTTGTGGGATATTTGTACACTGTGAAGATGTATTGCTGTGATTGGTGCAATAGAAAGTTGAATGGCCAATAGCTAGGCAGGAGAGAGCTAGGTAGACTTTTCAGGCAGAAAGAGATCTCTAGGAAGAAGAAATGTTGATGAGTCAGCCAGACTCAGAGAAAGCAGGATGGACAGTACAGAGAAGAGGCAACACCATGTGTCAGAATACAGATTAGTATAAATGGGCTAATTGAAGTTATGACATCTAGTGGGGCAAACTTAAGCTAAGGCCGAGCTTTTGTAATTCATAATAAGTCTTCATGTCCTTCTTTGTGAGCTGAGAGTCCCAATGAGAAAGTACACTACATGACACACTCAAGTTTGCGATGCTGCTTCAATGAACAAATGTGCAATATGCAATGGAGAGGTGGGAAAGATGGAGGAATGGAGTAGTGGGTGTGAGGTGCAAAGAGGTAGAACTAGAGAAGCAATGGTGGTGACAGGTATGGGAGAAGGCTGCAGTAGACAGGGAAGCATGTCATTGCCAAGTAGGACCAGCAGGGTGGTATGCAGCAGCCTGGAGCTCATGTCGGCTCTGCTTCCAGCATGCTGCCCAGAAGCTTGATAGCACTGGCTCTGATAAAGGACAGGATGTCTGAGATGGAGAACTGTTCATTTTCTGGATTGGGCCTCCTTGAACGACCTTCATGGTCCATGCTGTTGCTGGAGACCATGTTTGATGTCTGTGGCCCCAGGGGCCTTGGTGATGTCTATGGTCTATCCTACCCCTGAAGGACATGCTGATGTTATGGTCCCTGTTGCCTCCAGAGGCCATGTTGCTATCTGTGATTTGTGCTACCGCCTTAGACCATGTTGATATTTGTGGTCAGTTTTACAGCCAGAGGACAAATGGATGTCTGTGCCTCTGGAGGCGATGCTGAGCTCCATGGTCCATGTTACCACTGAAGGCTATGTGACGGTCCATGGTCTGTGCTGCCACTTGAAGCCATGTTGATGTCTGTGGTCTATGCTGTTTTTCAGAAACCATGGGGAAGTCCACGATCTGTGCTGCTATTGATGGTAAAGGGCAAGGAAGCTTCTTTTGCATTGATATTGATGACTTCAAACTCGAAGTTGAGAATGAGAGACATAGAGGGATTCTGTGACAACCTTTCCCCTCCCCTAGAAACAGTCTAGGCAGGAAGCCATTGAAGAGAACTCTTAAAATTGTGATGGGGTGCTGAAGTGTAGCTCTTCATAGTTGACAGCTTCAGGCAGGGATGGGGTGAGGAAGGACTCAGTTATCTTTAAGGGGCTAGCCACTGGGGCTTTGACTATGCTCCAATGAGTATATGGTAAGTACAAATTGGACTTGGTGTCTTCTTCTTCTTCTTCTTCTTCTTCTTCTTCTTCTTCTTCTTCTTCTTCTTCTTCTTCTTCTTCTTCTTCTTCTTTTTCTTCTTCTTCTTCTCCTCCTCCTTCCTCTTCCTCTCCTCTCCTTCTCCTTTTTCTTCCTCCTCCTCCTTTTCTTTTTGTTTGTTGGGGAGAAGTCAACAAGGGTTGGGAGGTGGACATAGGAGGAGTGGGAAGTGAGTGTGATTGGGGTGTATTATGTAAAATTCCTATAATCAATAAAAATATTATGTTGAAAAAATGAATGCTCCAACTTCCACTAAAGGATTATGCACCTTGAGACACCTGACATCTGGTTCCCACTGCTCACCATTTGAGACCTGTTCCCCTTCCATTCTTTCTGGAATGATGAATTCCTGCAGATCACATTTTCCCATAGTCTCTGTAACTGCTTTCCATTAATGTGCTAAAATTTAACTTCAATAAATAGATGCTTCCACATGCTCTCACTTAAGATGAACTCAAATCAACCAATAAAGAGAAACTTTCCAGTTCCAAGGTCAATTAATCCATTAAACATTCTGTGTGTGAGAGGGGGAGTTATGTGTTTATTTTCATATGTATGTGTATATGTTTATATGTGCATATGTATGTGCATGTACACGTATATGTGTACAAGTGTGTGAAGGGAAGAAGCAGTTGTCTTTCATCTTATATTCAGAGACAGACTCTTTCACTGAGCTGGAAGAAGATCAACTCAGCTACATGTGGTGAATAAAAATCTCAGGAATTTCCCTATCTCTTCCTCCCAAATTCTGGGATAATAGACATACCTTCATGTGTGGATTTTTATGTAGGGTCTAGGTATCAAACTAAGGTCCTCATGTTTGTGCTGAAAATACTTTACCAACTAAACCAGTTCCCTAGCTCTCAGCATGTATTTACAACCATGATTTTTAATTTATCAAATGATTTAAAAGGTTGTAAAGCCTGATAAAAAGAAAGTACAGGTTATTCCACAAATGGGTTAGTATCAGAGGCAGAATGAATTTCTGTAAATTTTTAGAATTAAAGGTGATTGAACATAGATACAAGTAGTTATATCATATATGGAAGGCCAGAGGATCTCTTGTTAGACCAAAGCTTTTTTTGGTCAGGAGTCAACTGGCTAAAATCACAGCTCACCTGGCACTCACTGTAAGAAGAGCTCATTATTGCAATCACCGTGGAGATTTATGATACAAGTACGTGTCCTTCAGATGGGTTAACTATGTGACAGAAGGTCACAGAATCAAACTTAAAATACTATCCTGCTACAGCTTACTTTCCAGATTTGTTAATTTGTTTAACCAACTTACATTCTCCAATAATACTGCTAATATCATCACTGTCTATCTCCATCTAAATCATTTTCATAGTCTCCTTGATATCTCATCCCCAGCTCTTGTCAATACTGAAGTGTATAATTCAGTTACATTCAGCTTATATTGTTCATCTTTGCTTGGGTTTGTAATGACATTGGTTTAAGTGTTTCTTATAATACCAAAATATTTTGAAAATCATATTTAGATATGTAGTATATAGTTATAATTAGGTAGGAAGGACATGCTAGGCATGAAAAATCTTACTTGCATTATCTACTTCACATTAAGCAGAAAACTAACTTTTTCTGTGACTTTACCTGACTGATTTAGTGCATAAACTTTGAGCTATTCATTTATCTCATGCACATTTTCACAGCCTTTCCACCTTTATGCCGCCTGAAATGATCCAAAGCTATGACAGTGTCACCAGTATGTTTTCACTGTTCTGTTTTTCCACCATCCAAGGATCTATGCTGCAAAAAACATCAAAAAGTTCTCCTATATGACTATGTTGTTGTTTAGCGAAAGGATCTAAAGAGCAGTAGTCTTGAGTTTATATTGACAACCAAAACTATGAGATGTAAGAGGCTACATCTACTACCAGTTTTGCTTTGTTGTATGTAGCTAGAGTTTTCCTGCCTTGCCCACAGTCAGGACAAATCTTTGTCACCCACCAGTCCCACAGCCGCTCAGACCCAACCAAGTAAACACAGAGACTTATATTGCTTACAAACTGTATGGCCGTGGCAGGCTTCTTGCTAACTGTTCTTATAGCTTAAATTAATCCATTTCCACAAATCTATACCCTGCCATGCGGCTCGTGGCTTACCGGCATCTTTTCATGCTGCTTGTCAGGGTGGTGGCTGGCAGTGACTCCTTCTGCCTTCCTGTTCTTTTATTTCTCCTCTCTGTTAGTCCCGCCTACACTTCCTGCCTAGCCATGGGCCAATCAGTGTTTTATTTATTGACCAATCAGAGCAACTTGACATACAGACCATCCCCCAGCACAGCCAAGTGCAGACCATCTCAGACACCTGCACTCAGGTCCATGGGCCCATGGTCCTAGTCATCCTCTATGTGGACCTGCTGGGTAAAGCCACAAGGAACCCGAGAACGGGCTCCCACAGGACATACAGAACATCCCACAGCAGTTGTAAGGATGAATAAAAGCAAGCAACAATAGTCTATGCAGAAAATATCTGTTATGTGATTTCCACTTTTAAAGACAGGTTGCATTGAAGACATGCACGATTGAAGAGGCCATTCTGGGAACCATGCATCTGCTTTCTTTTAAATTGCAAATGTTTTTATTAAAATATGCATAGAATGACCTTCTTTCAAAATTAGATTTGCACTTGCCTAGAGGAGTAGGAAAGACAAATATTATCCACTGTATTTGGAAGAATACACAGGACATTGTGCATGCATAAGAATCATGTCAGCCTTAGATGCCAAATGTCTAGGTGACTTGCAATGGAAACCTTATAGTCTTCCTTGGTCAGCTACCTCCTTGTCAAACTGTGTGCTGGGAAGACATTCGGGTCATTGAGAAAACAAGGAGGATGTTTCCCTTATTAATACCCAAAGGTGCTCATTATATAAAAATGTGCCGCCTTCTTAAGCCCCTTACCATCATAAAGATCCACAAATCCAAGCCGGGCAGTGGTGGCGCACTCCTTTAATCCCAGCACTCAGGAGGCAGAGGCAGGCGGATCTCTGTGAGTTCGAGGCCAGCCTGGTCTACCAAGTGAGTTCCAGGAAAGGCACAAAGCTACACAAAGAAATCCTGTCTCGAAAAAACCAAAAAAAAAAAAAAAAAAAAAAAAAAACACAAATCCTTGAGACTCAGAAGTGCTGCTTGCTATCGATTGTAGCAGCCAACCCAAATATATAACTCCACTTCTGTACCCTATGAGCAAATAGTAAAATCTCCCCGAGATTTATATAAAAACTACTAGCTGTTGAAAAGCATTGTATGTCAAAAGTTATGTTCTCAAGAGGAGGCAAACTGGTGACAAACTATTTGGATGCATAATGAACATTGTGTATTGCTCCCAATCATGACTCCTGGCAAATAGCATCTATGTGATCAAGTTACAAATGTGGTTGTAACAGAAGTAACCAAGAAGCTGCCAGTGAAACACGTTAAGTCATTCTACACAGTAGCTAGTACTCTAGGAAACACTGGTGTAAACTGTTTTCTGCTGTTTTCCTATTTTTCCTTCTTGTATAATCAAAACATGGAGTCTTATATATCTTAAAATATTCTGTGCAGTAGGTCTGATTTCCAAAGTTATGCAGTGTGAATTTTTTTATTTACAATCTTGTTTCTTTCATGAGCAGCTAATTTTCAAATTTACAAGTTATATCAGAGGTGTTGTTCAGAGGTGAAAAGCATACTTGGCACCCATGAAGTTTAATTCCCAGCATTCAATAAAGAAATTTGCTTCAATGTAGGCTATATATACATATTTGTATATATTTACATGAATATATGTGAATATGTATGTATATACGTGTTCACATACATATATGCATATTTATATGTGAATGTTTATGTTCATATACATATGTAAATATTTTAATTAAAATAGAGTTGTGTTACTTTCTCATTTCCTTCCCTTTTTCCAGGCCCTTCCAGCTACCCTCCCTCATGCCCTAACCATTCCCCCCAACTCTCAAGGTGATACCGTCTTTTTCTTTATTATTGTTATGCCCACATATATGGGTGTGTATGTATAAGTGTGTATAAATATATGTAAATCCAGCCTCCTGAATCCATTTTGTTGACTGCATTAGATAACTAATAAGGCTTTTCTGGGAGACGATATTCGTTTTTCTTTTAGCAGTCATTAGTTGCTTGTAATTCTTTGTCTAGGTGTGAGACTCCATAAAATTTCCCCCCTTTAAATTCATGTCTGTTCAATGATATTTTTGTATCCTCACAACCACTTTAAGAACCAAAGTAATCAAATATTATCCCTGTCATGCAAAGGGCAAACTCATATTCTGAATCACAGGGCTGGAAGCAAGAACTCACCAGTTCAAAGTGGTCGTGACACCTGGATTCCTGTGCTTCCTGTCTGGTGGAAGATGCAAACAGCCCTCTTTCTACCCAGCTGGAAACAAGGCAAGACAGATTACCATGATTTCAAAATGTTCTAAAGAGAAACACGAGCAAAGAAAAGAAGAGTGGATGGCAACAAACCCAGACCTGTTCTCAGAAACAGGGAAAACAGAAGAAATTGTGAAGTGTGGTGATGTTGACTCCAGGCTGTGCATTGGCTTTGCCATTGTTTAATTTTTTTTAGGCAGGGCTATTCATCTTCCATGGGATCAAATAAACTGGGTGGTAAAGGAACACATGGAAACAAGAGGGAAAGGGGGAGGGGCAGTTGGGGAATCCAGGTTCTTAAGATTGGCTGTTTCAACTTCACCATGAGAACCAGGGAAAATATTGTTTTTTCATGTGGAGTGAAAAAAGAGAAATGTGCACTTCCCCTCTGCAATATTGTGCACAGGGGACTCCACATGAGAAAACCAATCTCCCTTTACCCTAAGACCCAGATCAGTTTCAAAGCGAGATATTTTCCTCTCCTCCCAAGATAACAGATAAATGCGGATATTGGGAATTTTCAATATCTGACCCTAGATGCAGATATCCCAGATGCTTCTTGTGTAGCAGGTTACAAGAAGAGTTAGAGGTAACAAACACAAGCACATGTTACTTTACCCTCCCACAAACACAGGAGTGCCTCTGTATATTATTAGAAGGCCAAAAAGCTTTGGCTTGTAGTTCATGAAAATTTCCTAAGAAGTCCAACCATGAGTGTCATTAACATTAAAGAAAAAAAAAAACATTTTGACTTGCCTTCCATAGTAGAAGTGGGCTAGGGTTTACAAGTAAAATTTATAGTTAGTCGTTCTTTAGCTAGATTGTCAACTTTCAGGCATGATTTTAAAAAGGGTGATTTAGGGGTTGGCAAAGGCATATCATCAATGCAGGCCCTTTCCTTTTATCACCTTGGGCCAATGAATGGACTTCCTGGCACAGTTCAAACTTCATACATAATTTGTAGGATGGGCTGGAGAGATGGCTCAATGGTTAAGGTATTGTCTGCTCAATCATGAGGAGCCTAATTCAGATCCCAACACCCATGCCAGACATCTCACAAAGGCTTGTAACTCCGGTTCCAAGTACTCAACACTCTCTTCTGGCCTCTATGAACACCCACATATACATGAGCCCTAACAGTCATACAGATATATACACAGATACACATACACACATACACACAAATAAAATATTTTTTAAAGAATGGGGCAATGGGTGAAAAAGAATATGAAATCTATTTTCCCCTTAAGACTCAATTTTAGGAACAAGACAAATTTTAAGAAAAAAAGTAACTGAGTTGCTACTAACTGTGATATCACTCTCCCCTCATAGTTATAAAGGTAATGATGCTACATTGGATGCCAGTGATGTCTCATGATGAATACATCATGGGAATGCTTTAATCATCTCTTGAGTTCTATGAAATTGCTTAAATTAATATTGGAAAAAAGACAGGTATTGACTGCAGTTATAAAATGGTAAGGGCATTTGAATAGATACTATTTTTGTTGTAGTTTCAATTGGATTATGAAGTTATGAATGAATTTTTATTTCCTTTTTTGCCATATAATTATGGGCACCATTATCATTAAATTTGTGGTAAAAAGTTATATATTTAAGGGGTACGGCAATGGCTCAGTTGGCAAATTGGTTGATGCAGAGACATGAAGATCTGAGTTTGGATCCCCAGTATCCTATGATAACCCAAGTGTAGGGTTATATGCCTGTAATCCCAGAAATGAAGAGCTAGAGGCAGGCAGATTCCTGGGGCTCAATTGTCAGCCAATCTAGACAAACCAGTGAGCTTCAGGTAAAGTGAGAGACCGGGTCTCAAAAAATAAGGAGGAAATAGACTGTGAAAGACACACAATGTCAACTTCAGTCTACCACACATAGGTGCACACATACAAACATGCAAACATACCAAACTTTGCATACATAACACACAGAGGGGATATATTCAAGTTAATTAGTAATTAAATTTTCCATGACACTAAAACATCATTCACACATCTAAAACTCTCTCTTCTGCTATTTTTATTGCTGGTATAATTTATTCAAATCTGTTTTGTCATTTTTTTCATTAATGACTCAAATGGACGACACTTTCACATTTGGCATATGTCATACAAATTCTCTTAGCCACTGCCGGTCTAGTCTTCTCTCTTTGTTCTGTCTTGGGAATTCCATTGACGTCAGTAGAAATCTTTGATATGAAATAAAAATACATATAAAAGGAGTAAGTATAAAAGGCCTCTGTATTTGGTGTTTATTGCATGTTATAGATGTATGTGCAGGGCTCTGTGCAAATTGGTCTACTTAAATAAAATGTGGGCTTTCACTTACACAAATATAGCCTACTTATAAGATAAATTAAGTATGGTTAAGGGGTAAAAAAAAGAAACTTGCAGTAGCTTGTAAGTACCTTGAATGTTTTTTTCCAGAGTATCACCTCTAGTCTTGGAAATATTTATTTTTCTCATCAAACTGCATTCACATATTTGTTTTAAAGGGCCCAGGGTTTCCCACCTAGTGATACAATGAAGTGTTTATAATGATAACCTATAATTGAGTTGCCAAAATAGTACTCAATTACTGGAACTTTGGTTTGGGTCCAAAATATTTTATGATGAACAGGATACTAGGTAGCAGTGGTTTCCTTTGCATTAATATCAGAGAAAATTAGAACATTTAGAGATAAATTACAACTTCCCAATGTTGTTCACTGAAGTAATACCATGAGGACAAGTGCCCAGTTGTATTTCGTTTGTCCCTAGAAATTGAACACAGAGTTCCACACAGTAAGCATCTGAGCTGCTGCTGAGCTACACTCCAAGTGTAGAGGAAGAATTTTGAAGTAGTAGGAATCTGTCATTGCTGGAAATTAAAACCTGCCACCACTTTCAAGGATTTAGGGACATCCCATGATGTCAATTATGCTCATACTTTTTAATGACTGGTTAGCACTTTGGTACAATCTTAGCAAACCCATGGCTTGTGTACAAGGATACAGTAATAGCAAGGTAAGCCTCTTTTACAAAGTGTGTTTTAAAATTTTGTCAGTCTCTCTCATTTTCAGTATTCTTCAAAATAAAACTTAGGTGTGATTATGTAACTTACAGGGTCACTGGGATGATTAAATCAGTAACAGCTGAATGTCAATGTACTAATATGTAGTATGTGTGCATTAATATACCTAGTCATATTTAAAGATCAGGCATAAAGAACAGTTACACATCTCTCTGAAAAATAATCAGAATATGTCAAAACCCCCTCCGGCAACACATTATAAATATAATTTTGTCTCCATTATCTGTATGTTTCCAGGAAAAGCTTTTTTTTCTCCTTTAAATAAAATGCCCAGATAATTGTTTCCATTTCTCATTAGTAAAATATACTTGGATTAAGCTAACATGAGTGTCTAGAGCCCATAAACTAGGGTAAGAGTAACAGAAAATGTTGGTAGCTACACTGTTTCACATGTGGCAACCACAATTACATTTCATACCTCAGATTGTTTGCTTTCTTTGCCTGCCCCAAATGGATTCCACGGTAGCTGGGAACTTGCAAAATTATTGCCAGTTATAACCAGAGGAAAAAAATATTGAGTTTAACTTCATTACAGTCTCAGCACTTGTATCAACAGGACCTGGCATAAAATGGGAACGTTGCCGAAGCCCATGAGCTGACATTAACGTTCAGAATTGTTGGTGGAGACTGGAGGTGCTTCTGATTCGAGCTCATCTACCGAGTCAGTCAGTGTCTTTGTCCTTCTCACTCGAGTGAGCTGGAGACTGAGAGCCAAGCAGGTGTGGACCACTGATGCCATGGATGCTACACACCTAGGAGGAACGATGTCAGTCTGAAAAAGTCAGGAGCAGCAAGAAGGGGCACAAAGTGATGTGAGTCCAGGAAGACAGGCAAGGTCCAGGTCAAACAGACCTCAAGGGAACTCTAATCAAACTAAGTGATGATTTTAGTTCCAGGATCTTGATTTGTCCCGCATTTATTCAATGTTGAACACAGGAAATCTTTACAATTAGTGTTTACATAGACTGATGCAGGGCCCCTCACCTTATATATAATTGGCATTTCATGCTAGAGAGCTGGTTCTTTGTTGGGAGCGATTGTGACCACACTGGCATGAGTGAAACTACTCTAAAGAGAGATACTTAACTCTCTCTTTGGTTATCAGACTATTGAAACTGAACCCATGGAGTGTTATTTTCCCAAGAATTTCATGCCAGGAGGAGGAAAAAGATGAAGGCTCAAGTCAACCAGGGAGGAACTCGGCTCCCAGAAAGAATCTGCAGCTAAGACAGCTTATTGGATCATGTTCCAGGAGAGATCGCAGCTGAGACAATGATGGCTCAGGGATGGGTAAAACACACCTTGACTGGGACTCCTTAATCACACATAACTCTATTAACATCAGACCTCATGTTAGTACCCTGAGGATGCACAGGGGGTCACTGGTCCTCCTTACATGTTCTTTTTCCCAGTGAGGCCACATTGGATAGATCTTTCTCTGATTTCCATTACACTTGACTTCTTAATTAGTATGTTGAATATAGGTGGCCAGAACTAAAATCTCCAGTAACAATATGATGGCATGTCCTGTGCATTGTGGGATGTAGCTATTTCCCTGGCCACTACCTACTACATGTCTGCTTCATTCTTCCTCCTCAGCTGTGCCAAACAAAAAAAGTCTTCAGAAATTACCAGAAAAGGACTGGGCCATAGGGTTAGAAACTTTTTGCTGGGGATCAGAGTCTGAAGCAGTTTAGAAAGGGTTATGTCTGAAACTGTTCTCTGTTGCTTTGAGCAGCCTTGGACCTGTACTGTATCTTAAAAACTCACCTGGCCAAGTGGTGGTGTCACATGCCCCTAATCCCAGCATTTGGGAGGCAAGAGTAAGTGAATCTCTGTGACTTCGAGGCTAGACTGGTCTACAAATTGAGTTCCAGGACAGACAGGACTGTTACACAGAGAAACAAAACAAAACAAAGCAAAACAAAAAACAAAACAAAAAACTCACCAACAACCCTTTTTATTCTGGGATCTCCAATAGTGGCAAGGTTGTCCCTTTTCTTTTCTTTTTCTTGTTTTTTTTTTCAAATTAATTAAATTTATTAATTTATTTTACATCCAGACTGAAGTTTCTCCTCCTCCCCCTCTCCTCCCATTCCCTCCTGCACCTCCTCTCTGCCCACCTTTCCCCCAAAATCCACTCCTTCTCTGTTTCTGTTCAGAAAGGGGCTAGCCTCCCATGGGTGTCAGCAAGGCAAGGCATATCAAGTTGAGGTAGGACTAAGCTCCTCTCCTCGTATTAAGGCTTGGTAAGGCAACCCAGCATGAGGAATAAGTTCCCAAAAGCCAGCCAAAGCATTAGAGACAGCCCCTTCTCCCTCAGCTAAGAGTCCCACAAGCAGACCAAGATATACAATAGTCACTTCTATGCCAAGTGCCTAGGTTGGTCCTGGGTCACATGTGGACTTCTTCACTGTTGGTTCAGGGTCTGTGAGCTTCTATGAGCCCAGGAGCTCCCGGAATCCTGTTGAAGAGAGCCAAGGTTGTCCCTTTTCTTAAGGTAAACTTGCACTGGGGGAAATGTCTTAACTTTAGGTTCCGACTGACCAGAAGAAAGTAGCACATTGAAAATAATTAGAGAACATGTAATGCTAACTTTGTGTGAAGCAAAGATTCCAGGAGGTGAAAAATCATTAGTGTAACTAGAAATGAGTAAGGAGAAAAAAATGCAGATTCTCGAAGACAAGAGTAGTCAAGCTTACAGTGATGAAGACTGCCTACTGAACAGACACATATGCCAGGGAGTAAGGAGAAAACACCTTAGAAATCGAAAGCCTGTGAATCCCAACAAAGGGACCAGACAAGTCAATCCCAACACCTCCCTGGCATTTTTATTCTCTCGATCTTGACAGAGAAAAATCCCTGAAGAAAACGCTTCGTTCAGAACTTCGACTTCTTGATCTAGGCTCAGTCATCATTGAAATCTCCAGACATGATCACCAAGCAGCTCCATCAAAGCCACTATCACGGTGTGCGAAGATCTGGTGTCAGTTCCATCCTGGAAGAGAAACCTGAGCTCCTTGGGTTGGACTTGCAGAACAGCTTACACAAGCAGGCAGGCCCCCTTCAAGGCTAACCACATCTGACTGGTAAGGTAAACACAGTTTGCAGTCCTGTTTGTTGCAACGAGCAGGACTGCAAGCTGAGAAGAGATTCTGGGCTCCGGGATCGTGAAGTACAGCTCTGCCTGGTGATTAATAGAGAAGCTGAACTGCAATGCTCCACCTCCTCTGAGAATGGGGTTTGTCCAAAGAATTCATCACAAAAAGTTGTAAAACAGAACACTAAAACAAGCACAGGGCTGAAATACACCTCCAGGGGTGGGGAAGGGGACTGTGGGGAGGTGCGTTCATTTGTTTTTATTTGTGGCTTTTATGCTGTAAGGTGACTTTTGCTTTCACCTTCTGAACTGATGCTGGAGAAAAAACATGGGCCATGAAACAGCAGTGGACCTCACCAGACAGAATCAGGAGATGTGTGCTGGAGTCCCACAGGTTCCCAAAGACTCCCCAGGCTCCCCAAGGTTGTTATTAAAAGTGGGTTGCCAGCTGATGAAAGCTCCCAGGTTAGCAGCTCTGGAACACTGTAACTCACAGCAGGGAAGATCCAGCCAGGACACCCTCCAGTGCAAAGATCACCCCCCTTCCTCTCAGGCGCTGCCTCCAGCTGAGCCTGGCTTCTGGCATTGGACTGCAACCTTGATTGGCTGGATCCTCGGGGAAGGGAAATTTATTCTAGCTCCATGACACTTTCATGCTAGACCCTCATGTCTATAAAACAACCACTGCTTTCCAGTGACCCTTAAGGTGTCTAATGATCAGCAGGAAAAAAATTCTTGAGCATGGAGAAATAAGCAAAATAGCCATTTGTGAGGCTGATGGAAACATTCACAAAGCAGATTTCCTAAGGAAACCAAAGGTTCTCCATCTAATAATTTCTGATCTGGTTAACAAAGGCTAAAGTGCTAATTATGATACATTTTTTGCTGGAAAATTATAGTTCTTCAGAAAACTACTTCTTAATCTATTCCTACAAATGATTTATAACATATTTTCTTCAAAATCTTCTAGAAACACTTTTGTTTAGGTAATGAACTTACTATTTGCTTTTCTGTAAATGAGAAATTCATATATATGAATTATTTCCTGGTATGTGTGTTTGTGGTATGCATTTGGGTGCATGCATATTTTCATTTTGGGTACGTGTGTGCAGACATGTGTGCAGTGTGTACATGCATGCATGTTGAGGCCAGAGGTTGATACTGTGAGTCTTCCTTGTTACTCTCCACTTTATACATTGTGACATGATCCCTTACTGGGACCAAGCACTTACCAGTTCCTGTAACTCAGCTTGCCCCTTGAATACTATGCCTCTGCCTTTCAAGGCTATGATTATACCTACCAGGCATTTACACAATGGCCAGATATCTTCATTTAAGCACATTAACCATTGAGTCATCTCTCAACTATTTCCACATTTTAGAGTCTTTCTTTCATATATTAAAAAAAAAAACTCTTGCTTTTCTAATGACGCATTAGAATGTCTAAAAAGGCATGTGCCTGGCAACAACTCTTCCCTCTAACACTCACTCCTGGAGTGATGCATGTCATCATCAATTTAAAGTCTAGATCAATTTGAGGAGGTGATATCAATCACTTCATTTCTTATTGTTTTATTTTTAAATGTTTTTAATTTGAAATAGAATGACATTACTTCCCTCTCCACCTCTCCTCCCTCCAGTCTCTCCCAGCTCCCCTCCCTTGACCACCTCCCATCCATGCTTCTCCCTCTTTCTAGTCAATAGTAGTTTCACTTTCTTTGATTATATTTGTTTGCACGTGCGCTCGCGTGCGTGCATGCGTGCGTGCGTGCGTGCGTGTGTGTATGTTCACCCTACTGAGTTCACTTTTGTTGTTTATGTGTTTATGGTTTCAAGGCTGACTATTCTGCATTGGACAACCAAGATAGTCTCATCCCTGGGAGAGGCTAATTCTTCTCTCGCAACAGTCTATAGCTACCTGTAGTTCTTTGTCTGTGTGGAGGGGGCGGTGGGGGGCGCTCGGCTTAAAATCTTCTCTGCTTCCACTTTAGCATGTCCAATGGTATAGCTATTGTTTTGACCTTGTTTCTGTAGCCATTTCTAGAAGAGACTGTTACGCAGTAGACCTCCTGGTATTCTTCTTATTCAAGTCTCTCTCCCCACACACTTCTAGGATGTTTCCTGATTACAGATGCAGGGGTTGTAGCATAGTTATTATCCATCGGGACTGGGCTTCCCATGATCTGGTGATTTCTGTATTGTGTCCAATTGTAGTATTCTGTGCTGTCCTCTATTTGTTGTAAAGAGAGGCTTCTTATCTGTTATTTCTTTTATCTTTTGAGGTAATAATATAGTCACATATTTTCTCCCTTTCATTTCTTGCTTTCAAATGCTCTCTTGTACTTCACCTTGCTCTTTTTCAAATTCATGGCGTCTGTTTTCATTCATTGCTGCTACACACACACACACACATGCACACACACACACACACACACACACACACACACACACACACAGGCATATTATGGATGTGTGTTCCTAAATACATAAGTACAATTTGCTTAGTCTGCTCAATGTTACTTGCAGGTATGTTTTTAGGACCGACCATTTGAGCTTTGTGTCTGAACGGCATGGTGTCTTTACCAGCAAGGACTTAATTTCTACCTCTTGGGGGGCAACAAGGGGCAATAGCAATAGTCTGTAATGTTTTGGGGTCCCAGTGGACAATCCTGACCAACAATTCAAAATAGGGTTTAGAGACAGGTTTTTGTTTTTTTTTTTAAATGGGGGTAGTAGCTACTCTTACATGTGGATATAAGGATAAGATTTAGCATGTAATAAGAAATTATGTTTGTTTAACAAAGTGGCAGTAATAAATTATTTTCAAGGGGCCATGGCCTCGCTAGCCTCAGGAAGTCTGCTAAGCATGAATTCCCTCCTGTTGAGTGGGACTTCAGTCCAATTAGACAGCTGTTGATTGCCACCAGCATGTGACTGACACTTTTTGCACCTTTATGCATATCTTGCCATGCTGTTAATTGTCCTGCTTCATCGCTGTTGTGGCTGGATGGGGTTGTTTAATTGCTTCCCTCCCTGGGCAGCTTGCATAGTATTTTCTGAAACTGGAGAAGCTAGACTATAGGAAAGAATCTTTTAGGTCAGATCCAGCTCTAGCCATGAGAGTTGTATGTCCTGTGTGGCTTCAGCAAAAAGGTCCTACCATCAACCTTGGAGAAGCCACCAAGGGCTACGTCATTAATCTATATTGTTTGGGGAATCATTGGGTCCACTCAGACAAACCCTTCAAAAGGCGATTTCTCATGTCTGGGACTGGGGTTCTTTGTTAGTCTATGGTTATTGTGGCAACCACTGAAGGCATCCCTTAGAAGTGTGTTTGTTTTCTAAGGAGAGACACAGAAAGGGAGTGAATCTAGACAGGAGAGAAGGTGGGAAAGAACTGAGAAGAGTAGAGTGAGTGAAAACTTTAAGCAGGATATATCATATGAGAAAAATCTATTTTCAATAAAAGAAAAAAAATTAAAAACTTTTCCTATGAGATTAAATGATTCTGCTCTTGAGAGTACCTCTGCCTATAATGTACTAGAGTTGTCTATACAAGCTCTTTGCTTACACAGAAAACACTTACGACCCTAGAAAAATTGAGGAACAATTGATTCAATGCAGTGGTTCTGCAAAACTGCAGGGCCTTTGATTTTCTTATGTTTCATCAAAGAGCCATATATCTGCCTTTATTTAAAGGAAGAATGTTGATTTTATGTAAATCAGTTGAGAAAAGAGAAACTATATCCAGGACTTGATGTATAAAAATAATGTATGTTTAAAACCAGGCAGACTACCTGGAGACCTTCTCCTCTCTATTCCCCCAGTCTCATCCCCAGCTTTACAACAGAAAATTCTTGGCAGGCCCCCACACCTGCTCCTGTCCCCCATGGATCCCACAGATCTTTTCTCTTATAACCCCCTCCCCCTGTTTGTTGCTTTGTCCCAGACCTTGCTAACCCAGGGGTCCTCCAGGGAAACAAGTAGGCTGAAGGTAGACCCACACCTCTCTTACTGCTCCTTAGATCCAACCACCTCAGTTTTATCCAAAGTTCTACAGCAGGAAATCTGCTGTGGTCTTTCTTCTTTGACCCCATACCCAAAGGGTCACAAAAACATTCTTCTCCTCAAAACTTCCTTCCAGGAAAACACTAACAAACGGTATGAGGAAATACTTAAAGAGATCCAGGAAAACACACACACACACACACACACACACACACACACACACACACACACATACACACACACAAAACTGGAAGAAGTGAAAAAATTCCTTAAAGAAAGCCAGGAAAACACAAAGAAAAAAATTGGAAGAAATGAATAAACCCCTATTAAGAAATCCAAGAAAACAAAATCAACAGCTGAATGAAATGACGTGAAAATGGAAAGAGAATCAATAAAGAAAACACAAATGGAAGAAATGTGGAAATGAAAAGTTTAGGAATTTGAAAAGGAGCTGCAGAGGAAATGTCACCAACAGAATACAAGAGATGGAAGAAAGAATCTCAAGCATTGATATGTTAAAAGAAATGAATACACCGGCCGAAGAATGTTGGGGAATATTATTTTAAAGTATGTTGCATTTTTTTCTACTGCTTTTGTGAACAATTCAAAGATGTGTTTGATTAAATAAAATTAACCTGCTATCAGGAGGCTGAGTCAGCAAATAGCTGACAGGAAGTGGTTTGGAGGAACCATGTGTAGCAAGGGTTTTTTCAGTGTGGGCTGAGAGAAGGACATGGAGGGGTATTTTTGTTTTTGTTTTTTGTGTGTGTGGTTTTTTTTTTTTTTTTTTGAGGGTGCCAGCAAAGGGGAAAGGTTACCTAATTGCTATTCAGCCTCTCTGGACAAACAGTTCCACCTAAACCTTTGAATCTTGAGTTCCTTAGATTTAGATAAGCTCCCTTAGTGGCTTTGAAAGAGTTGGTGTCTGAGAGAACAAAATCCCCTCATGCTATGGCCCTTGAGGTCCAGATGAAGCTGTTGCTTAAGGGGTAGCCACTGTAGACAATAAAAATCAGATAACAACATTTTTGTGTACCAACATGAGGCTCGAATATTCCTAGGGCCTGAGAAAGCTTGGGGAAAAAAAAGGATACCACTTCTTTAAGCATTTCTACCTGCTGATGAGCCCTTGAGCAGCTAGTACATTAAATAGAAACAAACAAACTAAGCAAAAATGCCTGCTTACCATGCAAGCATTGGCATTCTAGAGCTCTAGGAAGGTTGAATGCAGTTCTTGGTCAGGCACCTCCAACCAGCTTTCACTAGCCCAGATGCAGGCAGAGCCAGTCAAGACGCACATGAAACAGACCCAGGTGTTGGTTAGCAGTTTGAGGGTTTTCTCACACAGTCAAAAAAGGCTAAAAGATATGCAGTAAAAGAGGTCTAGACAGAAAAAATAAAACTTCTAAATGGGTTTCTGGATGTTTTACAATATGCATAGGCTTAAGAAAGAAATAAAAGGGGTATGACAGAAAAACATATTTTAAAAATAATAAACTCTTAAAAGAGAGAAGTAAAGTAATAAAAAAAGAATAAGCCACATAGAGATGGGAAATACACAGAGAGTCTGTATCCTATATGTTACTTTGTTGATTTTGAATTTTTTCATTTTTGGTAAGCAACAACAGCTGCTAACAGACATGGGATTGTAAGAAGGACTGCAAAACTGAACCAAGCTAGATACTTTAGGGTTGTCTTAACTTTAAAATATAAGTAAAAAAAAAAAAAAGAAATAAAAAATGCTTTCAAGTTTTGTTCCCACAGGAGAGGAGAGGTTGTGGATTCCTTCAGGAATAATGTGGATCAGATTTGATCATGGGAAACCTCCTGAAACTTGACAGGTGATATCTATCAGCAAAGGTTACTGCTCATCTTCCAGGCATTGGTCATTATCTCAAAATTTTCTTAGGGACCCCTGGGCATGCCTTTACCTACAGATAGCAGGAAGCAGTTTAGAGAATACAATGTCCACATTCCCAATATTTGGGTTGTGGTTATTTTGTAGGTTATGGATGTTTGTTATCATTTAGAGAATATAGTATATTGATACAAATTTAAGATAATTTTTGTTACAACACACTGTATATATGTTTCTATTCTTGTTTATGGTATTGTACCTATGTAGTTCATTTAAAATATAAGGTAAACTTCTAGGTTTTTTTTTTTTTTTTGAGACAGGGTTTCTCTGTGTAGCTTTGCGCCTTTCCTGGAACTCACTTGGTAGCCCAGGCTGGCCTCGAACTCACAGAGATCCACCTGGCTCTGCCTCCCGAGTGCTGGGATTAAAGGCGTGCGCCACCACCGCCTGGCCAAACTTCTAGTTTTTAAAAGCTATTATTATGAACTATTTAGGATAACCAAGAAACATATGTTAGTAGTTAGTCATTTATAACAATCACATTTGTAGATAATATTAGGTATGTTTTCTAGGTTAAATAGGTATATTTTAGATAGATAAACTTCAAATACTTCAAAGATCCATAGAATATGGCATTTTAAATAGTTTGTTAACTTAGGATTTTTCATGACAAGGAGACACACCTGCTCCTGGCAGCACCAATTTACTTCAGAAATGATGGGCATTAAAGAAACTCCTTATGGTATTTGCTTTCAGTGTGGCAAGGCTAGCCATTTGGGCAAAAAGCTGCCCTTGTCTAGACTGCTTGACAGAATATTGTATAAGTTGGACATGCAGGACCCACAGGAAAGTGGCTACTGAACTTTGCCATACAAGGTGGGATGATCCTTCAAGTTCCCGACTTCACAGAAGAAACTTCCAGACATTCTGTAGCACACAGAGGAAAATGACTTATAAACTTTGCCAATATAGGCAGGATAGTCTTTCAAAATTCCTGCTTCATTAAAAAGGCTGTCAGATACCATGGAATTAAAGGCTGAAGGTGGATGCCCCAACAATGCAGAGAAACTCTGGGTGACTATCTAGGCGTCAGATGTCTCTGTCATTTCTAGAGTTATGGAAGTTGTTTGCAATGCACTTTTTGTTTACTCAAATAATATTATATCCTTCTGGGGCCTTTGATAGTGTTGAAGACTAGATAGTGATAGTTGCATTTTTTCCTTAGATATCATAAAAAATAAATAAGGTATAACATTTTGGATTCACTAAGATAGGCTAGATTATGGAGTATTTTTTAAAAATTTACCAGACACAAATGAATTATAATTCAGTACATTATGAATGTAATCCTTATTAATAATTGTTCTTATTGTATACAGTCTTACTATGTTAAAGTTAAAACCTTTCATTTTTGCTTAGATAAAGGGGGAAAGGTTGAGGAATATTATTTTAAAGTGTGTTTCCTACTGCTTTTGTGAACAATTCAAAGATGTATTTGATTAAATAAAATTAACCTGCTATCAGGAGGCTGAGTCAACAAATAGCTGACAGGAAATGGTATGGAGGAACCATGTGTGGCAAGGGGTTTTTAAGTGTGGGATGAGAGAAGGACATGGTTTTTTTTTTTTTTTTTTTTTTTTTTTTTGGAAGGCGCCAGCAAAGGGGGAATGTTACCTACTTGCTATTCAGCCTCTCTGAACAAACAGTTCCACCTAAACTTTGAATCTTGAGTTCCTTAGATTTAGATAAGCTCCCTTAGTAGCTTTGAAAGAGTTGGTGTCTGAGAGAACAAAATCCCTTCATGCTGTGGCCCTTGAAGCCCTCTGAAGCTGTTACTTAAGGGGCAGCCACTGCAGATAATAAAGACGGATAACAAAAAAAATGTAAAATCTAGAAAAATTCCTAACACAAAATATCCAGAAAATCTAGGACTATGAAAAGGCCAAACCTAAGAATCAAAGGACTAGAGGAAGGAGAAGAATCCCTTCAATGGCCCAGAATCAATGGCCCAGAAAATATTTTCAACAAAAGCATAGAAGAAAATTTTCCTAACATACAGAAGGAGATGCCCATAAAGGTACTTAAGAAGCTACAGAACACCAAACAGATTAGACCAGAAAAGAAAGTCCTCTTATCACATAATTATCAAAACTCTAAACATATAGAACAAAGAAAGAATACTAAAAGCTGCAAGGGAAAAAGACCAAGTAATACATAGGCAGGCCTACTAGAATTACACTTGCCTTCTAAATGGACTCTAAAAGCCAGACAGGCCTGGGCAGACCTCTTACAGACTCTGAGAGACCACAGATGCCAGCCCAGATTACTATAACCAGAAAAGCTTTCAATCACCATAGGTGGAGAAAATAAGATATTACATGATAAAGTTAAACTCAAACAATATCTATCTACAGATCCAGCCGCATATAAAGTGTTAGAAGGAAAACTCCAACCTAAGGAGGTTAATTATATCCATTAAAACAAAGGAAATAAATAATCACACACCAGCAAAATCAAAAAAAGGGAACACCCCCCCCACACACACACCAATATCACCACCACCACCAAGAATAACAACAACAAAATAACAGAAATTAACAACCATTGGTCTTTAATATCTCTCAATATCTGTGAACTCAATTCCCCAATAAAAAGACCCAGACTAACAGAATGGATACAAAAACTGAACCCACCCTTCTGCATACAAGAAACACACCTCAACATCAAGGATAAGCATTACCTCAGGGTAAAGGGTTAGAAAAAAATAGTCCTAAGAAGCAAGTTAGTATAGCCATTTTCATGTCCAATAAAATAAACTTCAAACCAAACTAATCAAAAGAGATTAGGAAGGATACTGCATACTTATCAAAATTAAAATTCACTAACATGACATTTCAGTTCTCAATATCTATGCCCCAAACACAATGACACTCAAGTTTGTAAAAGAAACACTCCTATCTACATTTCAGTACCCGACTACCCAATGGATAGGTCATACAGACAAAAACTAAACAGAGAAATACTGAAGCTAATAGATCTTACAAACCAAATGTACCTAACAGGTATTTACAGAACATTTTACCCAACCCTCACACAAAAACATACATTCTTCTCTGTACCTCTAGAACTTTCTCCAAAAACTGATTACATTTTTAGACATAAAGTGAGTTTCAACAGATATAAGAAAGTTGAAATAACTTCCTGCATCCTATCAGACCACTATGGATTAAGTTAGATATCAATATCAGGAAAAAAAAAGCATAAAGCTTACAAATTAATGAAAACTGATGCCCATGGTATGAAATATGGGGCAAGACAGAAATAAAAAATTAAAGACTTTTTAGGATTCTATGTAAATGAATATACAGCATATCCGAACTTATAGGACATAATGAAAGTGGTGCTAAGAGGAAAGTTCATAGCACTAAATGCCTACAAAAAAGAAAAATGGAGAGAACTCATACCAGCAACTTAACAGCACACCTGAAAGTTTTAGAACAAAAAGAAGTAATCACACCCAAGAGGAAGAGACAGCAAGAAAATAAGCTGAGGGCTGAAATCAGTAAAATACAAACAAATGAACATTACAAAGAATCAATTAAACAAAGAGTTGGTTCTTTGAAGAAGTGAGCAAGATAGACAAATCCTCATAAAAAGTAACTAAAAGACAGAGAGTGAACATCCAAATTAACAAAATCAAAAATTAAAAGTGGGACGTAACAACAGACACTGAAGAAATCCAGAGAATCATAAGGACATACTTTAAAAATCTGTACTCCACCAACTTGGAAAATCTAAAATAAATGAACAATTTTCTTGATAGGTACCACTTACCAAAGTAAAATCAAGACTAGATAAAAAAAAATTAAATAGACCTATAACCCCTAATAGGGTTATAGGTAATAGGAGCAGTCATTAAAAGACTCCCAAGCAAAAGCAACTCTGGACTACATGGTTTTAGTGCAGGATTTTTCCAGGCTTACAAAGAAGAGTTAATGCCAATACTGCTCAAATTATTCCACAAATTAGAAACTGAAGGAACATTGCCCAATTCATTTTATGAGGCCACAGTTATTCTAATATTCAAACCACATAAAGAATCAACAAAGAAAATTACAGAGCAGTTCTCCTTGTAAACATAGGTGCAAGAAAATACTCAATTAAATACTTTTAAACTGAATCCAAGATCACATGCAGAAAAGTATGCATCATGATCAAGAAGACTTTATCCCAGAAATGCAGACATAATTCAATATACAAAAATCAAAAAATTCAATCTACCATATAAACAAACTACAAGAAAAAAAACCCACATGATCATGTAATTAAATGCAATAATGTCATTTGACAAATTCCAGTGCCCCTTCATGATAAAAATCCCCATAGAATTTAGGATACAAGGGACATATCTCAACATAATAAAGGCAATTTCCAGCAATCCTATAGCCAACATCAAATTAAATCAAGAGAAACTCAAGACAATTTCATTAAAATCAGGAATGAAACAAAGTTGTCTACTCTATCCATATCTATTCAATATAGTACTTGAAGTTTTAGCTAGAGCTATAAGACAGCTGAAGGAGATCAAGGGGATACAAATTGGACAGGAAGAAATCAAGGTATTACTATTTGCAGATGATATAATAGTATATACATACTATGACTAAAAACACCACCTGGGTTCTACTATAGCCAATAATCACTTTCAGCAAAGTGTCTGGACAGAAGATTAATTCCAAAAAATCAAGAGCCTTCTTATGTAAAAATGACAGACTGAGAAAGAAATTAGCGGAAAAATGCCTTTCCCAATAGCCGCAAATAATATAAAATATCTTGGGGTGACTCTAACCAAGCAAGTGAAAGACTTGCATAATAAAAATTTCAAGTCTTTGAAGAAAGAAATTGAAGAACAGATTAGAAGATGGAAAGATCTCCCACTCTCATGGATTGGTAGGATTAACACAGTAAAATTGTCCATTCTGCCAAAAGCAATCTACAGATCCAGTGCAAATTCCCATTAAAATCCCAACACACTTCTTTACAGACCTTGAAAAGAAAATTCTCTTTCTTTGTTCTCCTACTCTGTTCAGGCCCCCAGGCAGTGGGACTGGGACCTGTCTTTGGTGCATGAGCTTGCTTTTTGGAACCTATGGCCTATACTGAGACACTTTGCTCAGCCTGGTGCAGGGAGGAGGGGACTGGACCTGCCTCAACTGAATCTACCAGGCTGGGCTGACTCCCCAGGGGAGACCTTGCCTTGGAGGAGGTGGGAATGGGGGAGTGAATTGGGGGGTAAGGTTCGGAGTTGGGAGGAGGGAGGACAGGGGAATCTGTGGTTAATATGTAAAATTAAATTAATTATAAAATAAAAATATATATAAAAAAGAAAAGAAAGAAAATTCTCAATTTCATTTGGAAAAACAAAAAACCTAGGGTAACTGAAAAATTCTCGAGCAGCCAGGTGGTAGTGGAGGCACATGCATTTAATCCCGGCACTGGGGAGGGAGGAAGAGGCAGGAGAATCTCTGAGTTCAAGGCCAGCCAGGTCTACAGAGTGAGTTGCAGTATAACCAGAGCTACACAGAAAAACCCTGTCTTGAAAAACAAACAAACAAAAAATTCCTGAACAATAAAAGAACTGCCAGAGGTTTCACCATTCCAGATTTCAAGTTGTACTACAGAGACTACTGAGTTATCATAATAAAAACCACACGGCATTGGTGTAAAACAACAACAACAACAACAACAAAAAAAAAAACACATTGATCAATAGAATCTAAATGAAGACCCAGACATAAATCCATACACATATGGAGACCTGATTTTTTTTTCATAAAGAAGTCAGAAATATACACTAAAAAAATGACATTATCTTCAACAAATGGCGCTGCTCAAACTGGATGTCTTTATGTAGGGAAATGCAAGTAGATTCATATTTGTCCTGCACAAAACTCAAGTCCACGTGGCTCAAAGATCTCAACATAAAACCAGATCTACTGAATGTGATAGAAGAGAACGCGAGAAATAGCACTGAGCACATTGGCACAGGAGACAGCTTACTGAACAGAACCCTAATAGCACAAGCACTAAGATCAACAATCAATAAGTGAGACCTCATGAAACGGAAAGCTTCTATAAAGCAAAGGACACTTCACTCTGACAAAGTGGCAGCCTAAGAAATGGGAAAAGAATTTTACCAACTCCACATCTGATAAAGGACTAATATTCAAAATATATAAAAAAAAAACTCAAGAAACTAGATATCAAAAAAAAAACCCAAACCAAACAAGCAAACAAAAAATAAAAACAAAACAAATAATCCAATTAAAAACGGGAGTACAGATCTAAACAGAAAATTCTCAATAGCAGAATCTCAAATGATTGACAAACACTTAAAGAAATGTTCAACATCCTTAGGTACCAGGGAAATGCATATCAAAACAACCTGAGATTCAATCTTATACCTGTCAGAATGGCTAAGATCAATAACACAAATGACAGCTCATGCTGTTTAAGATGTGGAGCAAGGGAAACAATTTTCCATTGCTGGTGAGAATGCAAATTTGTACAGCTACTATGGAAGTCAATATTTCATTTCTTCAGAAAACTGGAAATAGATCTACTTCAAGATCTAACTATATCACACTTGGGAATTTACCCAAAGGATGTTCCCTCCTACTACAAGGACACTTGTTCAACCATGTTCATTGCACCTTTATTCATAATAGCCAGAAACTGGAAACAATCTAGATGTTCCTCACCAGAGAAATGGATAAAAAAATGCAGTATGTTTATATAATGGAGAATTACTCAGCTGTTTAAAAAAATGGCATCATGAAATTTATGGGGAAGTGCATAGAAACAGAAAAAACAAACAAACAAACAAACAAACGAACAAACAAACCATCATCCTGAATTAGGTTACCCTGACACAGAAAGATAAATCTGGTATGTATTCAATTATAAATGGATATTAGCCACTAAGCAAATGACAACCAAGCTACAATCTCTAGACCCAGAAAGATTAGGTTAAGTGTAGGGGTCTATGGAGGACACATAGATCTCCCTGGGAGAGGGAAATAGACTAGTTTTTAAGAATGGACTGGGAGCAGGTGGAAGGGAGCAGAGGAGTCAGGTAGGGGAGATGAGATGAGTTGGAGGGAGAGAGTGTAGGCAGAGATGAGTGGAATTGGCAGGGTTTTGTGAGTGGAATGGAAACCTAGTGCAGAGGAAACTCCTGGAATGTATGAGCGTGATCCTAGTGAGGATGCCTAGTAATGGGGGGTATGGAAGAGTCTCAACTGTCCAACTCTTGTTGCCAGTCAAGAATTCCAGTGGCAGGACTGGGTTGTATTCAACTGAGTTGGCCAAGGAGGTCCCGTGAAATTCCCCAAAGAGCCCTGTCTGTTGTTAAGATAAATGGTTGCTCTTTGCAAACTGACAGTGCAGCCCCATTGCTGAGGACAACACCCACACAATTTATTGAACACTGACAAGCAGAACTGGTACTTATAGGAAGCCTTCAGCCCTATGTTCTGGTGTCTTTGATGCAGGAAGGTACTTTGCAGGCTACCAAAAGAGAAACGTGGGTACCACCCAGCCAGAATGTCTTTGACCTACAATCTGCCCTGCCTATAAAGTATGCTAGAGCAATGGTGGCTCAGAACTTGTGAAAGTAGCCAAATCAAAGTCTGATTTCACTTAAAGCCCACTCTGTGAGAAGGAACCCATACTCCACACTGCTAGGATAACCAGGAACCAGAGACTAGATAACCCAGACACCTACTGGTAATAAATAAACAAACAAATAAATAAATACCAATAAAAATGACTCCTAATGGTATTCTGTTATACTCATAAGTCGGTGCCTTATCCAGTCATCATCAGAGAGGCTTCCTCCAGCAGGAAATGGAAACAAACACAGAGACCCACAGACAGACATTAGGAGTTTCAAAATTGTAGGTCTCCATCAAATCCCTCCTCCCTGAGTTCTGAGAATCCCTCTGAGATTGTGAAAGCCAGAGGGCAAGGAGGTTACCAGGAGAACAAGGGCATTTGAACCAACCAAGCAAGTCGCATATGAGGTCACAGAAACTGAAGAATTAAGTACAGGGCCTAGATGGGTCTGCACCAGCTCCTCTACATACATGTTATTGCTAGTAGCTTAGTATTTTTATGGGACTCCTGACTTTGAGAACGAGTGGGTCTCTGACTCTTGTGTCTGCTCTTGGGACTCTTTTGGCACTGTTGGGTTGCCATATCCAGTTTCAATATGATGGTTTTTGCTTCTTCTTATATTTTATTTTGTCATGTTTGGTTGTTATCACTTAGAAGCTTGTTCTTTTCTAATGAGAGACAGAAAAGGAGTGGATCCAGAAGGGAAGGGGAAGTGGGAAGTAACTGGGAGAAGTAAAGGAAGTAGAAACTATAATCAAGATACATTGTATGAGAAAAGAATCTATTTCAATAAAAAGAAAAAATAAAAAGGTATGTTTTTTTTCAAAGACTGAATCTGCTTTATTATTACAAGAATGCAAGATGTCCAAAGGGCTGTTAGACAGGAAGTGAGGGACTAAGGGAAATGTCAAATTGTCTGATCATATCTCCTCCTTTTTCTTTATACTACGAATAAACCTACTTATTCCTTGTGTGCAATTCACAAAGGAGGAGCACCCTGATCTGAAGCGTTACTCTATTTATTCATTATCAATAAAAATTCAGAAGTTAGGTAGTAGGATAAGAGTCTGAAAGATCAGAGAAGCAGAGAAGTCACCAGTCCTTCCTACCTGCTCCCTTCCTTCCTCCAAACAGAGAGCCAGACCCCTTTCTGTCCCGCCTTGCTATTTCCTCTCCTATCTGTCCTCAGTCTCCCAAAACCTCTGTGGTCAATTTTGGTTGGTTAGTGGCTAACTCTGCCCTCAGACTCCAAGCAAGCTTTATTTGTCAGAGCACTGAAACTCAACTATGACATACACACATGCTAGTAATTGGAATGCAGGTATCCGTCTTTCGTTTTCACTTGAATTTGTACTCTATTGGGGAACATTCACTTGGCACTTACTCTTGTCATTCAGCCTTGAGATCTGCACAAAGGAGTATTTGCATATATGAAAACTAAATGATATTTTTTTCTCAGACATGGAATATTTTGTTGGGAATTTGGCACCAAACAACATGTCAATTGTGATATTTCTTTTATTAGTACTTCAGTCATGATAAATTATAAATATTTGGAATCATATACTTAGAAATATATTTTTCTCCTTTTAAGAGTCCATTTTCTAGCTTGAGAAATTACAACTAATTTTCAGAGAACAGATCATTTTCCTGAAAGATAATTAAGACTAAGGGAATCATTTACTAAGTGCCAAATCTGTGATTCCAAAAATGAAGCTACACTGAGCTGAGGAACAAGAGGCCAACTTGGAATGTGCAGAGTAACTCCTTGCAAAAGATGGCTCTTATAACCTACAAATTAGGATATGGAAGAAAGTAAGGAGTATGGCATCCAAGGAAGGAAAAATGATTGGCACCATAGCAAAGTGTGGCACCAATGCTACTCCACGGAGAAAAATGAATTGCCAATTCAGCAAGAACCAGGCTTTGGAGACAGAAGGCTTGGGAGAAGGAAAGGATTTTCCAGCATGTGTCAGTATGTCTGCGATTGGTGTACCAGCTTCCACAGTCGTGATAGCACCTAGATGCCAGGACTTCCTAAGTAACACTTAGCACTGCATATGTGTGTTGCTAGAAGGCTAACTAAAAATGCTGTGATTGAAAAGAAAGAAGATATAAATCTGAAAACAGTTTGTGTACTTTTCTAAGTCACAAACAGAAATTCTACCTTTCATTTAGTTAAAATAGAATGTTGTTTAATTTTTCTGTTGCTCTGATAAGATTAACAAGGCAACTTATAGAAGAAATAGTTTATTAGAACTTGGGGTTCCAGAAGGATAAGAATCTTTGATGGCAGGGGGGCATCAGTGGCAGACACTGAGGCATGGGCATAAAGCTGAGAGCTCACACCCTAAATCACTAGTTCAAAGTAGGCAAACTGGAAGTAGCTGTGGGATTCAAGCTTTCAAAGCCCAACTCCAGTGACCTATTTCTAGCATCAAAGTTGCATCACCTATACTATAACAGACTCTTCAACACCAGAGACTTGGTGTTCTTTTCAAATACTGGAGCTTACAGGGGACACTGTTCATTTATACCACGGCACATAAAAATTTCAAAGAAGTTTCTGGGAGCAGTGATATAATTACATAAACTTTTCATCTCAGTTTTCTGATTCCTCTATCACCTTCATGAGACTCTATGAATGGAAAGAGTTAAATACTAGGTAAAAAAAAATTCTTAATTTCCTTAGGATGCTTAATATTTTATTTTCAATTATTTACATGGTTTGGATCTTTGCAATGTGAGTTTCATAGATCAATGAAATTACAACAGTCTATCAGAGAATTGGAAGATTCCTGGGGTTAAAACAATTCTCCGTGGTACTTTGTACTAAGTTTCCCTTTAGCATGAGTTCCTCAATTCATCTGCATAAAAGTATTCAGTTAGCAAGGCAGAACTTCATGCTGGTAACCAATCAATCCATCCAGTGATGACAGTAAGAGTCCACAAACCTGGGTTATGGTAGAACAACAGCCAAAAAAATAAACCCAGAAAAAAAAAACAAGAAGAAAATAGTTGATTGAACATCTTGCAATACTGTCTGATTGTGCTGAGGGACTGAGAAGGTAGCTCAGTTGGCAAAGTGTCTTGAAGTTATACAGACCTGAATTCTATCCCCAGAAACCATGCTGACAAAGCTGGGCATGATAGTACACTCTTATAATTTCAGGTGTGGGGAGGTAGAGGAGAGATGGAGGATTCCTGGGTCTCCCTCACCATCCAGCCTACCCTGCTTGGTGAGTTCTAAACCAATGAGGGATCTTGTCTCCTAATAGCAATAATAAGTAGAATAAAAACAAGAATTAAAAAGAAAAGAAAAAAGGGGAATGCTTCCTGAGTAATGACAATGTATCTCTCTCCTGGATGAATGTGCTCATATGTGCATACACTTGCACATGGGCATGCATCCCCCCAAATATGAACTGCACATATACATACAAAAATACACAAGTAATAAATGTTAAAGTATTAAAATATTTGAAGAAATGTGACAATAAGTACACCTCCTGTTCAGAAATCTTAAACCACAATGGTGTGCATTTAGCCATGAAGAAAGAGTAAATCTAGTTTGTGTAAAGAATAGTGTTAGTTTTCATCACAGCAGCAGCCTGCCTCTGACACCAAAGCAGTTACATCAACACCTGTCACCAGGTAACTTTCCACTGTCAGCTATGAGACATGTGCACCCCTTAAAAGTGCCTCCCAGGCACAGCTCCTTCTCTTGCCTCTTGCTCCTCTCTTACTTCTATTGCCTCCCCACTGTTCTCTCAGTCTCTCTGTCTGTCTGCCTGCCTCTCTCATATCCCCACTCTGACACAGCCTTTTGCCCCCACCCCCAAACCCTGCAATAAACCTCTTGTACTAACTGTTGTGTTTGTCCTGTTTGCTTGCTTAGTGGCAGACCTTGGCAGGGCCCAATTACTTTGCTTTCTTTTTCTTCATCTTCTGTTTTTATTTATTTATTTTTATTCTTTCAAATAACTCAGTAGTACAGCTCTCACTGGCTCAAGGTCCTGAGTTCAGTCCCCAGCACTGAACAATGACAACAGAAAAGTGAAGTGTCAACAACTAAATTCCTGCTTCTCACGATGTGAAGAAGAAGGCCTGGAGACTACCCGGAAGAAGACAGCACTCAGATGGAACAGAAGTAAGGATAAAGTGAATATCATGGGAGAAAACCCTTGAAGCAGAGTTATTTTGGCCATTGGGTGAGGAGGAATGAATTCATTTGTACAATTAAATGTGAGGAAAGGGGCCGCAGAGCCTTGGTGGTCCGGGTGGGCTTGATGTATCTGGTATCCATTAAGATCCAACATTTACTCGAACCTGTGGATTAATTCTCCTGCAGGAACTGAAGCAAACCAAGAGCAGCTGAAAGCCAATCAAGCACTGATCTCTCCCAATCCTTCTAATCACAGCCAGCTGTGAGTCCAAACCTTTTGCACTGAGATTCCCTGGGGCAGCTCTACAGGAGCCCTGGAGTGAGCACCCTCAACTCGAGGAGGGCAAGAAAGAAGTTAATAAAATAAAACTTAATGTCTTCAATCAAGAGCCTGAAGAATAGGGTTGGGATGGTCCACAATCCTTTCTGTATTCATCTCTTCCCTCTCTCACAGCTGCCTGGCCCCAGAAGGCATGTGGTGTCTTCCGATGTTTTCTGGGAATTCATTATTTTAAAATGCAACACAATTGAGAACAGTCCATGTTTGTTTGTGTTTTTTTTCAATGAAAATCTCTATCTCACAAGAAGAGGTTATTTGTAAGAATTTCTCATAACTTTTATGGAAATGTTGATGGTAGTTTTGAGATTTTATAGTGAGTGACTTACAGAAGAAGATGAGCATTCTTAGCCTCAGCCTAAACAGTTGAAAGTCTATAGTTTGGTAGCAGTCCATGAGCCTATGCAAGCAGTAATCTTTAATTAAATGCTTCACTAATAAACCCTACAATCTGCACAGGAGTTTTTCATGTTGCTGCTTGTTTTTGCAGTTTTACTCTTAGTTTTGGAAGTTATGGACAAGCAGCCCTAGAAAGAAGAAATGGTTGTCTGTCTGTTCTTTATAATGCTGACTATATAAGTCCTGGTGCTGATACCTCCTTTAGCCCGAGCCAGCTCTCTCTCCATGGGACTGGTCTTTTCTGGCTCACAAATTTGAATGTTGGCTCCTGTTGACATTATTCTGGAACCTCTTGTACTCTCATTTCCCATTCTCCAGTTTCTGTCTGTTGCACTTCCATGTTTCTTTCTCTCAGGACTTCTCATTGCCAGTTTTGACATACCTTTGAATTAGAACTCTCTGGTGAAGACAGCTAAATATGATATTACTCATTTTCTGTTGCTCTTAGCTCAAGATGCCATGATTTATCTACTAACCTAGATTTCTGCCATCATTAAAAATACATTTATCTCCCTAAAGCCAACTCTTTTTTTTTTAAAAGATTTAGCTCTAGTTATGCCTTCTCTGCCCTACCATTTTGTTCACATTTAACAAACAATTCCAGATATGTTCTAGGGCATGGCATGTGCCACACCAAGGGTCCTCAGTCATGGGCTCACCATGACTCTAACATAATATTCCAGAATTCACCAAAAGCATTGTGCATGGAAAAATAGAGCTGTATCTATTCTAGGCCGTGATTGGGGATTAAATGATATCAGAGTGGAAATACTTCTGTGTAGGCTAATTATAGATTTATAAGTAGATAGCATAAGTTATTAATTATAGGACAGAGCTGAACTTCTGTGTGAAGTGGGCATTGGGACCCATCATTTCACTCACAATCAACCTAACAGCCAGACAAACACACAAAGAACTGACTGAGGACCATTTGTATCTGGTTAAGAAATAAGAGGATGCTGTCATCCAAGTATAGAAATCTCAAAAATATTACATCACCACATGCACATAAAAAGGCTAGATCAGGGAAGCCATAATTTATAGCATGTACGGAAGCTGATTAAATTGAAATTACATGGAAGATAGGACTGCAACGCAACCACATCAAAACATCCCATCTCACAACTGCAGAATTGTGGGGCCCATGGAGGGATGTGGTACCATTGGTCAGCCACAATTTTAGATCCTTGCCCACGTCTTGGCATGTTCTCCAGTACCAGAGAATTAAAAACGAGGGAAAGCTCCAACAAAACGCAGTACTTCTGCTTTTCATTTGACACACACAGAAACGGTAGGCAACGCGAGAGTTTGGCTGCACCTGTTCTTAATCAAAGATACTGGCCTGAAAGATAATGAGGGAACTGCCCCCAAGAATCTTTGATCAGACACAGACACAGACAGACAGACATGCACACACACACACACACACACACACACACACACACACACGCACACACACACACACACGCACACACAATAACCTTTCCCATACTTGAAAAGTAGAGACACATGCAAATAAGTGCACCAAATACAATCAAATATGTAGAAAAGCATTGGGAACAGAACTTACAAGTCAAGATCACAGAGGGAATGTATGCATTTACCTCCTTCTCTTCTCCAAATGCCACCAAAATGGTAATAAATGAATACTGGCATAGTAAGGTGCTGTTAGCCATCCAACTAATCTGAGAACTGTCTCAAACCACAAACCTGTGGTAGAAGCTGAATGCATCAGGGAATGAGGAAAACCTGAAATTTGAATTGACGGTATGTTCTTTAAAGCTCTAGAAAGAGTGGGCACAAGACTGGGTCTGGTTAGCTTAGAAAATTTGGGGATGCTAAGGAGCAATAAGCATTAGTGCCACAGTGTGAATTCCCTTCTGGGAAATGAAGGGTGACTGCCCATGTGACTCCTGAGCAAACTCCAGAGAACTGTTTTTCATGAAAGAAGATTTTGGATGAAGATAATGGTCATATATGAAGGAACAGGACATGGATATATCTGAGAATCAATACTATTATTCCAGTGACACTGTGTGCCTTAGTTAGTTGCTGTGAGTAGACACAATGACCATGACAACTCTATTTATTTATTTATTTATTTATTTATTTATTTATTTATTTATTCATTTATTTATCCATTCATCCATTGATTGATTTATTTGTTTGTTTGTTTATTCTCTGTCTTTCACATCATGCTTCCCTGATCTCACCCATCTCCTGCCCCACCCCAAAGTAAAACAAAATAAATTTTAAGAAAAAAAAACAAAAGGAAGAAAGAGAATATCTGTCATGGAAGCTGCAGTGTGATACAGTGAGTCATGCAGTAAACCCCTTTATCCAAACATTTTTACATGCAGGTGTTTATCGAAAAGAATCATTGGTCTGGTTTGAGGCCCCTGGTCTCTGCTATACCATCGACTCTGGGCCCTCACTGGGACCCTTTTTGAACATCCCTTGCTGACCTGTGTCATGGAAATCCTGCAGTTCTGGGTCCACAGAACTGATGCCTCCGACCCATGCTCCAGCAGATCAAAGATGGGCTGGATGTTGGGGTGGGCCAACACATAACCCTGGTTCTCAGACTGGGTAATTACAGGATTGGTCAGCTCCCCAGTTCTCTCCTGTCTTCGCCACCAGGGTGAGCTCTCCAGCATTGCCCTGGCTCGTTCACCCCTTGCAGCCATGAGCAAGGGGTGGAGCCAGTTCTCCAGCTTTCATGTCCTCAGGGTCAGTTCTCCCACACCTACACCTTCAGGGCCAGCTCTCCTATGTTGCCCAGGTAAGCTGTAGGGGCCACTCTCCCAAGTGCTGTAGCTGATGAGGGGCAGGGACAACCCTGCTGCTCTTATGACCTCAGGGCAAGCTTTCCCACCTGTCTCAGGCATTGATGGGTGGGTGAGGGGGAAGCAGCTCTCCCCTGCCCATGCTACCTCAAGAGAGATGAGTAATGGGGACAGCTCTCCCATGGTCGCACCTTCAGGACTGGCTCATCCACACCTCCGCCAATAGGGTTGGCTCTATGGTTCGCCCATGCCCCTGCAAACAATGTCAGCTCTATTATGCAGCCCAGGAGAGGTGGAGGATTTTCTTTCCTGAGTGCTTCAGCCAGTGAGGGTCAGAATTAATTCTCCTTTGTGTTAGTCAGTGAGGGGTGGGAACAACTCTATATAGCCCTATTCTCTCTGCCTTTGGTGGTATCAGGAGCCACAAACATCAGAGACCATGGTTGCATCATTGCCTGAACTCAGAATGGACATCACCACGGTCCTGGGTGGCTACCAAGCCACTCACCTCAGCCCCCTTCTCAACTCTTTTACCTCTTCAGATATGCCTCTGTCCGTGGGACATGAACCATTTTGTGTCTCTCTTTCTCCCATATCACTCCATACATTTGTTCACCATAATAGTGCCCATCTGTCTGGCCATACAAGGTGCCAGGTGGGCCAGTTTTTTCTTCTAGGAGCCTGGAGACTCTTCTGCAGGCCTGCATGTGGATGTTCTTGTCCTGCTTAGAGTGTCATGGCCATGGCCAGACCATGCTTCCTCATCACAGAGAGATCATTATAGTTCTAAATCTCCTGGTACCAGGTGCTGAGACGGCTCCTAGTTGGTGCAGAGGTGATCTTGAAGACCTCTCTAGAGCCTGGGCTAGAAAGCCTGGGCTACAATCCAGTGAGTTCTACAGGCCCCAGCTGCATGTCATAGGGCATGAGTGTTGCTGGAGTCCTCTCGGAAGCCTGGACTAGAAAGCCCAGGCTGCCATCAGTTCAACGGAATTCTTTTGTTTTGATGACAACTCTTATAAAAGAAAACATTTAATTGGGACTGGCTTACAGTTTCAGAGATTTAGTCCATTATCAACATGGCAAGAAGCGTGGTGACATGCAGGCAGACATGGTGCTAGGGAAGCTCTACATCTTGATCCACCGGCAGCAGAAGGAGACTGCTACAGTAGGCCTAACATGAACACATGAGACCTCAAAGTCAATCCCCACAGTGACATACTTCCTCCAATACAAATGCACGAGTCTGTGGGGGCCATTCCTATTCAAACCACCATGCTGACTAAATATGGTTCACTGGATACTGAAGAAACTAGCTTATTTTCCCCTGAGTACACAATATAAATATAAATAGGACTAATGGGTGACAGGACACAGGACAACAGAAGAAGTTCCAGTGAGTGCTGGAGCAGTGGCTGGGAAGTTTTTGCTGTTGATCCATATGATTATATTTCCAGCTCTGAGTGACCAACCCTATTTGGAAGAGCTTACATCCTTTGATGAGTAACAACTATAACTTCTGGAAAAAACACAAAGCCTATCACCCAAAGGTACCAGATAGCCTCAGAAGACAGAATTCAGTAAGGTTGACATCAGGAAGAGGGAAATGATTTAATTTACATTAAAAAAATAAATGTAGAATGCAATGTAGAATGATTCCAAAGGATTGCAGAATGTTGGATTATTCATATAATATGTTTACATGTTACACCCCCACATTTAACATGCTTTGAATTCACTTAAAATGAGTAGAGAAGTTGCATACTATGCAAATATTATCAGATTAAATCACCTTGGTGATGTAAAAATCTAAAATAAGCTGCACAGTTATGTTTCATGCCAGAACACATTTTAAAGACTTGTTTGGATGGCTTAGTTTACTTACGGAGGTGGTTTAAATGAGAAATGTCCCACAGATACTCAGGCATTTGAACGCTTGGTTCCCAGTCGGTGATGCTCTTTGGGGATGTTATAGAACCTTAAGGAGGTCCTGCCTTACTGGAGGAAGTGCACCACTGGGGGATTTGAGAGCTGATAGCCTCACCCTACTTCTAGTTCACACTATCTGCACCCGCATGGCAGCCCACACCCATACTTCAGTTCCAGGGTATGTGATATCCAATTCCAGCCTCCATGGGCACCAGGCACATATGAGTTGTACAGATATGCTGCAGCCAAAGCACACAAAGTTAAATAAAATAATAAAGTAAAAATAAAAATAAAAAGTCAATTCATCCTATTGTCTGCCTATGAAAGCATTCTCAATCAGGAGCTTTTTAGATGGCTTAGTGGGTAAAAATGTTTGCCACCAAGTTTTTCAACCTGAGTTTGATCCCCAGACCCACATGGGGGAAAGAAAGAACAGACTCCCACAAGCTGTCCTTTGACACACACCTGCACTCATCCATACTTACAGGGAATCAATACATGTGATAAACTGTTTAAAGAAAGCAGAATTATTGATAATGAATCATGGCCTCATTGAAAAATCTTTCAACGGGCTCTTAATAAAATCTCATTCACTTGGAAACTTGCTGGATGTTTAGTGAGGGGGAGCTAAAGGCTGTTTCCTCTGGGGTGAAAGCCAGGCTACCCATTTGATTTTTACTCTGTTCTTCATCTGAACTTACGAAGACTGAAGTACTAGGAACGTGTTCTGTCTTGATCCATGAAGTATCTTTAGTGTGCTCAGAAGCCTTCTTCTGATGCCATTAGAAACAATACTAAGTAAAACAAATACATAAGCATTTATCAGGTCTATTTCAATCTGCAATGATCCTGCAGATTCTGATCTTGGAAAGCACTTCTGGCCATTTCAAAGGTTTTTGCCAGTGTGGTCACTTTCTTAAATGCCTTAAAGAGCTACATGGTAACCAGAGTACAGAACTTATAATTGCTTGGAAGTATTAGATTTCAAAACTATAAAACTTAGTGCTTTGCAATGATAATCATAATGTAATTACAATTTTAAGTGTCCCCTGTTCTGTGTTGGAGTTCCCCCTCCAATCAATCATTCTGATTTTTCATAAAGGTACAAAGGACTAAGAATCCAGTCCATGAGTCCAAATGTGTGTATGTTTGATAAGAAATATGCACCCATACTTTTTGGTATGAAAATCGTCAGTTTCCAAATATCTATCAATGAGTGTTTTACTAATGTTTCACTTGATGCTGTGGCTCAGAGAAAAGAAAGGGAGAAGATTCTATAAAACATTATAGACATCGATCTTAAAAGCCCAGTACATCTTTGAATTTTCTGATGTGAAAACTATACACAATTCTATAAAGCTTAGTGTATGTACTAACACACTGCTGTTAAAGTGTATATATTTCAATCGCAGGAACACAAAATACAATTTCCATATAGCATTCTTGAACAATATTGTGTGGACATCGCTAAATATTACATCCTCACAGTTATTTCACATATAGGAAAAGTTTTTTTAATTAAATGAAACAATCAAAACGTAGTCCATTAAAGAGTGTAATGCAATTTGAAGTGCTGGCAAGAACTAAGAAATTTTGAAAGCTAAATGGAAGCTTTAGATGACCCTGCATCTTCTACACACATTGTGTTTGTTAAATCTCCCCACCCTCATTATCCTCAGCACAACTAAAAGAGGATACTGATTTTCTATTTTGACTCTGTCCTGACAGTCATTTGTATAATACACCAGCACAAGGCCAATTTAGGGGAAGATAACTGGTTTGCAAATGAATGATGTGTATAAGCTATTGTGAAGAAATGAAACTCAGTCATGTCCTGAGGCCTTAAAAAAATCAGGCTCATTGCAGTGCATCTCTGTCTTAAGTCAGTGCTCTGTATTCCGACAACTACAAAATGTGCCTTTAATTTTATTGAAAATGTTCTTTTCCTTCAGAATGAAAAGGAAAGTCTGCTTCCATTTATTTCAGGCAAGGGGAAGACAATGGGGCAGCAGGAAAGGTTTAACACGGGCATGGTAGTGTCTTAGGCTAATCGTTTTTCACCAAACACACACATGCAGCAGTGAGACATCCTTAAAATGTAAAACATCTTGCTTTTTTAATAACCCCTTGTGGTATGTTTTTACTTTAGCAATAATTGTATTTTCTTTTTTGCACATTTTATTTAACAACATTGCAGTGGAGGATAATCGGTTCCATGTGTTCAGGGTACTAGCAAAATGCCTAACGGAGAAACAATTAACTTTATTGGGCTCCTGTTATTGGCAGACACAGCCTTACACCCTTGCTCGTTCATGGTGCCGAGTCACATATGAGCTGCAAAGAATTTGGTGTCCTAAGAAATCACACAGCAACCTGAATTTAGAGCCAAATTGTCGTTAAAATGTTTGTGATCCTGAACTCGAAACAGAAGTTAAAGTCCATGACAAGATCAGAAGATAAAGTTCACTTAGGTAACAAAATGTGCTATGCTTAGACCAGGGCAGGTAGCCAATGAATGATAAATGGGTCTGTCGGTTTTTCTTTCTTTCTTTCTTTCTTTCTTTCTTTCTTTCTTTCTTTCTTTCTTTCTTTCTTTCTTTCTTTCTTTCTTTCTTTCTTTCTTTCTTTTTCTTTCTTCTTTCCTCTCTCTGTCTCTCTCTCTTTCTTCTTTTTCCTCCAAAAGAACATACTGCATAATGTGAGACTATGATTCAAGCGTGGCCCTTTGAGTAGGAAGCATTGCAACAATACTTAAATGCAGTTAAGCACAAGAAGTAATGTAGTTAGCTTTTATCAAACATTAACACTTGCACTGGAGAGTCCATAAAATTCTAATTGGCCTCGTCTGCAGAAAGCAGCCCCAAGAGGTTCTTTATGCACCGAGCAGCTCTGACTCATGCCAAGAGTGTTATGAGAACATAAACTATACTGGCATAGCTGCAGTTGACTGGAAAAGGGGACTATGTACAGGCCACCCCCAAGGAGGCATAAGTTAAGTCCATAGTAGGACCAGCATCTACAGTGATTCAGCCTGAAGTTCTGAACTCTGTTGGGAATTTGATCTAGGTAGGTTTTTCTTTTATCAGAGAGATGAGAGTGGGAGATATATCACATGCAAGAATTGCATTTGCTGTGGTGTTTTGAATGAATTACCCACCGTAGGGTCAGGCATTTGAGTATTTGTGTCTTTCTTGGTGGTGCTATTTGAGAAGACTTAGGGGGTGTGGCCTTTTGAAGGATGTCTCTGGAGGTGGGCTTTGAGAGTTTGAAGACTCAAAGCCATTTCTAGTTTACTCTCATTGCTTCAGGTTTGTGATTCAAGACGTTGAGGTCTCAGTTTTATGATCCAGCTACCATGCTTGTACCCTGCTTCCTCTCTTCCTGTAGACAGCAGGGGAAGCCATGAGTGATTGAAGTCCTGAGTTAATGTCCATTGTTAGCATGGGCATAAATATGTACAAAACTCCAATGCCTCATCTGCAGAGTATGGCAAAGACTTATCAGGATGAGGCTCAAGAGGAATGGCAAGGCATTCCTTAAGAGTGCAAATGTGAGTGAGTTACCACTGTGTGCAAAGACTAGCAACTGCAGCTTCTTCCTCCCAGACATTTGCAGCTTGAAACTGCTTGCTTATAGTGACCTTCTTCCAGGGCTAGCTGGTAGAGTCTGTCCTTGCTCATAAACAGAGTGAGTATATCCACATTGAGCCACAGCTTTCTTGTAAGTGGGTCTGTGTATCTGTCCTTCTTTCTCCTGTTGCTACCAGTTGGGGTTCCAAGACCAAAATCAAAAGGTTTGTGGTACCCTCCTCCTTCAAAGACCCTGACTTTCTAAAACCATAAGCTCAATAAACTCTTCTATAAGTTTCCTTGGTCATGATGTTTTATCAGATAATATACCAAGTAAATCAGAGAAATGGATGTTTCTCCATGAAACATGTGATATCCTCTGTACTTACATTTGCACTCAGAGTACGTGAATCCTTCCTTGCATGCATGCATGTGCATGCATGCGCACACACACATACCACATGTATGTATGCATGTGTTTGTGCATGCATGTATGCTTATATCTGTGAGTGTTGGTATGTATATGCTATGGTATGAGTGTAGAAGTCAGAAAAAATATGCTGTGTTGTTTTTCACCTTCTTATTCATATTTTCTTATAACTAACTGTTCTATGTTGAATATAGGATGGCCATTTTTCTCCTCTTTTAGAACTTATAGAATATACAAGGTTTTCCAAGGGTCTTGACCAAGAAAAAGATTATTAAAGACAGAATATAAAATGCACAAGTAGAGTCCAGATGATAGAATATTTGGAGAAAGTCTCAATGACTCCAAGATTTCTTTCTCTGGTGATTACTTCACAGTTTGGAGTGGCAGAAAATGTGGGACAATATCAGAGTATTTGCACAGTTTCATGTAGATTGGTATGTGAAGGCAGAGCAATGAGGTAGTAAGGACATGTATGCTTCTTTACACTTCAGATTTAGAATTTTCCTGTTGATGAGCACAATCAACAGGCTACCATTTGCATAATATATTTAATTTTTTTAATTGCCTATGTTGTGCTTTGAAATGAGTCCCACCAGCTGTGTTACCATTTCTGAGATTATTACCATGGTGAACTCTGGTAAACTGGGATGTGAGCCAACATCTCCTGCTGCCAGCACTGAAACCAGCAGTCATCTTCTCCCATGTTACAAAAACAATGGACAAGTGGAATATTTCAATTTCAGCTTGCCTTTCATGATTTCGCCTTAGCGACATGACATCTACTTCGCACAATTATTTGAGTAGAACATGCTGGAATCAGCTGTGTAGCATGATCACATACACAGATTTTTTTTTCCTTTTTACTGTATCAGTCAGTATTCTATGATATTCTCAAATGCATTGACAAGCTACTTTACAAAGGAAGTATGGTACTCAAATGTCTCTTCAAGAGACAGTCTACTGAGCTGAATAGTAGGGCAGACAGATTTCAGCGACGACACCTGAGCAGTGCAGGACAGACTGCCTCTAGGCTCCAGCCTGGTGGGATGGGCACTACTGCATTTGGGGATCAGGCGACAGAGATGGGGCATTACTTTGGAGTGAAAACCTCCTTTATCCTTTGGATTTTCTCATTAGCCTGGTGAGGGTTTTCTTCAAGCTGCACTAGAAAAGGAGTCCTGTCTACCCTGCCTCCCTTCTCTCACTCCCTGCATGGATGCAGTATCCCCACTTCTCTATTCCCACTGTCTCCATTTGGTCTACAAAAACATTTCCTTAACAAATCTTATTCATTTATAATTCTACCTTGGGATGTTTTCTGCTTAAGTGACTTCTACCATTATTTTTCTACTAATTTGTCTCCTTCATCTACAACAAATTAAATAAGAGAGGACATGGGGCTGAGAGTTTAAATTCTGGCACAGCAATTACTGAGCACATACAAGGCCAAAGATTCAAGCTCCTGTACCGCACAAAAAAGAAAATAGGAGGAAAAATAAAAATTCAAAAAAGGCGGCCTCGCGCGCGCGCGCGCGCGCTCGCGTCCCCGTCGGCTGCGGGGGCTCGGAAGCCGAGGAGAAAAGGCTGCGAGGCGGCGGCGGCTGCGGCGGTGGCCGAGAGAGTACAGAGAATGAACCAGCAGTGGAAGAGAAAACCCTCTAAGTTGGCCGACAACTAGTAAAGAAGATGTTTTATTTTTGTGACAGGTGCATGTGGGATCTGTGATAGAAATGATGGCTGGCTGTGGTGAAATTGATCACTCGATAAATATGCTTCCTACAAATAAGAAGGCGAGCGAGTCCTGTTCTAGCGCTGCACCTTCTCTCACAGTTCCCGAGTGTGCCATCTGCCTGCAAACGTGTGTCCATCCCGTCAGTCTGCCCTGTAAGCATGTTTTCTGTTATCTGTGTGTAAAGGGCGCTTCATGGCTTGGGAAGCGATGTGCTCTTTGTCGACAAGAGATTCCTGAGGATTTTCTGGACAAGCCAACCTTGTTGTCACCAGAAGAACTTAAGGCTGCAAGTAGAGGAAATGGTGAATATGCATGGTATTACGAAGGAAGAAACGGCTGGTGGCAGTATGATGAGCGCACTAGCCGGGAGCTGGAAGACGCTTTTTCCAAAGGTAAAAAGAACACGGAAATGTTAATTGCTGGGTTTCTGTATGTTGCCGATCTTGAAAACATGGTTCAGTATAGGAGAAATGAACATGGACGTCGCAGGAAGATTAAGCGAGATATAATAGATATACCAAAGAAGGGAGTAGCTGGACTTAGGCTGGACTGTGACACTAATACTGTGAGTCTAGCAAGAGAAAGCTCTGCTGATGGTGCGGACAGTGTATCAGCACAGACTGGAGCTTCTGTTCAGCTTCCAGTGCCGTCTTCCTCAAGACCACTAACATCAGTTGATGGTCAGTTAACCAGCCCCGTAACACCATCCCCGGATGCAGGCACTTCTCTGGAAGACTCTTTTGCTCATTTACAACTCAGTGGAGACAGCATAGCTGAACGGAGTCATAGAGGTGAAGGAGAAGAAGATCGTGAATCACCATCTTCTGGCAGAGTACCAGACACTTCCGTTGAAGAAACTGAATCGGATGCCAGTAGTGATAGTGAGGATGTCCCTGTGGTGGTTGCACCGCACTCCTTGAACCAGCAGAGACTTTTGGTTTCAAATGCAAACCAGACAGTAGCTGAACGATCAGACCGACCGGGGACTGACCGATCAGTAGCAGGGGGTGGAACCATGAGTGTCAATGTCAGATCGAGAAGGCCTGATGGACAGTGCACAGTGACAGAGGTTTAAACAGACGTCTTCAGTGCCACACTCAAGGGTGAAATGGATACCTGTAAATTTCTGCCCACATAACATTATACTCATCCTTAGTAGTGCATTGTGGGAGTTGGGGTGGGAAGGAATATGGGAAAGACAGACCTGAAATTAAAATGTCTAACATTGTCTCTGTTGAAATTTATTTAATGTGAGGAATTGGGGTGTTGATATTTGAGAGCTGTTCAGTAATAACACAGTTTTTTTGACATCTGTTTACTTTATAGTGTATTTTTTATGTCTTTAGTTCTTTTGGCCAGTGTGTACCTGTGCATTAATGGTCCTCAGCTGACTCTTGCACTACCTTATTTTTCTGCATGGATTGGTATAAAATCATTACTAAAACTTGGCACCTGTGAGATATTTGATGTCATTATGAGCAGGAAGCTTAATGTGGAAAATAGATGACTAACGACTACTTTATAGTTGGTCTTACTGAGATAGAAATGTAAAGCAGCAGCTAATAAGTTGTTTCCGGATCTGTAACACACTTCATGCCGTTCCTTTCCATAGGATTTGCTGTCTTGTCCTTGTACTTTGAGGTTTCTCTTAGTCTGCATTTTTCTTTTTGATTAAAAAAAACTTTATAATTTAATAAATACTAGAGTTTATCAAAAAAAAAAAAAAAAAAAAAAAAAAAAAAAAAAATTCAAAAAAATATTATCTTCACTTGAAAAGATCATGGGGGGATGCCACAGGTAATTTCAGATGAATATAGACTATCTATAGCTTATGAAGAAATCTTTTAGAAATAAAAAGGTATTCACATATTAGCATATGCAAACATCTTTTCATAAGAAATATACATATGTACACACACACACATATATTACGGATCAATCACACATGTTGTAGTGGTATTCCAGAGGATATAACCTAATTAAAATTCACCCTACCATACTCCAAAACACCACGAAATATTTACAACTTAACCACCTCATAGTCAACACTTCCTCATCAGAATGTTATATTTCAGCAATGAAAATAATCCATTGTGTTGACAAACATCACTAGAGCTGTAGTCTCCCACAGACACAGCACCACACCCAGACACAGCAGAGCTTATGAGCAATCAAGTTCAGCTTCCAGAGCTGGCCGTCAGTCTCAGCCATGTTAACAGTCAACTGGGCAGTTGTGCCAGCATGCTTAGGAACCACCCTACATATTTGGATATGGTCCTAGCTTGTACTTTAATTCCCCCTTTCTTTGCCCTCTAATACAACTTCTTTTCTAAAAGTGGACTTCATCAAGTTTATCCCCTCTCTCCCAGGCTACTTCACACTATATCTGGAAAAACAATCTCACCCAGGCTCCTGTGATTCCTTAAACAGATGAAATATGTGCTAACCCTGTCTCAAAATGAAGTGCCTGAACTAATTAATCTAAAAATATTCTTAAATTCTCTTGGTCTTCCCTTCTAGCCACCGGAAGGCATTTGGACTTTTGGCAGACTCAGGAAAACAAGAAGCGTTTCTGTACTCATGTTGATACCAAAAGGGAAATTGACCTCTGATTATATTTAGCGCTTCATTGATTTGACTCCCCGTTGAGAGACCCCTGTTAGGACTAAACAAAAGACACCACTTTTATGGACTGCCTACAACTCTATGTCTTTGCTGGATTATGGAAATGTCTGCCAGTGTGGAACGCTGAGATTCAGAGTGTGTAGTGAGGCTTGCCCAGTGCAAGCCAGCTCACTAAATCATATCTGACAGGCTTTTGTTAAAGAACCTACTGAACTCTCCCTGTGTCTCCCTGGGCTAGGCCCCAGTATCTCACCCCCACACCAAGAAAATAGCTTTTGGAGCCTGTGTTTGTATTTGGCTTTAGGGACCCCATCAGCACTGAGTGACAGAATACTAACTACCCTGGCCATGAATTTTAATCTTTGTAAAGAATTGAGAGAAGGTTGCTTTGAAGTGATGGTTCTGCTGTGACTGTTTCAGGCATTTTGTTGAAGAATTCGGTGCAGGGAGGGAAACAGAACTTGGGTATCCTAGCTTTCAAAACACCTAAAAACATGCAAAAATGATGTATGCTCCTCTACTAGAAAGCCATTTTCCCATGCTTATGTCCATAAATTTCAATAGCTAGAGACCTTCACTGACTCAAGGTAAAGTACCAGCAATCCTTTGAATATACAATGAAGTGAAAAACTGTCTCCTTGAATAATGACATTTTCTACAATTCAGAAAATAGTGTCTTACCTCTACTAAGATGTATGTGGAGGACTGGTTGTTGTTATG